>NC_034592.1:16667870-16698995 GCF_900095145.1 Mus pahari | reverse complement strand
TCTCTCTCTCTCTCTCTCTCTCTCTCTCTCTCTCTCTCGTCATATTTTACAATCCTACCCCCCAAGTTCTATTCACCACTGTTTGACAGAGGCAGACAAGGATGAACAAACTAAGCCAGGCCAAAGCAGACCTTCCTGGGCAGAAGGCCTGGGCTGCTTTCCTTCCTTCCTCCCTGACTGTGCTCTGATGCAGTCCCCTTGTCACATCTCCAGAGATTTTACACTGTAGAGAGCAGTGGCCAACCTTCCAGGCCGATATTCCCAACATGCTGCCATCCTACAGACATTCCTCTAGAACGGAACAGGTGTGATGACTCTTGGGGAGAGCCCACTCCTAGTCCAGCAGGACTTCTATCTCAAAGACTATCTGGGAGACTTGCCGGAAGTGGCTCTGACTTTGGTGTGACAAATATAAAATACTTCTTTAAACCTGTCCCTTCCTCCATCATTAACAATGAGCATTTTTAGCATCTAAAAATGTGAACCTCAGACAGATATGTAAATATTTAGCACCATCCTTTCGAGACTGTTAAGCTTTCATTTTCAATCATGCGGAGGTATGTGAATGTCTTCATTAATAGTCTAATTATATCACATACTTTCATCCTGTACAATATTTTGCTTCTATATTTGAAATAATTGACTTCATTTGTGCTAATAAATGTTCTAAATGGACTTTTTAATAATTGAGATTAGCACATATTGTTCACCTCAAAAACAATAGATAAAACAAGAACTCTTGTTTGCATCATGCCACGGCAGAGCTGCCTGGGATGAGCAGAGGCTCAAGGTCATTTACAGCCCCAATCACTCTGATTCAGCTGATCCAGACACTGGCCAGTGTCCGAGCAGGGCCGGTGTCAGGCCTATAGTCTCAGGAGGAAGTCCAAGCTTGGAATGCAAGGCCCCAACCTACCTTATTAATACCCCTGTCCTTGGCATGCCTGTCTCAAACACCTTCCCCAAGAGGGCCGCATGGCTAGCACCCCATCTGCTCCTCCATCACCACCTCACTGGCATTCTCCCCGGCTAGGTTCTCTGGGCCCTTTCTGCCAGCTCCACTCTCCCTGAGGCATCACCCTCCTCCCCGCATGCTGCACACTAGCTACCTACTGAACACATGCTCTCTCTGCTAGAAGGTAGGGCCTGTGCTTAGACTTCCATTGTAGGCAAGTTCCCACAACAGATGGCATAGAGCAGGTACCCTGCAGGTATTTCCAAAGTCAGCAGAGGTTTGGCAAGCATGTGCCAGGCTCTGGGGCTATAGTGGTGACAGGACATAAGATAATAAGCCAGTCAGGACAGAGAAGAGAAGGGGTCTGCAGAGGGCCTGGAGAAGCTGCTTCTGACCCTGAGAAATGACATCTCTGCAGGGGTGGCAGCACACTAATGATGGGGACAAGGAGACATTATGGAAATCATGTTCATGCTTGTTGGGAGTCTCTGTCACCCTGATCTGCCATGGGCTCCTAAAGTAAGTCTTGGTCTCTCTTGGCCCTTCCTGTCTATCACACAGCTGGGTGTCAGGCCTATCAGGCCTTCCTGTGGCTGTCACTCTCTTGCTGGAAGTTTCCCTTTCTTGACCACTGACATTGTGTTTCCTGAACTTAACAGGGCCCCTCCTAGGTCTTCTGGATCAGGGGCACAGATTCTCCCTCTGCCCATCTATAGCATGTGATGCATGGCAAAGCCTTATTGGGGGCTGTCTGCTTCTTTTTCGTTTGGTGAGAATTAATGCCATTGTTGTCCATTGGCATCAAGACTATGGACAGTCTTATATCAGTTCCGTTGTTCTTTTGTTTTCTTGGGGGGGGTGTGTCACATTATATCATCTTTCTTTTTAACACATGGAGTTTTTTTTTCCAGCTTCATATAATATGCAAAAACCTTGATTGCTTTGTTTCATTGTCTGTCTGTCTCTGTCTCTGTCTGTCTCTCTCTGTCTCTCTGTCTCTGTCTCTGTCTCTGTCTCTGTCTCTCTCTCTCTCTCTCTGTGTGTGTGTGTATGTGTGTGTGTGTGTGTGTGTGTGTGTGTATCTGTGTAGTCTATGTGTAGTGGAGACCAAAGGTTGCCATCAGGCCTCCACCTTGATGGCTCTATACCTTATCTTTGGAGACTGGAGTTCATCAATTGAGCTGGGCTGGCTGACCAGCAAGCCCCTTGGACCATCCTGCCTTTGCCTCCCCGGCACAGTAACTGTCCCTGTGTACACTGCACCTGACATTATGCATGGCTGCTGAGGATCTGGACTCAGGTACATATGCTTGCATACTGAGCACTCCACATCCTTAAATCTTCATTTCTTGTTAGCCATAATTGCTTACTCCTAAACAACATGAGAAAGCTCACTAGCCCTGAGTGCTGGTTGGCTATGCAGTGAGGATTTCCACATCCTATAATAATGTGATCTCTGACCAGTATTTGGCCTTGGTTGTGCATTAAATGGACAAATGGCCTCGCTATTCCTCACCAGAACCCACCAGCCAGAACAGTTATATTCTCACTCACTTCAGAGGGACACTAAAGACCTGCTCAACTGTGGAGTGACTGAGGTGATCCCTTCACCCTACAGCCAGTCACTTGAGACCTGCTCTACTGGAGTGGCTTGGGTGATCCCTCCACTCACTGCACTTGGTGACTCAGCAGTTAGTATTTTTCAAGGAAGACTAATGACCCTTTCTTAGAGGACATGTAACTTTAATAATAATAATGATGATGATAATAATAATAGTAATTGAGCTAAGGCTAAACTAAAGAATCTTAGGTGGAACTTCCTTCTACACACTGTACTGCTGCTGGCCTGAATAGGTGTCATGAACAGGACGACTCAGGTAACAATTTTATAATCTGCTATACCACCTGCCCTGCTGCCAGCCCCTCCTATGACTGATGTGTGTGCATCATGCGTTTGGAATTTTTCTTGTTTAACTAAATGTGCAAGCAGGGAGTGTCTAAGGCTAGATAGAGTATAGCCTCCAGGGTGTCTGTGTGTTCAAAAGCTCCTCAGGGCAAGATTATTACATGTCAGCAGCGAGGACTAGATGCTGGAGCAAAACCCAACATTTTAATGAGGCCTTACTAAAATAAGGCAATAAGCTAAAGGGCAAGGTTGAGTGTGTGTAGCAGGTACTGAGGTGCACCACAGTCAGGAGTCTCCTCGGGTATGTGTGTCCCCAAAGCAGGTGGGGCATTGAGAAGCACTGACAGGCAGGCCCCAGCTCTTTGTAAGGCTGCTTCAGGTTCAGGAGCTTCATCCTCGGCAGGCTCTGACTGAGAGAAATCATGGCCTCCCAAAACAACATGCCAACAGTGCCAGGGAGCAAGTGTCTAGCGCGGGCGACAGCCTTTCAGGTGTTTCAAAGGCAGTCTTACTTCCTTGCAGATTACTCGGTTTTCTACTTCCTCTCGCTTTCCATTTATATTGCCCCAACTGTCAGGAGAACAGTATTTTGACACACTAGTAAACAATTAAAATGCTATGAGCAGTCATGACCAATTACGCGTGAAATTGGGCCTCTCTCTGTTGGCTAGGGTGCAAGGAGATTGGATTCCACTGAGGCAGTGGAAAGATGTCAAGTGGAAATTGGGATCCTTGGGGGTTATGCCTGGCTACCAGGTGCCATGTAGGTGACCACTCTCCTGCCAGGGCTCAGGGTTTCCAGTTACATAAGAACACACTGGAGGAGCTGAGAAGGATGGCCATATCCATGAAGACCTGGTGGGGCTGGGGATTTGGGAGTTGTGAGTTTTAAACATAAGCTAGGAGGAGTAAGTACGGTAAGCCAGCACTCAGCAGGGTGAAGCAGGAGGACTGACATGAGTATGAGTTCAGTCTGGGCTACAAAGTGAGCTCTAGGCTATCCTGGGCCTAGACTGAGACTCTGCCTCAAAACAAATGAGCTAGGAAAATTATTTCTGTAAACATAATAATCAAAAGGTAAAATCATATTAAGAATGTTAAATAAGCCAGGTGGTGGTGGCAGTGCACACCATCCCAGCACTCAAGAGGCAGAGGCAAGCAAGTCTCCATGTTTGAGGCCAACCTGGTCTATAGAGTTCCAGGACAGACAGGCAGACAGGGCTACAAAGAAAAACTCTGTCTTGAAAAACCTCAAAAAAAATTATAATGTTGGACATGGTGGCATATACCCATAATCACAATGCACAGGGAGGCTAAGGCAAAAGTTCATGGCCAACCTGGGCTATATAGTGATATTAAGATTACCCTAGGCTGCACAGGGAGATCCTATCTCCAAAACAGAAGGGGGAGGAGGCAAACTACAAGTTTTTTTTTTTCTTCTTTTAAAATTCTCTAACATTGAGATTGTACCTTTTAATTCTAGAAAATGATGTAAGTATAGGAACAGTCCTTGCTATTTTTCCACACCAATGCCACCTATGCACCAAACCACTTACTACACAGGTCTGATGAATGCACTTGGTTTAATACAGTGACTCCTCATCTCATTTAAAGCTCACAGTGATCTTTGTTGTGTGGGCGAAGCACCAGGGACTAGAGCTCTACAGTGCTCTGATAAATACTGAGAATGCAGCCTTATAGGGAGGGATGGGAGCCCACATAATTGAGAATGACTTTGCGCTTGGATTTCTTCAAGGCAAAAGGAAGGGGCCTGGGTCACCACTATGCCTGGGCCCGCCTTCTCAGGATGGCAGCAGACCCTCTCCTGAGAAAGCCCTGCTTATGTCCAGAGGCCTTGGCAGCAGGTTTTGTTGCCAGTCAAGTGGATACTGCTCTGTAGGTAAGATATACAATATGGAATTTACCATTACCACTTTCTAATATGCAGAGTTCTGTGGCACCAGGTCCACTCACATTTTTTTGTGAGACTTGCTGTGTTTTCAGTTCTCTGCTACAGAGATGCTCAAACATTCCCACAAGGAAGGGAAAGTCACAACAGACTTCTGTCAGGCAGTTCTAACAATGACATACACATATGACATCTTGCTTCATTTCTTCTTCCCACTGCATAAATGCTCTTTAACCAAACTGCAAAGGACAATGCAAACCCCAGACACTGTTACCAAGTCCCCATTATCTATTCCAGCGAGATACTACTGGTCTGCATAGCTGCTAATAGCTACATTAGCAGGGACTTGCACTGACACTCTGTCACTTCCTGACTTCAGCTTGCCACCAAGAAATCCTGAATTCAGTCACCATGCCCCACAGCTGCTCACACCAACACACCGATCTGTTTGCCATCTTTCTGCTTTCCAACCCACACAGAACAAGCACCACCTCTGATCCTCCTCAGCTGTCCTGCCCAGCTGCCCCACACCCGTGTTACAGGAAATCTGCTCCTTCCAAAGTCCAGTTCCACTCTTGTCTGAAGGGGTCAGAGCTCTTAACAGTTGTTTCTGCCCACGTGGAGCCTGAAGACTCTACAAGAAAGCACCCATGGTGCATCCCTAGCTTCTCAGCATCTTGGACGTGAACATGATGGGACTCTCCTGCAGCTGCTTTGTGCAGAAGCCTCCCTCTATGTGGATCTCTTCTTTGATCTTCCCTGAGAGTTTTGGCCTAGGCTCCTGAGAGAGTGTACTGCTTACGTGCCATGAAATCACCTTGCTATGTGTCCGAGATCCTTGTTACTTCACAGCAGGATCACCCCAAGATTTTGCTGAGCATCCTCTAAGTTTTCCCGAGGGGAGACAGAGGTCAAAACTGCTGCCTTGTCCTTTTAGATCTGTGCCTTATCCCACAGCACACTCGGCCATCGATTCCCATGTCACCTATAAGAGGGCAGTATCTTCACCCCTGACTCCATGCACTGCACCTGAAAGTCTGCCTTGCCTAGGAGGAAGTGCAGGTGCTGTTCAAGAATAAGGTTTCCATTAATGCAGCAGAGCTGGCTACTGACCCTCTCCCAGGACCTCAGCTCACAACACTCATGACAGACAGTCCATACAAATCACCAGGAATTGATATTCTCTTATCTGCATCTGAAAACAATCTCGTCCTTCAATCAGATTATAAATTCTTCATAGCCAAGGGCACATAACTCTGTGCACTAATCAGACATGGGTGGAAAAATCTATAAACACTTGTGGTCAATTCATTAATCAGTGTAATCGGCATTATGGCCACAGGGTACAGCGGAAAACCTGAATGTGAGCTGAAGCTCAGAGCAAAGAAGACCTACCTAGCTTTTCACTCATAACCCAGAACACAACAAGAGGAGGCTGTTTTCCTTTCCAAGACAACTTCTGACAGTTTCTCCTAACTGCGACTTGTACCCAAATATCTTGGAGGCAGTCATACAAAACAACAGACGCTTGCTATGTTAAAGTACAGCTGTGTTTCAAAAATGCAGGTGCCACAAGAGACCTAAGTCTGCACCTGTTAAGGGAGGCATACCCTCAGCCACAACCATTCAGAAGTGACATTTTACCGCAGAGCTGTTCCTTCTATATCCTTGAACTCAGCAGGAACCCCTTAGAGTCTAGGCAGAAGCATGCTAATTGCTTTGGCTGCTGTGGAGATTCAAAATGGACTAATTTCTAACTGACTGTTAAAAACAAGAAACATACCTTTTTAAGCAGGCCTCCTACCCACACTGTGGGAAAGGACGTGAGCTAAACTCCAGGGTGACAGGTAAATCTTCACTTGACTCTGTAAATGATCTGTCCTTGCTATCTCAAGGCACTACACATAACATGTGAATGAATAATAACATGTACTTTGAATAAAAACATATAAAGTAGGATTTAATTTTCATTTGAAGGTTCAGGAAGGCGTGCATAGATTTCCCAGTGTCGACATGATTCATTAATTATAAGCAACCAAGACATTTACTCCAACTGTCTGTTAGGAGAGCTTTCATAAGTTCATCTAGGGACCACTGTAATGACATTATTTTTAACGACATTATTTGGGAGGAAAACTGTGTACTCTGTACATTGAGTAAAACACATATGCAGGGAGAAGACATGGCTTGGCCTGGGTGTGCATGGAGGAGACAGAACAGTCGGGGTACTGTCCACACAAGCAGGTGTCTTTCTACAGGTTGTGGGTGTGGAAAGGATGTGGCACCCAGATAAATGGGAACCCCAGGCTGAGACTCAGTCTATCCAGAAGCTGTGCCTTTTGGGGCGATCCTTCATTTTCATCCACCATGTATGTGCAAACAGGGACTGACTTTCTTCTAAGTTCTAATGAACATGTCAATCTGTACACGAGGCCCAACTCCACCGTGGACCCTTTGTCACAGCTCTCTGCTAGAATCCTGGGACACTAGGCACTCATAAAACTCATTTGGGACATACTGCTGCCATCACATATAATAGTTGCCATGACATATGAATAGCTAACACTTAGTGATTGCCATCTGGGACATGATGTGAGCTGTGTTTCCATTATTGTCACCCTGTTTGACAAAGGAAAGGATTAAGATGAGTAATTTCGAAGAGGCTGGGGAACATGGCATGCAGATAAACAGAAACTCCAGGCTGAGACTCAGTCTATCTAGAAGTTGTGCAGTTTGGGCCGATCCTTCCTCATTTTCATCTACCACATATCCTAAGCTCTAAGAACAAGGATTCTCTCTATCCCTAGGTCTAACCTAAACCCACTAATAAACAGCAGTTTCTTGAGCTGCTTTCTGTTTCAAACACTATCTGCCATGTTGGAAGATGGAGTCAAACAAAGCATCACATATCCTTGTCCTGGGGAATGAGGGGAACGAACGCTGGTGCTCCAGCACCGGAGCTGAGGAAGAGTAGAACCAGCAGACAAGCATCTCATTCAAGATCAGAGCCCACTGCAGAGCCAACTACGGCTGACATGAATTCTGAGAGACCTGAAGTTTTGCTGAGGGGGGGCACATGGGTGCTTACACAGATGAAGTAAAACTCAGATCAACATACCTGACAGTCTACTCAACAACCATATGGAGTCCTTTGTAGGTCAAACCCACCAGAGTAGGGAAGGCCCAAGAGTCTGACTGGCTGCTGCTCCACTCCCAGTCCAGACTGTGTCAGAGGCAATGCTGCAATGCTGGAGATCAGTGTCTGCTTGAAGAACCTCAAGGATGTGGAGTACTGGTCTTTCCCTTATCTGTTTTGTTCACTAGTCTGACCTCTGCATAAACCAGATGGCTCCTGGAGGACTGGAGCTCATTATAAACCCACAAGGCAGAGAGCCTCACTGTACACCATGACAGATGAAGAGCATCTTTGTGAATGTCGCTACTGAAGGTTGGCAAAACCACTTTAGAGTGAATGCATTTTCTTTCTTCATCCCAATCAAACATAGAATCAAGCCCAGTTCATATTCTACAGAATGTACATAGCTTACATTTTCTTCTTTGGGAAAGTTCTCCTGCCCTCTGTCACAATATAAAGCCCACCATGGCTGTGACAGCCCCCACCCAAGACTATCATCTATGTCTGAGCAAAGGAATCCCACATGGTCTAACTAAAAGAGAAAGAAAGGGCCCAAGTTTGATCTACAGATGGACTGTCTGATAAGTGAATACCAGCCAAACGCACATATCAGCCGACTTACAGATCGGCTTTAAAAATCAGCAATGAGAGGTCAACTGCGCCGTGATGGGGACTACAGTAACACTGTACACTCCACAGGGGCAGTAGCAAAGGTTATGTGATACATGGTCTCCTGGGTGGCCCACCTAGATTGGTGAATGGAAAGGGTGGAAGAGCCCACATGTCGTCACCAACCCTCAAGGAAAAGGCACCGGGCAACCAGAAGGCAGACTCCTAGCCCACTGTCTGCCCAGTGTATCCACTCAAGGTGGCCATGGTGGCAGAAATGGCCGAACATGAATATACCCTTCTTGAAGTGATCTGGCTACTGATGCCAATCAATATCTGCCAGCAAGAGAGACTAATACTGAGTAGCCAACATCTGCTTGGTGAAGCTGATGAGCTGACATCTTCTATCCTGAGGGCTAGCAGTCTACTCTCACAAGAATGATGCCTGTGATGCCAGGACATCACTATGCAAAAATGAGGTACCATCCCCCAAGATATAGAATAAGGATCAAACCAGAGAGGATCAGTAGGATGCTGTGCCTCTGAGGGAAAGAATACACAGGTCTGGGAGTCAAGGGGAACTAAGAAATGTCTGTTCACTCAGAAGAGACTTGGAGCATTGCTGTCCTGGGACTCTGACCAGGGGGAATGCAGTTCCGCTGTATCATGGCATGGCTGCCTTCTGGGTACTCTGCAATCTGGTCTTAGAATCTGTGAGAGCACAGGGGTATCATCATCTTGCCTCAACACTGGCTCTGAGAAGCAGGCAGTGGATGAGGAGGAATCCAGGTGGCTACCCTCATGATGTCCTAATATACTCATCCATTGTGACTCTAGGCGCCTGGTCTTAGAGGGGCCTGGTGATGGGGCTCAGGTGTGGCAGGAATGAAGCTGTTTGTCTCCTTGGGCCAGCTCTGCAGCTAAGGGTGAGTAGAACCCAGAATGATAGTTCAGCAGAGCATCAGTGACAGCAACAGCATTCACCACTGGTGTTGGAGGTTGTGCGAGCATGCTTCTGGGGTTGGGGAATCAATGACTAGCATTCTGAAATACCACTATATGGTATCAGAACTGAGACTGTTACAGAGCAGGGTCGGAGAGATTCAGTCCCTGTGGCCAGCTGTGGGGGTAGTCAGCTCCCAGCTGCATGCTGAAGCCTCACTGCAGTGTAGCCTTCTTGGAGTCCCTGCAGTTTTTGACTGAGTGAGACAGTATACAGAAGAGCACCAGGCAGTGCTGGCTCCAGACATTTCCCAGGAGGTCAAGGGCCTGCTGGATGTAGGGAAATTGTTCTGTGGCCTAGACCTGTTCTTTTCCTTCCTTTCCCAGGTACTGACCCCCTAATAAACACACCATACATCAGCACCCATGCCTTATACAGCTAAGGAGTAGGGCTGCCAGAATCCTCACACCCATCTCTGCATCAGGGGACTGTGGACAGAGTGTAAGCGCCCATGTCAGCACACCTATAGCTGAGGAGAGTGACTGCACCTTCAGAATGACTCAGTTTTCCCTCTGTGGCAGACTGGCTTTGGCCAGTGAGCTGTCATCTCATTCCGTGGACTCATTTGTAGCACAGAAGTATCTGTCCATCCTGGCTGATAAAATACTGCCTCTGCCAAAAAGCAGTGTGCACTGGGCAAGGCTCCAGGGCCACCAGGCACACTGAAGCATAAAGCTCTGCAGTAGAGGGAGCCACACCCTTCCACCTGCAAAGAATCTGGAGCCTCGGGGTTTGACACTGGGTTCACAGACAGGTCTCCAGTAAGTGGGGAGATGACCCCTAAGAACAGCAAAGTAGAGGAAGGGTTCAGAGACCATGCAAAATCGTGGGGAAAGACAGATTTAACTATGTTCTATATCCCGGATTTGTCTGCCTCTCCTAATCCAGCTTACTCGAGGGAAGGAGGATGCAAACAGGGCTATTCTGATAAAACCTCAGGAACTTGGGTGAGCTCTCTGCAGCCAGAGTTTCTCTAACAGAGGAGGAGGTGGGAGAGATGCCTCCTGGCTCTTCCAGTCTGAGTTTCATGGTGCCCCAAATATGCTTCCTCAAGAATACAGAAGTTCCTTTGGGGTGAGGACAGTTCTGCCTAGTGTCTACATGTCTGCTGAACAAACTGCATTGAATTAATTGGTCATATGGGACCTCTAAATTCTAAGTGTTCCTTTGTTAAAAATAAAAATCTGCCAAAAACCACATTTTTGAGAAAACCCATTCCAGCCCACATGTGATGTGGAAAGTCAAATCTGTGCACAGCCTGTGGGGGTAAGGTCCATTTCAACTGACAGGTAGAGGTTTAGATGAGGGAAAAATGCAATTGGTAGCTTCAACTTAATATATTACATAATTTCATTGTTACAGTTTTCTAACATGCCCAAGTCTAAACCCTCTTCCCACTTCAAATCAACAACTTCTTCTTCTTCTTCTTCTTCTTCTTCTTCTTCTTCTTCTTCTTCTTCTTCTTCTTCTTCTTCTTCTTCTTCTTCTTCTTCTTCTTCTTCTTCTTTTAATGTGCTGAATGGGGAGAAGGGCTTTCTAGAACCACTATGCTTGGAAATCATGTTTACAGTATTGGTAAGAATGAAGTAAATGTTACTGTGAGCCCATGAGAGAAATTTCAGGGCTCTTTTCTTTAGAGCATTGTGATGCCCTAGTTGGCAAGAAATCCTCAGATTTTCCCATTACTTGGGGAGCTCGACAAGCTGCCATGAAGAAAGTCCCTAGAGCCAAGAGTCACAGCTCTTCAACGGTGTGCCCAAGCTCCAGAACATATTGGGAAAGAGACCTGGGACATGCATGGTTCTTTAGGAGTCTCTGCAGACTGGACAAAAGAAAACCTGGGGACCACCCTGTCCCATGTGTGTATTCTCCGAAGTTCAAGATGAAGTTGTTTTTAATTTGATCTAAGACCCAAGTCTTGCTATAGAAGGTTAAGGATGAGGTCAATGAGGTCACTGGGTGAAAGGTGAGAGACAGGGTGAGCAGGGGAAGTGTCTGCTTAGCAGGCCTTCCTCTGATTGCAAGGATATTTACTCATCCCCTACTGCTTATTCAGCATCCAGCATGGTGGGCATCAGGTTTTCTTCCCTGAATCGTAAAAGCGAACACAAAGTGGAACTTGGTGCAAATAAATGAGGATAATGTCAATTTAAGCCAGGCATGGTGGCCCTCATAACCCCAGCTCTCAGGAGGCAGAGGTGGGATGCTCACCACAAATCTGAGGCCAGTTTGATCTATATTGTTTTCTAGACCAGTCAGGGCTACACAACAAGACGGATTTCAATAAACAAACAAAATCCAAGTAAACAGAAAGAATTGCAAGAATGGCATGAATTTAGACATCAGTGGCTCAAAAATTAGTAAGTAATCTTACAGAAAAAAAAAAAAAAATCAAAGCAAACTTGCTAGATGCCTGTCACCACCAACAGCCACTCCAGACCACAGCTATCATAGCTACCCAGAGAGGAAGACTTCAAAGCTAAGGAACAGAGGACACAAAGCTCTGTGTTCAGACCCCACATGGGTGAGGGTGTGGAGCGCCTGGACCCTCAAACCCTGCTGTTAGGGATGTGAAGTGATACAACTTCTTTGGAAAATTATTCATCAACATCTTAAAAACTTCAACATATATCTATGAAGTAACCAAGGTACTATAATCCAAATTTGTATACAGAAAAGAGAAGCACATGCCCACACAGAGCTTGGCACTCGAAAGGTCAGAATCGCTTTACTCGCAGCATCCAAGCAACACATCAAGACAAAGGGTCAAATTGTGGGATAGTCAGTGGACTACTCTACAGCAGCAAACAGAAATGACGCATACATGCAACAACGGGCTCAACTTCAATGGCCACGCCAAGTAGTGAAGACAGAGTTTTAAAAAGAGGGTATATGTTATATGGCTTCATCAACATAAAGTTCTGGAAAATACAAACTAATTTACAGGAAGAATGATAAAGGGGCAGGGGCAATATTTGAGGTAGGAAACAATTTTTATTTTCTTGATTATTATTTTTATACATTATTTCACAATTTAAATACATATGATTTATCATAAAATATAGCTATTAAATAATGGCTATAAAGAAAAATTACACATTGAATCTACATTAAACCTGTCCATACAAACATATACATGCATTTAGTTTTAAAAATCTAAATTGTGTACTTGTGATTTCATAAATATACTAATTCTCAATACCCACAGGGCAGTGCAGCATATCTAGTTACACAGACTAAACTACATGAGTGTTATATGCAATGACATAGTGAAGAATGACAGTGGAGCCCCTATCGTCTTCCTTCAGTCACGGGCTAAAGTAAATGATGGAGGTGATGAGCACTGACACTGTACTCCTGAGCTGCACCCAGCAGGCCCCATGCCTGCCTCGGTGAGCCCTGCAAGCGTTCCTCACAGTGCTGCTCTTGAGGGCCCTCCGGATGTACCACCCTGGAGAGCCCCCACATCTCAGTGCATACAGTTCTCTGAGTCTCAGGTACCTGCAGGGATCCTCCTAGGAGCTGTTAACACCAGGATGCTGGGTCTCTCTCCCAAGCATCCTGGATGGTTCCAATGGGCAGCTCTGGCTATCGCTCCCCTTTACTTGGGAGCCTGTTCTGCACTAGCTCAGCTGTCTGAGTGCCCAGGGGTAGGACTGGTCTTGCCCACTCTCCATGCTTCTACACCATGCCTCCAGATAGAAGGAAAATATCCAATTGTTTTCACACTAGACCCAATTCAGGAGATTTATGTCCAGGCTAGCTACAAGACAATATGACAGGGGCAGTAAACAGTATGTTTTACTGCTGAGACCTTCTGTGTGTTCATCTACTGGCAGGGCTGGGTGAACTGGACCAGAGTCCATTCTGCCCTAAGTGACTCCAGCTGAGACACAGCCACTGTCTCCTCACAGTGGTCACAGGCAACTAATGGCTAGTATGGAAGAGGGGGAGGGAGGAAGGGAGGGAGGGAGGGAGGGAGGGAGGGAGGGAGAGAGAGAGAGAGAGAGAGAGAGAGAGAGAGAGAGAGAGAGAGACCCCCAGGAGATCACAGGAATTGCTTTCCAGCCCAGGCAGAAACAGAAGGATTTCAAAGAGTCTCACTTACACCAGGCTTTAGTGGGAACCCTATGGTGTGAAAAGCTAAAAATCCTAGGCTCAGCTCTTTGTTATGCAAAAGAATTAAACAAATGCCCTTTACTTTCAATTACTTTACCACTTCTGTTTTAGGGGAGACTTGTACTAAGCAAAATTCAACATATAAGGAAGCCATAGCTTTCTTCATTGCGATTCAAACTTGATGCAATGCTTTAAAAGGCCCAGAGCCTATCTGATAAGCCTCTAGGAACCACCCATCCTTGTCTTTCTTTGCCCTGTAATGGCCAGTGATGTAATAGCCACAGCAGACAGCTGTCTTCCTGGATAAAATCACCTTGTAAAGGAGAAATGCAATTAGAGGGCACAATGAAATATCATTTTAAACTGATTCTGCAGGCTGCCACATCCCACTCAGGGTTTAACAGCTACGTTCTTTATTACTGTTTCCTAGTCTGTGCAACTACTTTGTGATTCAGTATCTACAGAAGACTGAGTTTCTCAGTTCTGTCTGTGTTACATGTAGTCTGAGACAAATATAGAATGGGGCAGGGCCAGGGCCAAAGTTTGTCCCAGAGGGCTGCAGGAGCACATGCTGACCAGAGCTGGGCATTAACAGGTTCAGGTTTCTGTGAGGTCAATGGAGCAGGATGTGACAGAGTTGTCACCATAGCTTGGTGGTCTCCTGTGCCACCTGTCACTTTTCTTGGGCATTCCCCTAGAGTCCCAACATTTTATTGTAAGGTTTCAGATACAGTATCCCCCATCATCCAAGGCTTTGCTGTCTGCTGCTTTAGGTTCCAGCAGTCAAGCACAGTCCGAAACATCTTCAGATAAACAATGTGGCATCCCAGAACTTATATTCCAAGATCATCACTTGACTCAGGCCTGTAGCCCAGACTTGCCAAAGAGAAGCTGGAAAGGACTCCTGCAAGTGAAAAAGCAGTATCCAACTTGATTTAAAAAAAAATTAAAACATGCTGAGGTTCCTAAGATCTGTGGCAACAAGTCTTCTGTCTGAAACTGGGAGGAAAGCACACTATTCTCCCACTGTGGACACTGTGGATTATGCTTCATCACATACGGGCGCATATGGAAAAATGCACTTGGACTCATGAAATTCAGTACTCAATTTCCATTATCTGTGAACATGTCCTACAGATAAGGGCATGGGTGTACATGTAAACACAGGCGATAGTACAGAGAGCCTGACAGCCCAGCAGCACCATGCACAACAAGACGGTCTCATGACCCCACTCCAATAGCAGCCATATACTGCCCACATGCCTGGCAACAGGATGCTTCGGCCCATCCATCACGCTGCCTGAGGCTTGCGAGCACCTCAAGCTGTGTGTGCCTTGAGAGGAATGCTTCCTCCCTCCCTCTGTTTACAATCCACTCTGTGCCATGATGGTCCTGGTTTGGATGTTGACACACCTCACCGGCTCCAAGTGGAAAGGACACAGGAGTACACAGAGAGTGGATCAAAGGTCCCCACAGAGGCTGGTTGGGAACATCAGGCATCCTTCAGCAGGCAGTCCTCTGAGTTCAAGAAACCAGAACCCTCTGTCTGAAACAAGGAGCAAAGTTCTGCCATATGTCTCAAGCACTACAGTCCCGGCAAGCTACAGATTCTGGTCTGTGGCTATTAGCTGAATGGAACACAGTTCTCTCAAGTGAAGAGAAGCAGTTTTTACAACATATATGCTAATGAATTGCAACGATATAGAGCATTTAAAACAAAATGTCCCTACATTTATTCTCCACGGACAGATTTTTGCATTAATATTTATGAGGGGTTCCTCGTTTATTTCTCCCAGGGACTTCTCTCCTGCCCAAAGAGGGGTAAAAGATAAGTAACATGAACCAATTATCTTTTAAACAGCTACAAAGGACTAGCTTATTCATCTACAACCTGCCACTTGATTCATCTTCCTAATATACCACTTTCCACATACTGGGCCCTGCTCGCCAGCCCCAAGGGCCTGCTCTTCCACTGTGCTAAGGCTGGCTTTTGGGCCCAGTCCTCTGTGAAAGGCTCCAAGCCCAAGCTCTGTACCGCACCCTTCCCCTACAATCCTCTTCTGTCTGTCTAAATGGTCCTCGGTTCCTGGCCCCTTAAACACTCAGTACTTATTGCTACAATTCACCATGAGTCCTGGGCACTGTGATCACATCTAAAATGTCTTGTAAGCATTCTTGGGAAGCTAGCAGATGCCACACAAGCATGAGGACCTGAGTTTGATCCCCAGCACCTATGGTGCTTCATATTTATAATCACGTCACTGGGGAGAAAGACGCAGAAGGATGCCAAGATCTAAGTGGCCAGACACCCTAAGAGTATAAAGAGCATCTCAGGTACCAGAAACAGACCCTGGCTGGCTCCACTAACAAGGTGGACATTACGTGGACACCAGAGCTTGATCTCTGCTCTCCGCAAGCAAGCAAGCGTATGCACGCGTATACACACAAACACACATACACACTCTCAGAGACACAGAGAGACAGAGACAGTGAGAGACACAGAGACACTGGGAAAGGTGTTCTCAGCCTTATCAGCCAGGAAAGCTGTATACTAGTGCTTACTGTGGAGAAACTGGGTGACTGGGAGAATATGTTGGGTGCCATGGAGAAGCCTGGGCTTAAAGCCTTACTGGATGAGGAGTGTGAGAACACTCTTTTCTGCACAGGAACCACATCACACCTTTCCTCTACCTGCCAATAACACAAGGACATAAGCCTAACAACAATCAAGGGCTTGTCTCTCCTCAAACAGAGACTCTAAAGAGCAGAGGAGATAGAGTCAGAAGGCGGACAATTCCACACCCTTGGTCTCAAAATGCTTTCCAAGTCTATTTCAATAGCACTGGGAAATTAGCAGGTACAAGCAGCGGCAGAGATGGAGTGAAATAATGTCTGGGCTGTCACAGCAAGGCTGGGTGAATTAAGGTTTTGGGCCACCCTAGCTCCTGGGAGGCTGAGTGTTGATTGGCTTCAAAAGCTCTGGAGACCAGATGCCAGCTATGCACAAGTTTCCTTTCTGTCCCTGGGTTGAGGTGGCCCATCAGCCACAGTTATAAACATAGCTGGCTATGGCAGAGTTCCTATCAATATCATTGCCTTCGCATGCAAACTGGCTAAAAGGAATAAACTGAGAATTACTGTGTCTACAAGAAAGGGTAGCAGGGGGTTTCAGGCTTTGAGATTCCTAGAAAGGCAACCAACCCTGGCTATCTCAACACACTCTTCACACACAGGAGAGCAAAGAGATGGGCATACAGTGGGTTCTTCTTACATGGGTGCTGGAGCTCTGAATGCTGTTCCTCATGCCTGTGCAGTGGCCCTTTGCCTTCAGAGCATCTCCCCAGACCATGCAAGCTGTTTCTGAGGAAGGCTGGGACTGCTAGCCAGTCT
The DNA here is from genome assembly GCF_900095145.1 of Mus pahari. Classification (NCBI taxonomy): domain Eukaryota; kingdom Metazoa; phylum Chordata; class Mammalia; order Rodentia; family Muridae; genus Mus; species Mus pahari. The sequence continues at coordinate 16,681,968 of NC_034592.1, read as the reverse complement.
TGGAGAAGGGCAGAAGTCCTGAGTCAGAAGCTCAGAGGTAACGGGTGTTAATAACTGAGCCTCAGCAGCAACAGTTATTGGAAACTGATCTCTTCCTTATTAATATGGTCCCGCAATGGAGAGAAAAGATCTCTCCATGTTCTAGAATGCAAACAATGTTTTAATCTTTAATTATATTCTCAATTTCAGCTCTTCTGGAGAACTGCAGTCACCTAGGCCTAGGATTAGTTCTTTATTACACAGCCTCTCTGTGGTATTTAATGAATATTGTTACTTAATGCTCACCAATGGGGGAAAGGAGGGCTTAGTGAATCTCCACCTAAGTTTTGACGACTTTCCCCCAAACTCAGCAAACTTTCATCTGCATGCTTCCCTCCTCTGTGGGACATCAGCACAAGCCACATGCTTGCTCTGCCTCTGCCCCAGCCCTAGCACAGGCTGAAGCTGCTGTGAGCTGTGAAAAGCCTCTGACAGAGGGGCAGCCAGAGGCTACTGGCTGTGCCTTTGCTCAGGTCAACTGAACTCAGCTCCAATGAAAGAGAGGCAGGGTCCTATTCAAGCCCCTGTCACCATCAAGGCCAATGAATTTAATACAAATTAATCACCACATAACCACATTCTGCCCTCAAAATAGTCTCAGGAGTGAAAAAGTCCAAGACACCACTATCCCCACAGGATGTAAGCTCGTCGTGGTCACCATGGACATGATTTTATAGCAGTGCTGCAAAATACGGACTTCAGAGCTGCCGATGGGGGCAAAGATGGAAAACAAAACAAATCCTTCATCTTAAAAAGGTCTTAAAATCAACAGATGAGGGGGTAGGGGGCAAGAGGCAGAGAACCACAGGACACTCCAGTGACTGACAGAGCAGCTCCTCCCACCCCCATTCCCACCCAGGACATACAATAGCACTGCTTTGCTCCCTGGTGTTTCTACACTAAACAAAGGCAGTGTGAGCTTCAGAGAACAACAAACTATGCAGAACCACGAGAGGGTGATCCTGGGAGCCAGTCATACATAGTGGTAGCAGGCGACTCACCTCATTTGACTCAAATCCCAGAGCACAATGAGTAGCACAGAGAAGGCAGGCCACTGTGTTTAAGTACAGGTGAGTGTGGTGCCATTCTCCCTGCCCGGCGTTGATGGCACTTCTTTCCAGCAAGCACATGTTTACCACAGTGATGCTATTACTCAAACACACACGGTGTGAAGATAGCTCCCGTGAAGGTCTCAGACAATGATGACATACACAATGAGAGTGAATCTCAAAAGCTCCGCATTGAGTAAATGGGAGACAGACACCACAGTCTGCAATCTACTACTGTGTGCCGTTCTAGAGACGGCAACTGGAGGAAACAGCGGAGACCACACACGGGTGCAGAGAAAAGAGGAAACAAGACATGAACTCTGAGAGCTTAGCTGCAAAGCAGAGCTGGGTAGGAGCTGGCAGGGACAGGTGGTTCAGAGACAGGGTTCCTATGGGAGGTGGTTTTGAACCAGTATGCTCGGTTTACTAAGAGGAACAAGTCAAGGGGAAAGAGAGCCTGACATACAGAAAAGGAAGACCAGCGGGGAGCCATGCAGGGTGGGCAACCATCAGAGGACAGCTTGTTCCTCTCAAGGAAGGCCCTAAAGGTGTGGTGCTCTGATTCCGCAGGCAGGATCTTTTCAAACAAGAAAATGTGGTGAAAAGATGCTGCCTGCATGGCACAGTGGTAATATTTTCAAAAAGAACCTTTCAGAGAAACTAGTTTCCCCTCAAACCTAAATGAGGCTGAGGCATGCTGGGTTGGAGCAGGAAGGGCTCTTTCATCTCTGGACATTGAAAGCCATCTTATCATTAGCTGTTGAGGCCATAGTTCTGTGTCCCCTTCAGCCTGACCACACAAATCCAATCTAGCATCCCATGTTAATAATAGAGAAGCATACCCAAACCTGATATTGGGAGAGAGCACAACATAGCTACACCTGATGGATACTAAATACAGGTCTCTCCAAACATGACTCACAGACCAACCAAATAAGACAGAAGCCAACCTCAATCCAGTGTGTGTGTGTGTGTGTGTGTGTGTGTGTGTGTGTGTGTGTGTGAAAGGTCCAGCAATGTTTCCATAGCAACAGGGTGCCTGCCTCTTTTGATGGAACAGCACCCCTTCTGCCAGCAACATCACTGAGCAGGAGCACTTAGGACAGCTGGAGGGAGAATGCTCAGTAGCACACTGTGAACATACTCCATTTCTACCTCTTTACAAACTTCTTCAGACGTGGGTAGGAAGGAGTGGGGAGTTGGGGGGAGTAGGGGATAAGTCTTTGATCCCAGCATGCACTCATTCTATAGAACACAGGAACAACTAAGTCTGTAAGTGACTACTTTTCAAGCCAGTGCATCTGAAAAACACATTCTACAACTGTCCCACATTCCTGTTCATGGTTGCTGCATAGCTCAGCAGGACCAGTATAGAGGGTGCAAGAGGGAGTATCCCTGGGAAGCCCCTGGCTGCTTTCTTCACTGGTTAAAGCTCACCTAGCCTTAGAAACCTAGAAGTCTGGTCAAGCGGTAGGAGGGAAACCTGGTGAAACCCCATGGGTCTTTTTCAGCACCTGACATGGACTCTCTTGCCCAAGGACATGTGTACAAATACCTACCCTCTCCTTAAAAAGTTCCAAGAAAAATCAAAGTCTAGTTCCACAGAAGTCCAGGCTGAGTTTAACAAGCTTCAGAGTGTCCCTAAAGCAGTCATACCACAGGATAGTCTCATCCCGGTCCAGATGCTGACTTACTTCCCTAACACAGCATCAAGGGGACCCCTTCCTCAGTTAACTTCCATACTCTGTTCACTCTAGCACCTCCCGCTTCTTCTATGAGACCCTGGTCTTGAGAGTGTCTTGCAGCAGGACGATGAAGGTGCTGGTTACTATGCTGGGAGGACAGCCCTCCACAATAGCACCCTGGCGAGAACATGGATCTTGTCTAGCACAGGACCTGGCACACATTCATGATACCCTGTGACTCCTTTCCTTTGATCCCCTGTCTCTAGTCTTCTGAAAGCAGAAGTGCACCTCAGTCCTCTCTGAGGCTATGGATCTTACGGAGCTTGCTCTTAGCCACCCTTCCCTGCAGTCCATGTTGCTACTTTCTCTTTCATCAAGGGCAGTTTGTGCCCTCCTGTTGAATGCCATTACCACCCAGTGATTCGTCTCTAATGAACAGAATAGTGGACAACAGACAGACTTGAGGCTAAGTCAGAAAAAAACAGCCTCCTCTTGGCTCACCCCTAGTCGGCTGCATTTGGAGAAGCTAGTGCCATACCTGAGGACACTCAAGAAGCCTGTGATGTGGGAATACAACCTCCTGTCACCAGTCAACAGTGGCTGGCTTGCTGCTGAAGTCTCAAAAGGTTCAAATGAGATATCAACCAGAGCCATATCAGAGAGCTCAGTTGGGGTCACTGCATGGCCATGGTGACCTGACCTGAGCTGAGCCCTTAATGACTATGGTCCTAGCTAATGACTTAATAGAACACACTAGGAGACTGAGTCAGACCTGCCCAGGCAAGCCACTCTTAGAACCCTGACCTAGGATGACAGGACAGAGATCATATTATTGCTAACATTATGATCAGGGGCATTTATCTAAATTTGAGTGCCAGGTTGGGGGTAAGTGACAGTTAACTAATATAGCAACCTTGGTAAATTTGGACGCTTCATAGGGGCTCAGGAATTTTCTTATGGCAAAGTGAATCTATGATGATCATGTGTTGTGATTAGGACTCTTGTGTAAGATGGTCCGACTATTATACTATTAACATGCACATTTGAATACTTCAGAGACCACATCATGCTGCCTTCATAATATACTAGCATAGAAATGAGGAGAAGATCTCGATTTGATCCCTTTTGGAAGGTTTTGCTTATAAAAATGATCTCCCTTCCCTCTCGTGTGTGTGTGTACACAAAAAAAAAAAAAAAAATCCACCAAACCTTAAAAGGGGTTTCCTTGGGATAGTGTGAGGTATTTGCTACCTTTTGTTTTTCTTTACATTTATATTACACATCTATTATTTGTGGGTTGGTGGTGGTGGTTGTTGTTGTTTAATTTTTAAAAAACTGTTTGTAATTCCAGTAGGTCATCATCTATGCTGTGTCCTATTCCTAGCCAACATCAAACCCAGTGAAGAGCTGTGTGTAAGTCTGGATATAGATTCTGCCTATGATGCAGAAGTTCTATGAAGGGATTCCAGGAGGCTGAGAGCCCTGAGCTCAAAGATGTGAAAGAGGAGCAGTCGATTTCTACAGGAAATGGCTCCAGTGGACAGGAAATCATTCCACCGTTGTATTCTTGGGCTGCTGTAACAACTTCTCACTTTGAAACCAAGTATTTTGAGTGATCTATTATAAATGTACGATGACAGTTGTGAACACTCCTCTCTCGCCTTCCCTTTGGCATCAGAACAGAGTCTGTTGATTGCCTCGGTGCTTAAAATAGCTTCTAAGTGTCCTCATAATAGCATGTCACCTGTAAACAGGTTTCAAGCCAATGCAAATTAACAAACGGTGAACAGATGGACCAAGAACTGACTTTTGTCAGGAGAGAGTTAGCAACAAACACTTTTTGGCTTCGGTCTTATGGGACCATTAGAAAGTCTTTCACTTCTTGCCAAACATCTTGCCTCAGTAGACAATCCATGCAGGGAAAATGACAGATTACAAGGCCCATCAGACTTCGGGGAGCTTCGTGCTGAGATGTGCAGAGTCACCGAGTCAACGCGATGCAACAACAGAGTAACACGCTGCAAGAAGCTTTCTGCTTCTCAGCTTCTTTTCAAAGAACACAGCCCATATATATGCATGCAGCATGCAAACACCCCCACCCCCACCCAGGGGAGAGTGATGCTTCCTTGTGTTCATCCTGACTGGCTGACGCAGGCTTTGAGAGGTTCACAGCAGTGGACAGGCTGCTGCAGCATGCCACAGGGACCTTCCTCAGCCTCCTCTTTCCTCAAGTCTCTGTCTTAAGCCACGCTAGTGGGTCCTTGTTTGATCGCTCTGTTTAAGCAGGCCCCACTCCCATGCTCTACTCCTGCTTATTCTTTTCCCAGCATTAATTATAACTGGAAACTATGGTATTGGCAGCCATCTTGCTTGTCATTACAGCCCCAGAACATGGAACCTTGCCTGGCACATAGTAGGCACAATAAGTATTTGCTAACCAGACAAAGTCAGTGAGCTCCTGAGGGAAGGTGAGCATGCATGTCTTAGATGTAAACAATCATTCAAGCCTTCCATGTAAAGATGCAGTTCTGAGCTGAGGACAGGGTAAGGGTAAGGGCAGTGAAGAGAATGATGGGTGGGGAATGGCTGAAGCCCACACACAGTCTCTGGAAGTGTGACCCTTCTGAGGAGTGTGCATGCTGGGAGAGAACCTACCAGTAAGACCTTTCAGCACACAGCTTGCCAGCCAAGTAACTGAACCAACAACTATTAAATGGAGTTGGAAAAAGATATTCATGTCTCTTATTTTATGCTGATCTAAGAAAATAGCTCAGTGGAAAAAACACATTCTTAGCAGACAAAAGGCTTTGGGTTCAATCCCAAGTACATAACCTGTGTGTGTGTGTGTGTGTGTGTGTGTGTGTGTGTGTGAGACACAGACACAACTAGCACAAATGACAGCATATGATTTCATTTATATAAAGTTCAAAGGACTGGCAAAACCGTCTTTTTTGTTCTTGGAAGTTTTTTTTGGTTTTGTTTTGAGATAGAATCTTACTATATAGCCCAAGGTGGCCTTAAACAGAGAGCCCCCTACTTCAGCCTCCCACACACTGGGTCTCACAGGCATATGCCAACATACCAGGCTAAAGTTAACTATTTGAAGAAATGGGAACAATACTCAGCACAGGGTTAAAGGTTGCCTGGTGCTGACTCGGAGCCTGAGGCCTCTCCTGGGGCTCTGGAACTGGGAGCTCTGGGGATGAACACAGAAAGGAAAAGCACGGGGTTTGCTGTGCCTATATCCCTCCTGGGGATACAAACAAGAGCACATGGGTTACTAGGCGAAGGCAGCAGCCAGCACAGCTTAAGCATGTCCTCTACACTTGTGCTTACCAGAATGCACACACATCAGATCTGCTGGTGTCTTGCCAGCTTCAGAACTGGTCTGAGGAAATAATAAGATATGAGGTACCTAAAACTCAGGCATGTATTCAACTAGGACTATGTCACAGCTGACCCAGAAAACCTTAGGTAAGTTACGCTTTCTAGGCTTGATGGAGTTCTTTTAAAAAGACACTACTTGGAAGGAAACCAAACCTTCCTACCAACTCGGAAAGCGAACAAAGCATGGTCGCCCACGTGGAAAGCCCTCTGCAAACCCTTCACTCACTGCGGTGGTAGGACCAGAGTGGTGGGCTGGGCCTTCGGTCTCCGCTTGGCAGACACACCCATCTGATTTGCAGAGCGCTTCAAGGACTGTTGATTCAAAAGGCCAGACGCTAGACCTGCATGGTACTGCAGCTGCAGAGACAAGAGGGAGAGAACATTCCATGAGCTCAGGACAGCAGGCGTTACACTATCAACCCCAGGCCATTCTGTCGCCTTACACATTTTATGTTATTTCAAGTACTGCGCTAGCATTCTGCTGCAAGGAATTTATTCCTAAGGTGATAATTAGATGAAGAGAAACAAAAGCAAAGCTGTTCATCGCAGCAAGAACGCACCAGTGAAAACTGGACACAGTTGCAAGTGGTTAAGATAGCAAAGGGCCTCTCAGCGTCACTGCACTGATGTACCAACATCAGAATGCACTGTGAACCAAGAGACACGTTAGAGGGGCTGCGGAGCACTGCACATTTCTGAATACTGTCAGAACTGGGGAGGTGTAGCTGTGGAAATTCATCTAGGTGTTTCAAGGGGTGGTCTGAAAGCCTGGGGGTGCTGCTAATAAGATCTGGACAATTTTCCCCAAGCACAGAGTAAGTTCTGGGAACTCTTGCTTATAATGAAAACTTCAAGTCTGACCCTGGGCTGTGGTAAGCCAGGACCTCGGTTTGGCTGGTCACAGGGGCTCAATCACACCTTTCTCACTTTTCCCACTGGTGATGGTACAAGTGTCAGGATAAGAGCCATCTCAGGACTCAATCCGAGAGCAACCTGCACAAACAGACTCAGGCACTGGAGGGAATGGCATCTCCACTCACATGCCACCGAACTGTGCAGCAGAGAGGGAGTTGCACATATGACGTGGGCTTAGGGCCAGAGCCCTTTGCTTTACTCCTGGACACACTGCTGAGCTTGGAGGTTACTTGACACAGGTATTTTACTCTCTATAGTATTCTGACTTCTGTGGAGGGGAGAAATGGCATATCCTAGTTCTAACCCAAACGACATTGCATAGAAACCACCATACTTTCAGTTTGTGTCAAGTGGAATGCATGCATTTTAAATGTACTATTTGATGTGCTTAGACCAGTGGTTCCCAAACTGGGGGTCACAACCCCTTTGGGAGTAAAACGACCCTTTTATAGGGGTCACATAAGACCATCAGAAAACACAGATATTTACATTGTGATTCATAACAGTAGCAAAATTATAGTTATTAAGTAGTAACAAATTTATTGTTGGGAGTCAACACAACAACTGTATTAAAGGATCAGAACCACTGGTTTAGTCAAAGCATAGATCTATGTGACCAACACTCACTCAAGACAGAAATCCGCCAACACTGCAGAAAGCTCCCTAGTTCCCCAGACAGAGCCCCAACTTCTGCCATCCCAACATCTGGATTGAAAAGATAGTCCCCCAGTCTCACACACTGCCAAATGAAACACATCTCTGTGACATGTGTCAGTAACCTTCTTCTGCTTTTGCCGTCTCGATCCTAAGAACTGCCATCAATCTCTCTACAATAAAATTAGCCTTGACAGGTATCCCAGTCCTCAACAGACATAAGCAAAACACTCAGATGTGCAGATGCTAAGCTAAAACTTGGGACCAAGACCATTTCTAACAACTGACATGCTTCTTCCCCCTCCTCTTAAATGAAGCAAAGTCTTTAGAATATATACTTAGAACTAACCAAACATACAAGTAGTAACTCATTCTGAATCAATTTCTTCCTAGTTGTTTTTCCAAGGCATGGATTCTCTTTGCTGAGTCAGCTGCATTATGGCTTTTGGTAATGAAATGGTGACCAACATATATAAAGGGCTGGGCCTGGATGCAAAGGGGAATAAAGCTCTGAAAAACAAATGGCCTCACCTAAGGCCACTGGGCTGCACGCAGAGAAAAAAACAAAGACGATTAAAACGATCTGTTCCTTGCAAGTGGCTGGAAAGAGAAGCTAGCTCCCCCGACCCAGTGAGGCAGGCACAGCTGTATTCGGAGCGTCCAGACAGCTTTCTAACTGGCACTTGGTTTACCTGGTGGGTCTGTTGGGGAGCCTATGGCCACCCATACAGGACAAAGACACATGGCCTTCATAATAAAACAGGGGCTCTTCACAGGGTGGAGAAGGGCGTAATTTGGCTTTAACAACTCATTTTAGACCAGGGAATTTTGCTCAGATTTGGTTTTCTCCCTCAGATTCCTTAAATGGGAAATCAATGGAAGCAAGGGACAGCACAAGTTTGAAAGACAATGTTTCAAAATGTCAGCTTCTTGGACTTCGATCTTCCCTACCAGAATCTGCACTGAGAGCAATAAGCAAGGGCCTTTCTGGAATGAAGGGAGAGACAGCTTGGCAGGGTCCATCCTTGCCCAAGGAACCCTCTCTGCCTTTGGCTCTCCATCTTCTTTGTCCATGCAAGCTCAGCTGATCCAGCCCTGCTGACTCTTTTCAAGGCAGAGTCCTGCTAACTATGCAGAGTGACAAGGGGATTCTGTCCACCGGCATCATTTGGATCATTTGCTCCAACAAACAAAACGCAAACCAGCACGGCTGCATGCTGACTGCTGTCTGTCTCTGCAGGGCCCTGTGAAGCCTCCCAATCCTGGAGGATCTCGGCAATGCGGCTCCTACAAGCACATGTAGGTGGAACACTCTCCTTCTTCAACAACAGAACCTGCCCTTGCAAGCTGACTCATAATGATTAAGTGACATTTGTTAATCATATATAAGATCCTGGTTTCCAGGAACATGGCTCCAACTGTCAAGATCTATAAGGAACCATTAAATATTAAGTGAACCACCTTTATAATGGGCGGAAAGGTCAAAGTTAATAAAACTGACAGGCAGCTCCTGTCCAACTGGATTTATACATTATTTAAGCACCAAACACTTCATTCCATGGAACACTGTTTAGATCAAAAAAGATTCTTGGAAAATGTCCACTGAGTCGATGGTTCTGAAGCAGAAGGGGGTTCGGGGCAAATCCACACACAACATTAAGAACATATTATGCCACAAAACTCTGCCATAAATTGTCAGTTATAGGTTCTGTAATGTTTTCTATAAAAATATATTTCAATAAACATACTCCCTTCCAAATGTCTGTGGCACAGAAACAGCTTCATCTCAGAAAAGCCACTTATAAAAGTTCTAAAGTGATGTTTCCATGCAAGATCATTTCTCCACTAACAGGAAGGAACATGAGAGAGGCAAAAAATGAAACAGCCTGGCCTGGTACCTTTCACATCCTACAACTGTGGATGTGAGAGTTATGCTACACGTGGGGTCTTCATTTACCATGGAGCTGCCAGCCCATACCCAGCAGCTCACTCTGTTCTCTGCAGTTGAGGGTGCTCCAATTAGGACTCCACTGTATGTTAACTTCAGCCTTCTCCCTTCTCCCAGGACTGTTTTATTAGCTCTCAACCTGTCTAGTCAGTGCTATCTGCTAGTCACCTCAAGACCTGGGAAAACTTCAACAACTCACCAATGCCTGAGTAAAGACCAATCAGAATTAGGAAAACTTTGATGGCAACTAATTGTAAATAATGATGATGCTCACTGCCCATGAGAGATGCTCCAAGTATCATCAGGAGGGGGTTCATGAGGTCGAGAACTTGCATAAGCATCCTCTCAAGAAACTGATCCTGGGTTTTGCTACCAGGAGAGCCTGTGGCTGCACATCCCATACCCATCTCTAAACACATAAGCTATCTAAAGGAGCTGGAGGGTATCTGACTCCAGCACAAGGGTGGTAAAGCAATACCACCTTCCCTAATGCTCATACTAGGTGATCCATAAGGAGATATAAACACCCCTACCCCAAAACTACAACCTCAAAGTCCAACCTGGAGAGCCAATGAGTTTATTGGGCTTACAGAGCATAGGTGAAGGGTTACTTTCAGGAGCGTGTGTGACCCCAAAGCTGCTGCACTTTTGAAAACTCTCAGCCTGGCAGGGGTGATGACAGATGGGCTCTCTCTTTCAGTTACCCATCCATGCTGTATCTGCTTCCTAGATCACGGGGCCATGTGCAATTAGGGCAGCATTCCATACACTGGTCTGAGATGTGCAAGAGGGAGCAGCTAGAAGCCCAAGTGAGGGTTCAGTGGCTCCCCCACTCTCTCTACGAGCAGTATCAACAGGCACAGACACAGCAGCTCTAATGAAATCAAAGGCTGTTACACTCAGGAAGACAGCACTCTGCAAGGCTTATCCAAGCCTCTTCCTCTAGGTAGTCCAGGCCTCACAGAACTTGCTTCAAAGAACCTAGACCACTAGGGTCACAGTTCAGTTGGCTTGATTATGCTCTGAATACTCAATGTGAACAGTAGCATATAGCGAAAGAAAACTGTACCAAAGAAAATGAAGTAGGCAGGGATCAATGCCAAGTTCCAGGTCGAAACTTGAGTGTTTAAAAAACTCAATGAGCCATTAGGTTAGTTCTCGGCTTGCTTTATGTCTTCCCTGCTAACCTGCTGGCTTCTACCTGCTCCAAAATAAGGGAAATGTTTTGCAATGAATCAAGAACGAGAAGGAAATTCCTAGGCCTGCTCAAGTTCAATGCACTAATTAAGCCAGGGCTCCTGGGGTCCAAGGCCACAGCATCTCTCCATATGCAACATTTTTCTACCCTTCCCCTATGATCTGGAGCCCACGTTAAGAGAATATGACAGTCAAATGAAAAAAATCTGAAAATTTAAAGCCAGATCAATCAAACTTTGATTTTATGTCCTCCTCAAGGATTCACCCAATTCTTAAACAGGGAGGCCAACTCTTGGCCTAAAGGGGAGATTCATTTACAAGAGGCCCTGAGGGGTAAGAGGAAGAGACAGAAGGCAGGGAGCCCCACAGTCCCTTCTGTCTGTCATTCTAGCCCCTCTCCAAGCACATAACTGTTATCCTGGGATTTGGACTCAGGAAAGGCACCCAGGAAATGTCTCTCAGGGATTACCATGTATGCTGTTGGTTACCCCATATTGCTAATGTCCAGAACCACTCACTATACACAGGGGCTGCTGGTGTATCTGTTAGTAGACAAGCAGATGGGCCACTTAGTGAGACAACTATGTCCTGGCATGGCCTGACTTTGTTACTGATACTGTTTTTATTGAGGACAGTGGGATTTTTGATGATAAAGGGAGTCCATGCTGTGCTTCCTCATACATCACCAGCCCTAAGATGCATCAATAGATAGATAGATAGATAGATAGATAGATAGATAGATAGACAGACAGACAGACAGACAGAAGATAGGTAGGTAGATAGACAGATCTCTCCAAGGCAGCAGAGAACACACCAAAACCCAGAGCTGCAATCTAAGCACATTCTCTAGACCCATTGCACACCTGAATCAACTACCACCTTGCACAGCTAGGACACAAGACTGAAACACGGGTGGACAGAGCTAATTGAGATTTTCATATGGTCCTATTTCCCCACACCATTAAATTCCAACTGGAACTAAAAACCAGGAATACTTCATCACAGCTTTGAGCTGCACAGCCCTTTGGCCCTCATTACTGCAGCAGCTTAGCTTCCTGCTAATGAGACAGCACGGCATCATTGTGAAGTTCGGCTCCTTCTGAGCCCAGCTCTGGGAAGAGAGCGGGGGAAGCCTGCCTGGCACTGTCTGCGCCAAGGAAAACAACTACAGAAAAATACCATAAATCTAATTGTTCTGCTTGGGTTTCGATCTAAATATCAGATGATAGCATTAGCATTGGTCGCCCTTTTATCTCATAGAACTCCTTTCAAACAGCCCATTATTTTTTTTTTAACCATAGAGTTGAGCTTTTATAGGTAAATAATCTTTTTACTTGGTCAAAACAGCATCAATAAACCATAAGAAGGAGGCCTCCAATTTACTTGCCTATTTGTTCTCCACCAGGCAGCTGGGCTCTGGCCCTTCAATCACTCTGAAAGCAAGCCCTGCAGCACGGCTGTGCTTCCCGCTCAACTGTGGCATTGTGCTGATGTGCTAACTGCCATTTGGGTTTCCTTCCGACATATTAATGCATGGACCTGCTCTACTGGTGCTTCCTGGAGTTCACGCCTTTATTAATAGGCCTTCTCCCACCTGCTCCTGTTTACACCACAGCTGTATGCATGCAATCACACTCAAAATGCCAATCAGCAGCAAGAGGAGAAATCACTCATGTAGCTGAACATGCAGGAACAAAACATAACACAGCTAAAACTGAAGGTAGAGCCATCATGGGGATGTCACCAAGGAAGGAAGGAAGGAAGGAAGGAAGGAAGGAAGGAAGGAAGGAAGGAAGGAAGGAAGGAAGGCAGGCAAGAAGGAAGGAAGGCAAGAAGGAAGGAAGGAAGGCAAGAAGGCAAGAAGGCAAGAAGGCAAGAAGGCAAGAAGGCAGGCAGGCAGGCACAAAAGGAAGATAAGCAGACCTTTAAGTAAAAAATGGACAAGGGGAGGTAAGACAAGATGGTTTGCTGTCTCCCAAGAGCCAATGGGTGTCACACGAGGCTTTTACCCAGGTGCCACACAAGGGTCACAAAGAGCTGCATGGCTAATAGGCTGATGATTCTGTAACTCTAGTCTACTGAAGGCCCCACTTCAGGACTGACATTAGATGAGGTCACCCTGTGAAGGAACTATTGCTTGTATGAAAATACATCAAGAGGGTGGCCAGTGCCACACATGGGAGACCATCCTTACTGGGTAGCCAATCTGCAAGGACCTCGATCTTGGACTTTGTAACCTCACTGTAAGAAGCATTTATTGTCATGCTGGGCAGTAGTGGCACACGCCTCTAATCCCAGCACTTGGGAGGCAGAGGCAGGTGGATTTCTGAGTTCGAGGCCAGCCAAGTCTACAGAGTGAGTTCCAGGACAACCAGGGCTACACAGAGAAACCCTGTCTCAGGGTGGGGGGAAGAAGCATTTGTTGTCTAGGTCATTCGTGAGTTATGGGCTATGAGCACAGCCTCAACTACAATGACACACCCACCGCCACTTAAGATGCAGCAGTGAAGTACAAATAGCATAGTGGGCCTGCCTGCCCATCATCCCCTTGGAGGCAGAAGCCCCTCAGGCTTTCAGCAGCAGCTATGCTTACACTAGCTGTTTACCCTGACACTCCTGCACCCAGGAAGGCACAATGTCCACTCACCTACTGTAAAGACTTCGTAACACTGCCTGCCACCAAGACTGAAGACCTGAGTTCCATCTCTGAAACCCACATGGTAAAAGGAGAGAAGTCCTGCAACCTGTCCTCTGAGCTCCACACACATGTACCACATATGTGCTAGCGTGCATGCACACACGCACACGTGCACGCGCATAGCTGCCCTCTACTACTCCGTGGGTTCTTCTTTTTCCCACCCTTTATCCCCCCAGTTTTTCCCCTAACACTGGATAGAAGAGCAACAAGGATGAGGGGGGAGAGAGGAATTAGGAAAATCTCTGAATCTGATTTCTTTCCTTTCGTTTCTTCTTTGACCACTGCTATCAATAAGCTGCAACCAACCTCCCCAAATGATCAACAACCCCCAACCTCACCCCTCAGTGCCCTCTGACAACTTCCCAGAATTCCAAATGTCACACAATTGCAGACACTATGTGCAGCTGGCAAAAACATGCTTCTGCTAGAGCACGAAGCAAACCAGTCAGCTGCTGTGGGTGAAGGGCTAAAAATTAATAAGCTGCCTAGCTACCCAAAAGAAGAAGTGGGGTCTGTGAAAACATGA
>NC_034592.1:16626916-16667515 GCF_900095145.1 Mus pahari | reverse complement strand
GGGGGGGGGGGGGGGGGGGGGGCTCCCTTCGGGGGTCTTTCATGGGCAGTTCGAAGCAGCCCCATATCCCCATACATGGGATTAAAGCAAATACATATTCTTATATTTCTGTGTTTATAAAAAAAATTCCAGAGTTCTCAAAAATGTCACTGCACATGCTCACATGCAAATAAAAAAAAATAATAAAGAACCCTCTATGAAAATACAATCTGAGTCTGGCTTTCTACTGCAAAAATCCATGCCTGTGAATTTAAGTCCACTTGTGATATAGCTGTTTCACTCCTCTCAAAGTCTCCAGTTAAAGCTAGCAGTGGAGGGGCAGGAGTGTCCTTGTGAACCCCAGGCCTGGGTTAGCCTTGACAGGTACTCAATGCGAGCCGACAGATAACTTTATTATCCTCACAACATTCATGGCTGAGGCATGGGGAAGAGAGAAAGGAGGCTATGCAATGGAGAAATGAATAAAACGGGAACTCCAGTCCCAGACACCAACTAAAGCGTCAGCTCTGGCTCTGTGACAGGTTCTGTAAACTAGGAGAGAAGATCGCTAAAAGATTACCAACCTAATGAAAATAAGAATGTGATTAAATCATTATAAATTTCTTCTTTTAAAGGTAGTCAGAGAAGGGATGGCTCCTTCAGAGAGAAAAATGAGTGCTACACCACTGCTGCTGCAGCATTTAGATTTCACCTAGGAAATATTAAACTGCTCTTCCTTCCAGCTCATGCACTGCCTGCTTCTGAGGTAAGCACCAATTCAATGCCATGACACTCAGTCCCCTGCTTTCCCTTTCCCCACTGACCAGTAGTCTGTGGGGGCAAATGGCTGCCAGCCCAGGACTTGACCTGCCTTCTCCCAGTGCTTGTTTACCAGAGGAAGATGTGGGAAGGAGCGCAGGGCAGTGGGGAGAAAACACACATGGGCTGGGGTGCAGTTCAGTGGTACAGCATGTGCTTACCATGCATGATGCCCCAGATTCAACCACAGCATATGGGGGCTGGAGAACGATGGCAAAAGGAGGGGGTCGCATAACCACTGATCTGCAAAGACCAGAAGAGGCAGAGAGGGCAGAAGTAGAGGAGAACTGATGGCCCCTTAGTCTGGAGGCCTGCAAGACCCCCAAAAGCAGGAAATGGGAGAAGACATTTAAAAGCAGTTTTATTGGTCCTTTGATGAGCTGCATCATCTCTTCAAAGTAAAAGAGTCTTGAGGCTAGTGCCTGAGGTCACAGTAGGCAGTGGTCCAAGGCAGCAGATGCTGTCCTCCATACTGTCATGGAACAGCAAAGGCAGAGCCTGACAGTGTGGCCTCATGGCAGGGGACAGAGCCCTACAGTCAGATGGCTAGCTCCACACAAAGGGTCCTGAGTTTCTCCTCTCTTCAGAGTCTGTGTTTATCTTATCAGCCCACTGTGAGCAACAATGTTCGTCCAGGGGGACTAAAAGTTGTCTTTATGTCAAATGACCCACTCCCTAAAGTGGTGTCTCTGTGTGTGTGTGTGTGGGGGGGTGTTCTTATTTCATATTTCTGTGGAGAATGGTAGTAACAGACAAAGAAGGCCAAGGACACCTCAGGATGAAGTGGTGTGATGTGGACAAGCCTGCCACTCTGTACACAGATAGACAACGAGCTGCTCTCCAAGTCTGCAGAGGGCTCCATTCTCAGCCTCAAGCACAAAGCCTATCGCTCTGCAGAAAGGAAGAGACCAAAGCTGTCCAAGGTTTGGAGGATCAGAAATGCCTCTTCCTGCTAGCTAACTAGTCACTGTTTTTAATCAAGTACTGTCCCCCCACCCACATCGGATAACAAACTGGGAGGGTGGAAGAGGGAGGAAGAAGCAGCTACTATCTGCACTGAGAAGAAATCCAACTTAGAATTCTCCTCACACAGTGAAGGAAGACAGTCTGGTGGGCAGAGACGTCTCCTGGCCCATCTCGAGTAGACCTCTCACTAGCGAGAAGAATGACTCTGTGGGGCCTCAGACGCCCTGGAGCACAGTTCATGGAAGGCAGCGGAGCGGTAGCAGCTGAGAAGTGCCTTCTAATAGACTGTCGAGACTGTTCCTTTTAATCTGCACTCAACCTAAATGCCTGGCTTGTTAGCTCAACCTTGATGTGTCAAGCCACCAAGAGAGGATCACAAAGGTCTCAGGGAGGCGAGACCAGTGTCTCCTTCCACAGTCCCTCCCTCCCACAGGACCACTCTCTTTCTTTGTGGAACTGTTGAAGGGTTTTCACTGGCTTCCATTTTGGTTTGGTTTGGTGGTGCAAGGGACTGAACTCGGGACCCTAGGTGCCACAACTCCCCCTACCCCACCCCAAATACAGAGCTGGTTTTTTTTTTTTTTTTTCACCCTTGGAAGCAAAAAGAGTCACCCAGTAGGGATGTTTCTTCATTTAAATCAAGCAACGTATAAGAGCGAATGTCCTATTGACCAATCCACATGATTCAGGCAGAGAAAAGTTTGAATTCTGAGTCTGTGTGGGTGTGTAGTCGTCTGCCCAGGTACATGCCAAAGGCCCTCCAAGCCTGTGCCCTGTGAACGCAGGCAGATTCATCAGTCCACCCCGACCCCCAAAGCCTCTTGTCTTGTTAGGGTAGTGCTGCTTCTCAGCACCGCTCTGTTGCTCCAGAAGAAACCTGGCCTCGAGCCCTCAGAGCTGGTGAGTGGTGAACACAAAGAGCTGAGCAGGGGCTGGCAACAAGCGTATACCTGAAATGTGTAATCTGTGGTTGCTACTGACAGGCTGAGGTTGATGGCCACTACCAACAAGGTGCCCCGACAAGCCGATGACTGGAAAGCTTGCTTTGGACAAAAGATTTAGAGGACAAGGATGAGTTCTGGCCTTGAGAAAGCCAAGTATGGCTAGGCTAAAAAGAAGAAACAGTTAGAAAGCAGAACAGCTCTGCTGAGGTGGAGGTCTAATGCATTTTCTCTCCTACCTGCCTTGTCTCCTCCTTCTCCCTCCCTTCCCATTCTCTTATTCTTCCCTCCCACTACAGACTACACACAGGACTTGATGCATGCCAGGCAGATACAATACACTTGGTCACAGCCCTAGCCCAAGAAGGGCAGCTTGGAAGAATGACCACTTCCTCTGAAGCTGTGGTGGAGCCTATTCAAACTGTCCTATCCAATCTGCTGGGAGGAAACCAGCAAGCAACCAAACCACACTGGAGCAGCAGCTAGGCAGGGGAACGGTATCCATGAGGGAAGCTGGAGAGATGGCTCAGAGGTTAGGAGCACTGACCGCTCTTCCAGAGGTGGAGTTCAATCCCCAACAACTACATGGTGGCTCAAAACCATTTGTAATGGGATCTGATGCCCTCTTCTGGTGTGTCTGAAGACTGTGAAAGTGTATTCACATATGTAAAATAAATAAAATCTTTTAAAAATTAAAAGAGAGAGAGAGAGAGAGAGAGAGAGAGAGAGAGAGAGAGAGAGAGAGAGCGCAAACGCATGACTACACCCAACTGTGCCCACCCAGGGGAAGAGCTCAGCGTGGAAAGGAACCATCCTTGGGCCAGGGCTGGGAAGAACAGGCCTCTGGGCTCACTACTGTTCTTTCACCCTTGATGCCACAAAGGCCGCCTTTCACATGCGATTCATCAAGCCAGTCCAGACACGGCACCATGCCTCCCAGAAACCGCTATTCTATTACCATTGTACATTCCGGCATGACAGCACGTGGAATTCCACCAATGTCCCACTGGCTCTGCACAGGGCCCATGTGAATGTTCAATAGCAATATGCTGAGAATGTGCTGCTGTGACAGATGCAGAACACAGGGCTACATGTGACTAGAAACCAAAAGTAGTATCTGCTTTTAGGTCAAGATTTTCATCTAGTGCAAACCCCAAGGAACAGAAACTTCCCTTATCAGGAACAGTGGCTAGCCTGTGATAAAAACGTTAACAGTAACGACACACAAGTTTGTTAGACTTCACAATCTTGAGAAGAATCCTGAGAAAGCAAGTATAGGGAGGAAAGACCAACTTCTGTCCATAGTGAGCCTGCTCCTCACTGTAGGCCTGAGTGAGGCAGAATGTGTGGTAGTAGAAGCATGTGGAGGAGACCTGTCACTTCAAGGCAGCAGAGTATGAGAAAGGCAGAGGACAAGATACATCTTTCCCAGGGATGTCCCCAATAACCTACCTCCTCTAACTAGGCCATGCCTACTGCCTCCCCTCTCCCCCACCCCCAGCAATGCCATCATACTATGAATCCACCACAAGAATTAATCTACTGATTAATGCAATCATCTGGCAACCGAGCTCCAGTACATGAACCTTTGGGGGTATTTTATATCCCAAGAATAGCAAGGGCTCACTGTGTGCTGGGGACTCAAATGGTCCATGTGATGGCCGTGTAAGTAGGCACTGGTACTAATTCTAAGCTGATAAGGAGGAACCAAGGCTCAGGCCAATGGTATGGGAGGCTGGAATCTGGCAGCCTGCAGAGCACCTCTTCTAGAACACATACTCTACCATCCAGAACTCGGAATGCCCTTGCTATGGATTTTATAAAGAAATGAGTGCACAAGTGCTCCGCTAGTGGGAAAAAGTCAGAAGAGATAGGAGATAAACTTCAGACTGTGCTGAGCATGCTAGGGGTGAGTGAGGTCCTGGAGAAGGGTGGACGTGGGATGGGGGACAGCTCTAATGGCCTCATTACTTGGTTAGTTTAGTTACAAGGAGCAGTCACGCTCGGGATGCCCAGTTAGTGAGGGTTTATCATGAGGGAAGCAGCAGGAGAGGCTGCAGCCAGGCCTCTTGGAAGATGGAGGGGCTTACCACAGCCTAGCAAACTGTCCCTGCAGGCCCTGGAGTCTCAAAACACTGGATGCTTTTCCAGCTCTAGAGGAGCCAACTGCATTGGACTTGCACTTGCTCTCCCAGAAGTCCCTGCTGCTGCTGAGGGAGTGTTCTAGCTGTATACACACCTTTCACCCACTCACTGCCTTCTGCTGTCTCACACCCAGAGCAGAGGACGGGACAAGAAGCTGCCAGCACAGAGCCAGGATTCCTCCCCGAAATATGAAAATGCATGGAAGTCCTCAAAGTCAAAAGCTTTCTCATCAATGTAGGCGCAGAACTCGTGTGGCAGCAAAACCTGCCATGAACTGAGTGAATCTATTTGAATCTTAATTTATCTCACTTACCGTGAAGAGGCAGACATTTCTATAGCACAGTATCTGATGACCAGGTATTATCCTGGATCCCGCTGGAGAAATTAGTGTTATATATGGTATATTTCTAGAACATAAAATTCTAAATCAAAACCCATTCAGACTCCCAAGCTTTGGATATGGAGCTGTGAATTTGTGCCACACTGTGGGCATAAGGGTACTACACATAGTACCCCTGCCAGCCTGCTTCATTGGCATCAGGGCCACCCAAAGGGTGCTGACCCCATGTGCAGATTATAAGACCCTGCCTCAAATCTGCTGGTTGATAATTTCTATGAGATGCTCAAGAATTCACATCAATACCAGTGAGCACACATGGGTCTCAGGCACACTAAAACCCAAGACCCATCATGGAACAATCTTAGGAAATATGTATGGAGTCACTGATTGGTTCAATATCTCCCTGGAAGCCATCAGACTGGCTTGGGAGATGGCTCAGCCAGTCAATGTGCCTGATGCCAAGCTGATGACTAGCCTGGGATCCTTGGAACTTACACAGTGGGTGGAAGGAGAGTACTGACTCCCATAAGTTGTCCTGTGACCGCCACACATGTACCAGGGTGTGTGCATGTATGCACACATCCTAAAGAATACATGCAAATAAGAATTTACTATGCTACAGACTTCCTCTTGAACAAATCTCAGTGAGCTCACTTGAGCTGTGCTTGACTCACCACAAGAATCTAGGGGTGCAGATACAGATGTGACATGCTTCCAGCATGAAGAGCCATCTAGCCTTTCAGTCAGCACCTGCTGTTTCCATGATGCCTTTGGGGACAAGTGGAGACAGCTTTGGGAATTCGGACTCCCTATCCAGTGCTCAGCTACACGTGACTAAGCAAATATGACGTGCATTGCAGGAGTCTTCAAATAGTTAAATTTTCAATCTTTATAAAAAAGAAAATCCATCAGACATGATTGATAAGTGTACTTTTTAAAACTAAAGGTAAAAAAAAATGTGAAGACTGGCAACATTTCCCCATATAATTTGCTTTCTTTGCCTTTTTCCACAGCACTGCACATAAATCAAAGAAATGTTAAGGAGGCCTATATATCACCAACTGGCATTTCAAAACTATTTACAAAGTCTTTAACAGACACAGGACAGAGTCCAGAAAACCAGGACCTGGGAGGCTGAAATTCAGAGAGAAAATTAACTCAAACACTGACAGAGCTAATTAAGTTTACAAATAATTCTCCAACGAGCAAATTATGATATTTAATAAGTCTTGCCTCGGTGAAGCAGGGTTACAAAACGCAGAGGGGGTGGGGAGACAGACAAGCCAACAAGAGTTTTCCAAACAAGAATAATGTATATTTGAGCAAGCTGCCTTTCTATGATTAAGCACAGAAATCTGGGCCCAAGGCAGGGGAAATGATGTTTTAATAAGGTCTGAGCTAGCCTGTGAGCTGCATTTTACATTCCCTTGCAACAGTGGTGGAGATACAGCAGGAACAAGGTGCAAGCTGGGGCTTAAGGTTCACAGGTCAGGGCCCATGCACTGACTGAGGTGGGGAGAGGCAGGGCAGAGAAGGGTAGGCTGTCATGGCCATATCCCACACAGACAGTACATCATTTCCCAAAGGCAGGTGACAGATCAAATTGGTAGTTTATGTTCTGGTTTCCAAAACCAGGGAGAAGTGTGCAAAGGAATTTATCTTCCTTCTTATTGGAAACAGCACAAGTGACTTGCAGGGGACAGTGTCAGGTGGACACCACATGGAGAAACAGGCCCAACCGCATAGGTGTAAGAGTCACGCAGTCCCTAGCCCCATGCTGGAGAGTGGCTCCAATATTAATAAAGTCCACTTTCTTTGTCAAGCTCAGCTTCTATTGTGCTGCCAGTACCAACCATGGGCCTCTGTCCTCAACTACTACAGTCCAGAGGAATGAACTGCCAGCAGCCCAGGCAGCAGGATGGGCCGTTGTGAGGTAAGGCAGAAGAGAAGGTCTTCCTCCTCTGCATCTCCAGCGCCATCGTCTCTCCCTTTAAGAATGTTCCTTAAAGCACCAAGTCAGGATGATAAGCCTGTGCACAACACAGGGGACTATGGGAGCCAGGGCTCTCAGCTGAACATGGCAGATAAACAGGTTCAACTGCACTCTTTCCTCAAGTCCCTGAAACGATGGGGATGAATGAGCACAAAAGGTCCATTCAGAAGGAAAGAACACAGAACCTGAGTTCCTCAGCTTTCTGTCTCAGTAACAGAATTCCCTGGAAGAAATCAACATAAAGGTGTATTTGGGATCAAATTTCATGGCCCATCACTATCTGGCTCCATTGCTGATGGTCTGAGGTGAACACACAAAGGCATAAAAGTGGGTGCAAACAACAGAGGAGACAGCCAAGGCAGCCATGAAGCAAAGAGCTAGAAGAATCAGGCTTTCTGGTATCTATGCGTATCCTGAGACTAGCCCTGCCCCTAGCCTTGATCACAGGGGCTGATGCAGTCTGCATGATGGTTATTGCAGAGACCCAAACTCTCAGGGTGCTGATGGTGACAGCTGAGCGCTCAGCCCTAAACAGGATGTCTCCATTATTCCCTCTGGAGGCCTGGGGAGCACTGCAGAAGAGGGGATAAAAAGACAGCACACTCACTGCTACAATCATGACCACACAGAAGCTATGGCCACCTGTACACATGTGCCCGCACATGCACGTACACAGGAAGGGGACTGGCTGGGGAAAAGGGGGTCAGCAAGAGGACAATCAGGGTGAATACCATCACAATGCTTTGTGTACATGTATGAAATTTTCAAAAAATAAAGAGGAGATGTAGAAAGGGCCAGAGACAAGACAAGCCTCCAAGGGCATACCAGCAAACACCCACTCCCGTCATCAGGGCCCCACATCCTGTTTCTATCATCTTTCAACAGCCCATCATATCATAACTGTATCAGTAGATTAATCTGTCAGTGAGGTCTAACTCTTCATGACCTGTTTGCTTCCTAAAAGACTCACCTTTATACATGGCTGCACTGGGGACCAAGCCTTCAACACATGAGCCCTCAGGGGATAGCCCAGAGGACAGGGTACATGGCCAACACTTGGCAGAGAGAAGCTCACTAAAACTCTGCACATTGTGGAGAGCTGGTGGAGGGTGGAAGAGGTAAAAGCCAGCAAGTGGCATGGCACACAGAATTCTACACACTGAGATGAAGAAGGTGTCTGGGGGGGGGGAGGGTGTAGGCATAAAACTGGCGGATTGCTTAAATCTCCAGAGTCCCCCAGATCCCTACTCCCACCGGACACTAATCTGGAGAGGTTAACCCAGACTGTTAGGGTTCACGGACAGCTGGAAAAGAGGAGTCTGGTGAGACACCCCTCCAACCTTCACAAAGAAGCGACACAGTGTATGCTATAGTCACTGCATCCCTCATGTAAACTGATGCCCATCAGAGGCAAACAAGGCATGGGAGAATGTGATGTTCAGGTGCCAAGCCCTACTCTTCTTCCGTGGAGCCCACACAGCATCTGAGGTGGCCTAGGCAAAATACTCAGAACAGCACAGGCAAGAATCAAAAGCAAAGAGTTTCAGAAAAGCTCAGAGTTGCCTCTGAAAAGTGACATGGGGAGAGACAGGCAAGGGACCTGTCTTCTGTGAAAAGTCTGCAGTATTAGTCTCCTTTAAACTATGTACTCGATTGTTCCTTTGAGAAAACAAAAGTGATGCAAGGGAAGGAGACCCAGAGCACAAACAGGTCGTGAGCATGCATGTATGTCCCCCATGCGACACAACTAGATCATCACCTGGGGACTATTAGTTTACTATAGTAACACTTAATTTTATTTCAAGCTTTACTGCCTCAACTAAAGTATTTTACAATAGCAGATGCCTTCCCTCCCACACATCAACTAATTTGCAGATTCACTCAGGTTGTAGAGATAATGAGGCGCTGAGAGCTTTCTCGGTATGAGGGAGAGCTGGGCACTCCATCAGATGTGGGTGGGGTGGGTGCAGCACTGAGCTTCCGGTGCTCAAAGGCACTGGGCACGCAAATAGCCCTCAGTGCCACTAGTGTGAGGCCCTCCCCTGGTCAAAAATAAAGATGAAAGACGATGGGAAAGTTCTGGAGACACGTGCGATGTCTTATGCCCAGGGGAAAATGTCAGGCTTGGGGATTTCTTTTTATAGTTTTGTATTTGGTGTTTATTGAGAAAGCAAACTGTTTGACAAGAAGACTGTGGCCTCAGCACTCAGGTGAAACCTGACAAGCGGCTGATCAAGCCCCCACATGAGTTTCTTTTTCTTCTTTCTGAAAGAGCTGAACCAAAGTAACCAATGTTGTTTCATTGGTCACGGCACATGTGCCCTGCCTGCCAAAGAGCTGTCTTTCTTCCTTTTGACTTGGATACAAGACAGGCTTTCATGCCTCAATATGCCCATACCATCTTGTGACAAAACACGCTAGCAACTACAGACCTTCCTTCATTACATGATCAGTGCATGGTTCCAAGAAGCCACGGCCCCATTCAAGCACCAGCGTCCATGTTGGGGGACCACAGTCCTCTGGAAGGACGGCTTTCTTCCGCCTCACCCCCTTCATGCCTCTACTGTCCTCTCTCCTGAGCAGTGCCTTGCTCCCTCGCCTGTCCTTTCCCAGCTGTAATAAAGGGCCTGCCTGTGAGTAAGTCTCAGAAGGCCTCCTGCTTGAAGAATCCACCTTCCCAACAAATTAAGTAGGCGCCAACAACAGCCTACCAGTGAACAACGACGCATGTTCTTCCTCAAAACTACATGAGGCTCTCAAGTAAAATCTCACTCAAACATTTTTCATTCCCCACCAGTCAAAGGCAGCTTCGTGCACACAGTGCTGTTTGGCTCCCAAACACACCATCTACGAAGGATGCCTGCTATGGGCTCTGGATCCTGAAGACAACAATTTTCTTTACACAATTATGAAAGCAACCCGAAGTTCCCCTGACATTTTCTGACCCATTGTCTGTAAAGGGCACAGGTTAACAATGTTTAAGAAAAGATCACATACAATATATAAATCATGAAGGTCCCCAAGACACTGTGTGGTCCAGGGCTTCGGCTTCAATACCACGCCAGCAAGGGGAGAGGTGGCTTTTTTTTTTCACTTGCTCCCCACACTGGACTCACAGAGCCATTCAAATGCCAACAAAGACAGTTTGGGATCTACAATCATTTGACATTTTTTCCCAAGGAAATTTAAACCCAAAAAAGTTGAGTAAATTTAGTCTTGCGAAGTACCACCCGCCTCCTCTTCTCCTCCCCTAAAAAGGGCAAGAAAATTCATCATTAAAGGTCGCCCCCTGAGGAATGTCATCAGAGCGTGGTATTTCCACGCATGCATTTGTGTACACAAATCTCCAACTGTGCCAAGCTCTTATAGGCAGAGGCAGGAGCAGGGCAGGAGACTGGGCAAGGGGACAGCTGCTTTCCCTAGCAGTTTTGCGGCTGTTTTCCACTTTTGTCAGAACCACCTAGGTTCCTGGTGTTCTGGGCAATCCTGTCTCTACTCAGCACACAGGGAAAAGGAAGGGAGAGCTTTTCTTTCCTTGCTCCACCATCCTAACTCAGGAACCCAAGGACATTCCCACCTGCTGATTAAAAATTCACTATTTTTATTCCAAAAGTTAAACCACAGCACATTTCCTCCTTTAAAATTTTTATGGCATCCACACTTTCAATTTGAGAGTTTTCATTCATGGTAGGTGAGCCTCTTATGTTCTATATTAAATGCAAGGCATGTGTGATCAGTACTATTAATAATATAACAGTGCCAATCTCAGAAGCGGCACACGGCATCAGCATGCAGCCCCACGTGAATAGACATGAGTACCACAGCAACCTTCATTAAATGTGTGGGAATAGAGGATGCAGCTCACTGCCCTGCCCACCAAGTTCAAAATCAGAGGAATTTTTTTTCTTTTCCTCTCCAGATACAATGTGTCATTAGTCCTCATAAATATAAACAGGTCTGAGGCAGAAAACAAGTGATTACCTTTATTAGATTCAAGGGGGAAACTCAGAAGAACTTAAATATTTGTGGACATATCAAGTCTGCAAATTCATCGAAGCACATCAGACACAAGGATTTAAGGTCACCAAGGTTACCTGTGATGGCAGAGAAACAAACTGCTCTTCACCTTGTAGGAACTACTTTCTTCACAAGCCTTGTCCTTGACATTGAGGCCACCCTAGTGTTCTTGCCCACGGAAAAAGGACAACTTGAAAAGTGATCTCTAAAGACGTGTGCAGGAAAGTCACAAGGCCCACCTTGCTGCTGGACAGAAAGCAAGCTCAAAATGGGCATCTGACGGGGAACTGAATCTCAGAATGACAGCTTGAGTTTTTAAGACACATTACATAAAGCCACTTAACTGTGCCTCATGTGTCCCCAACAATGTCACGTACTAAACTTAGAAACAGTCCCCTGACGGCCCGAGGCAGATTTAAGTAGAGACCCTGACCATGCACTGTGAGCTCTTCTCTCCTGCCAGGCAGGCACAGGTTAATGAGAGGAAGATTCAAGGTAAAGGATGTAACACACAGGCCTCTGTTTGAATACCAAACACATGGGACTGTCGGAGGTAAGAAACAGGCCCTGCTTGTGCTGACATGTCAACTGTCAAAACAATCTGTGATAGTGGCCCAGCTCATCCACAGTGGATTACAGTCCTTAGAGTGGGTATACATATGCACACAACAGCTCCACCCTCACCTCAGAAGAGAACTATATGACCAGAAGTGGTGCATCAAGACTGCTGGCTTAGCTGACACCTTGGGGTAACCAGCAGCTGTCTAGCTGGACTTCAGACTAGCTTGTGAGTGCTACTGTGAACCCGGCCGTACCTGTGACTAGTGAGGATGGAACATGGTGGACAACCTATTCCTAGCACATTCCTAATTCAGTATTTCTTCTAACTGCACTCTACCAACAATTCATCGAGGAAGCTCGGCCATGGGGTGCCCAGCTCCAGCTGACACATCTACAGCACAGCCCATATACCTAAGGCTCAGGAAAACCATGGGAAATATGTAGGCAGATTCTAAGAACCAGAGGACTAGGGCATCCGCTGTAAGATTGTATCTTCTGCAAAGGACACAGAGCTTCACCCATGACATCTTAACAATCTAGTTCCCTAAGCAAGACCTGCACAGTGACAGCACCAGTGAACATGGAACACAGGTGAGATCCTATAAGGCCAAACCCTACATGAAATGCTACAGGCAGTTAACAGACTGAGAGAAGGAAAAGCGGTCTTCCCCGGGGAGACGACGTTCTCTAATCTCAAGTGGTCAGCCCTAAAAATCAAACATAATCAATACCAAATGAACCCAGCAGGTAGTACTTCTAGAGCCACATGTGTGTGTACATGTAACAATAATTAAAAGAAAATAGCAGAGATAATACATGAGGGTAGAAGGAGGGCTTGGAAGCAGGGAAGAGAGCAGTGGGAGGGGAGTAGGAGAGGGTAAGAGGGGATTAAAGGTGATCAAAGTGTATTATAGACAGGTATGAAGTGTCATAATCAAACACATTGTTTTATACAATTAATAAATGCTAATAAAACAGCAGAAACAAAACAAAACAAAACAAAAAAAAAGACTATCGGTCTACCTATTTTGTCAAACAGTAACAACCACAAGAGAACTCCATCATCTGTTACACCAAGCATTAATAATGCCTTCACAATGCAATCCAGGGGAAGGTGTCCTGACAATAACATTTCACCCATGCAGAAGAGGCCGAAAGAAGCTGTCACTTGCCCAAAGTTAGTTTAAGTGTTGTGATACTAAGCTCACAACACTTAAGCTAAGAGTTCCCAAACTGTGGGTCACAACCTCTTTGGGGGTGGAATATCAGATAGCCTGCATATCAGATATTTACTTTATAATTCATAATAGTAGCAAATTATAGCTATGAATTAGCAACAAAATAACTTTATGGCTGGGGTCACTACAACATGAGGAACTGTATTAAGTGTCCCAGCATTAGGAAGGTTGAGAACCACTGAAGCATCTCATTACAGATGTGTATTGCTGCCAACCAGATCTTTCTTCACTCACCCAGTGATGAATCAGCACATATTTAACTTCATATATAAATCCTAGGCCATCACTAGTAAATACATACTAGGTATCTAACATCCTAACATCTGGCCCTGTTCTGGGGTCAGCGCTGAGAATAAGCTCCAAAGACAAACAGGGCTCCCACAGCATGGTGAGCACATTCCTGAACAAAGCAGTGAGGAAATCACAGAACTGGTGGCAAGGCGCACAGAGGAAATATGGCAGGGACACTCGCGGGGAGGTAGCAAAGCAACCACTGCCATATGGAAGAGTTCCTATAGGTGGCAGGGACCGCGAAGCTGAAGGATACAGAAGGATCACAGAGGAAACCCGGGGAGCATGGACAGAGCAGGAGGTGGGGAGGAGACTCGAGGAATTCCATCACACCTGCAATGTACCTCAATGGCAAACCTCCCAAAACCCCAGTGTGAGCTCTTTCTGGAGCATCTACTCATTATCCCAACCTGCATGTATGTAGGAGGGAGGAGGGGAGGACAGGCCTAATGGATCCCAAGCATGGAGCTCTGCCTTCTAAAGCTCCCTTGCATAGTTCCCACTACACACAGGTCCCTCACTTAGTTGTACATAGGAGGGCAAGCTTGTGTGCTTATGCGCATCCATTAGATAACCTAAAGCCACGAAGCAGACTGTGAAAAGCATGATGTAAACACAGACAAGCCTCTGTGGTCAGGGCAGAGGGAAAAGGCCACCAGATAGTAAATGCAGTGGCCCCTGGCTCAAAATCCTTCCTCTGAATGTGCCTGGGTCTGGGCTTTCACACCAGTACCTTCAGTGTAGCAGTTATGCAAACACAAGAAGCAGGAGCTGGCCTGAACTCCCTCGGTGGAGAACTGATCATGGTAGGCCCGAGTGGCTCCTGAGCAAAGGCTGGAAAAGGAACCAGCTGAGCAGAGGGTGTGGCTTGGCTCACTTGCCTTGCATGCCCTAGGCCCTGGATTTGATTACCAGCATAACAAAGTGAAAGAAAAACCCAAACGAGAATGAGACAGAAGGAAAGAAAATTCTGGCCTTTCCAGACAGCATGCTTGGGAGCAGTAGGTAGCGATTAGAGCAACGTTGTACTCTAGCAGCAAAGAGAAAGTGGTTATGGACCATCCATCCCATTTCTTAGCAGAAATCCTAACTCAGACAGTAACACCACCAAGCAACAGGAGGAGAGGGGGTGTGGGCGGAGTCCACAGAGCTCTGAACGCACTGCTGGGGACATTTCTAGAAGCTCAAAACGTATCTGAAGTAAGTTTAAGAAAACTGTAAAGAGTCTCAGTAGGGGAACACTCTGCCACATGCAGGGGACCTGAAGCTCCCAGCATTCTGAGGCTCAGTGCTGAAACCCAACTTAGCAGGGGAGTGGCAGAAGCTCTGGGTCTCCTAAGCAATGACAAGGCCAAAGCCTCAGTGATATGGACTCGGCCTGCTTAGTTACTATCACTTGACCAGCAACTCGGCAGCAAAGCCTGTCCCACTGAAGGCCCCCAAAAAGGATCTATTCCTGTCACCATCCCAGACGCCCAGCCTAGCCTCCTTGAGCTGACACTCTGAGTGACAACTGCAGATTCTTCAAAAGAAAAAGACTGAACTGAATTTATGTGAAAGATTGTTTAAAGTAGAAAAATAGACATTTTGGAAATATCAGAAAAGAGAGCTGAAAAACAAAAACATTCTTTGGCTAGCACTTAATAAATAGGAACGTCAAATCTCCCTGAGCATGTGGATACACTCGAAAGACAGATCTTTTGGATGGTATGCGGCTGGTTAAGTGTCTTGGCAATCAGTATTCTGCTAACACTGCCTGACTTTTGAAGACAGAGCACCATGAAAAAAGTTAGCCCTACATTCCACCCAGGCACTCTTAGGCAGGCACTCTTCTCTGTCCAGTTCCTCATGGGCACGACAGACATCACATTGTGCAAAGGTCTTTACATAGTTGCCTGTGCGAACCTACCTCTCACTCTGCTTCCATGGCTCAATGCTCAGTGGCACTGTGAACCTCATGGAGCTACATCCTACTAAACAGCTCACTCACTCCAAAACCAAAAATTGATGGCCTCTGTGAGAGATGCAACAGAGGAAAGTCACAGTACTGGAAGTGCTCACCATAAATTCACGGCAGGCAGAGGGAGTGGCATGTGAAGGGAGCCAGAATGATGGCTGTGTGCTAGGGAAAGAGGAAGAGGGCAGGATGAGCCATTGAGTGAGCTTAGGGCGGGAGCTGGGACAGCACCTGGCCAGGAATGGTGTGGCAGGAGATGCTACAGGATGAAGCACACAGCACACATTTACTCTACCATGGAGCAGGTGGGACTGGAGTTGCATAGCAAATAAACACTGAGGCTTTCTCAAACAGCTCTGACCTGGAGGCCTTGTTGGATGAAGACCTGAAAGGAACTGTAGTATGAGATCTCAAGACACCTGGGCACTAGTCTGCCCAGTCCCAATTCCTGCCCACAGTGCCTCCCAAATTCAGAAGAAGCAAAGCCTCTGCAATGGTTGATCTAACGGTTCAAAGTCTGGCTACTGGCATACAAAACAAAAAGCCACTGAAATTCTTGGAGCGGCTGGCAATTCATATTTCAAAATCTAAAGCTTGGATGGTAAAGGAGCAGATGGCTGTGCAATATGCAAACAAACCCACAGCAACAATGGGCTTGGGCTTCGGTTGCATCCAGGAGAAGGGAGCTGCCATGCTGGCACAGGGAAATGACAACGGCATGGCAGAGTCCCCAGGAAACATCACCAAATGGAAATGGGCAAAACATGTGGGGCTTTCTGCTGTGGGGTGGAAGTGGGGTGCGTCTTCCATGCAAGTCTGGGTGGCCACAGCTCAAGTTCCCTTCCCAGAAACAGCACAACCATGACACCTGCCTCCTCAACACCAGCTAGATCCTGCCTGCCCCAGGAAGCCCACATCCTGGGGTGGGGGAAGGTGGTGAGTGACGCATCAACACCACTAGATGCAGAGAATCGGCAGAAGTCACAGTTGGGAGGAGATGACATTTCATCTAGTACAAGCTGATATTTTACTTTAGAAATCTTAAGGACCCAAAGAGAAAGTGGCTTTTTCAAGTCTATACCTCATCCATCCATCCATCCATCCATCCCACAAACATCAGTGGGCCACTCCCTCATGTGCCAGGTATTTCTCTACACCCTTAGAACACAGCAAAGCAAAAAGAAAAGGAAGCTCTAGGCACATACCCAAAGCTACATTTCTCAGGGAGAAAAGATGTCACATAGGATGATGAGGCATGTTTATGGTTTCTACAGGGGATGGAGGCAGGGCACACACAATGCTAAACATGGTGCTTGCTGAGATCTGAAAACATGGAAGAACAGTCTGCTTAGAGGCCCAGGATGGCCAGGGAGTGGAGATGGGACTGAATGTCAGAGCAGAGAGCACAGAGCTCAGGGGTGATCACCGAGGGCTTCACGAGAGCAAGACGGGAGCTGCAGCAGAGCCGGGGAGGATAGAGACAGGAACTGGCCGGCCCTGCTAAAGGACACTCTGCCTGCTGGCCAACAAGCAAAATACAGCAAGGGACAACAGTAAGTCTATGGCAGGTCCAAGACAAGGACATGGAGGTCAACCCGCTCAGTAGAGCCTTTGGATATAATTAAATAGCCCTAGTTAGGCCCCTTGGCCTGCATTTTGACTTCTAAATTACAAGGAATGCCATTTGTCAAAATAACTCCTATCAGAATGTAGAGTACATCTCTAGGTGAGAAAGAACTTTCCAGGCCTCCATACCAAAGAGCAGAGTAAGGTCAGGGCATGAATGTTCTAACTTCAGTCTCCTCCGGCTGGCCATTTTCCAGGTGAGCTCTGTGTGAAGAGCTTTGTTGAAAGGCGGGAGCTTGGGGTGGCCAGGAGGGTGCTGAACTGAGCTGTACTACGAGCTGCTGTGTGTTTTACATTTTCCTGCCTCTAAGCAGGGGATGTGGAACTAACAGACTAAGTATCAGCACTGTCTCTACTGGCTGCAGCTGTAGAGTCCTGTGTCCACACCATTCTACCCCAAGTCCACACTACCCTACCATGTATCCATACCATCCTACCCCTTGTCCATATCGTCCTACCACACAGAGGGAAGGAAGTCTGGGGAGGTCTCAGACTGGGTCCTGACTATATCACCTGGACTAATTGATGGCAAAGGTGTCTGTGGAGCCATATGTGCTGTAAGGAAAGGAGTGTCAGTCACTTCAAGTGAGTGTGCACAGAGAATGCACACACATGCCCCAACAAATGGACTACAAGCAGAAGGCAGATGTGCCCAGCTCAACAACCCCTCCCTGTGCATAAGCCTTGTCACACAGGAAAGGATACTCATGACTTGGTTCCTGCCTCTCTAGGCTTTCACTAAAGACAACAGACCTTTCACCTCTATGATTCAGCACCCTCCCTTGCAACACAGTACCTCTGTGGCTTTTCTACAGCTCTACAATGTCAATGTTCCATGTCTTGTTTGTTTTGTTTCATAAGACCATGGGAAGATGAGAAGTGTCAACAAAAGAGGGCATTTTGATAGAGAACACACACAATGTTCCCTTCACATGACAACAGTATGCTATGATAAATCTGAGGCTACCACACCAATATCACACACTTATAGATTACTTTTCAAAATGTTGTCAGGTAGACTGATGGCCAGTAAGCCTCATCTGGACTTCTTAGTGCCCCCCGCCCCCGCCTCCGCAGCACAGGAAGCAAAGACCAGACAATGCCCTAGCCTCTCAAGTGACTGTAAGTCTCAGTCTCTTCCCAGTTCTGGGGAAATGAATTATTAAAAGATGGAAATGCAAATGCCGGTTCCGTGACTTCGTTTTCTTTCCTTATAGAAAAACCATTAGAACCAAACTAATAGAAGAAACAAACTAGAAGGAGACCTTGTGGCAGGTTCCTTCTGAGCAGCTGCTTGGGACACCACCTGGACCAAGAGGTGGGCCAGAGAAGGAGCTAGCAGAGTCCTGGCAGGCCTGCCCAGGAAGATAGCTCTGAAGGACTACCTGCCCATACAAATGTCAGGAGAAAATTCCACAAATAGGGCTTTGGTGCATAAATCAGGGAAAGTGTGAGGCAGAGAACAAATACACAGGGAGCACATTTGCATTACATGAGGAGCAGACCTCTCAGCCTGTCAGGCTAGAACCTGCATCACAGACAACACAGACCCAATAAGAAACACTGAAGGGACAAAGTATTACAGAGTATTGCATGCAGTCTGCTTCCTCTGTTAGCACAGCCTACATGTGTGGCTCCTGCTTCTCACCCATGTGCAGACTTTTCTGGAAAGACAGTGCAAATATTTTACTTGCCCCTTGAGTAGCTAATATTAGGCCATGAATGCTTAAGTCAAGCTGAAGTTAGGGAAAGGGAGCATCCATTGCCTGGTCCCCAAAAGTAAGCTACATCCTCAACCACAAGACTGAAAGAGGCAACAAAGGAAGGTAAGGATGGCCTGATCCTCTTGGTCCTCAGAGCCTAGGGTAGGCTGCTTGCAAGAGGAACATGGGGGCAGCAGAAGGACAGGAGATGGTCATGCCTAGCTGCCTATGTGACCTCTCTCACCCACACATGCCCCTGCCACTGTGGTGCCTTCCACCAGGAAGTGCTGCAGCCAAAAGGGAGAGGGTCCTTCCCAGAGCTACTGTGCCTTTCAGCAGCTGTTGTTGAGAAGTAGCAGACTTCAGGTGTTTCACTGCAATACCAAAACTTGGCCTAACACATCCTTTCTGCCCAGCACTGCAAGCAACCCCGCACACTGTGTCCACACACCCTACCAAAGCTTTACAAAGGTATGAAAGCAAGAGTACTTTCTAAATGTTTAAATATTCAAATATTCAGCATAGCTTTAAAAACTGTTCTTTAAGGACCCAAGTCCAAATTAGTACTGTGTGGCAAACAAGGAAATGCGGGTGTGATGCGGCCAGACTGAGGCAATTACAGCAGGCACAGTCAGGCCTGGCCTGTGGTGGCAGCTGCCACTGACTTTCTTCTCCTCGAGAATGCAAATGATTAAGATAGATTAAATACCTACTTTGCTTAAATACTCTTGATAATGAGTTTCTTTCCTTCTTTTAAGGGTGTTTGATGTTGGCAGTTGATGGATCTTGAGTTAAATTGTTTTAATTCAGAACAGCACCATCTGTTGTCAGGCTCTGCCGGCGCTGCAGAGAACCGAGGAGGTGACAGTACGTGATCTGGAGCTGAGTGCAGACGGGCAGGTGGCGGGGTGAAAGGAGCAGTCCTGGCCTGGCCTCTGAGTGCTACACGTGGTCACAGGAGCTGGGACTCAGTATCTCTCTCTACAAAATGAGGAGGTTGAGACAACAGCGATGGTGACAATAGCCAAGTTAATGCATATCATGCACCAGACTCTAGAGAAACAGCTCAAAGTCTTTTTGTCTTCTTGAAATGCATGATGGGAAGGAGAGCAGGGCTCAGAGGAGCAAAGTCACTTGCTCCAAGTCACATTAAACAAGGACTATATGACTCCAGGGTACACCCAGATGACCAAGCACTACAGTCCAGTGGTCTCCAGGACTAAAGACCCCAGTGTCTCTACACCCAGATGACCAAACACTACAGTCCAGTGGTCTCCGGGCTGAAGACTCCAGTGCCTCTGCTCGTCCAAAATCCACAATTCAGCAGCTGCAACCTTCCCACATTGAGTCTTCACTGGAATAAATGCCAAGCTGAGTTCTTGGCATTTCTGGGCTGGTACCCTAGGTCAGAGTGGGCTCCCTGGCACCAGGTACAACTGTAATGGGCCCTTCTTTACTGGGCTCCACTTAGAATCTACCTGTATCTCAATGCTCACCTGAGTTGTGAAACTTTCCAAAACTTGTGGCAGAAAATCCACATTTGAACTTGAGAGGCCAGCTGTCTTCTGAGACAAGATGACTCATGGGAATCCACCCAGCTGACTATAAAGAGAGTGCTTTTGCTCCGGTTGGTCAGGCACCCATTACTCTAAGTCAGGGAGGTCCAGACACAGACTGTCCATAGACCCCAGCAAAGAAAGTAATGCTTCCAAAGTAGACTTCTTCTTTGGGAATGGTCATAGACTCAATTAGGACTAGAGGTCACAAGAAACGCCTACCACCCACAGGAGGAGGAAGCACCTGAGATGTGGGTGCCAATGTGGCAATTATCCTTCTTGCCAGACTCAAGTGCCTCAGTTAGCCTTCAGCAGA
Organism: Mus pahari; assembly: GCF_900095145.1. Lineage (NCBI taxonomy): Eukaryota > Metazoa > Chordata > Mammalia > Rodentia > Muridae > Mus > Mus pahari. The sequence continues at coordinate 16,647,067 of NC_034592.1, read as the reverse complement.
AGGAATACTGGGGCTGGAGAGATGGCTTGGGAATTAAGAGCACTGGCTTCTCTTCCAGGGTTTCTGGATTCAATTCCCAGCACCTGTGTGGCAGCTCACAACCTTCTGTAACTCCAGCTTCATCAGGGGATGTGAGACCCTCCTGTGGTCTCCATGGGCACCAGCAGGCATATGGTACAGAGATATGCATGCAGACCAAATACTCATTTATATATATATATATATATATATATATAATATAAATAAATTTTAAAAAGAATACAGATGTCTGCCTTCTAGAAATAACAAACTCAAAATTCAGACTGTATATGTTGGTGTGCCTGGAGTGAGTCACAGAAAAGATTGCAGTGATAATCAGGGAGACAGAGCAGACCCTCCTCAGGGAGAAGTACAGATGTGGTCACTTTGTGATTCATATTTCTCACATACAGTAGAGCTCTCTATACAAAGTTCTTGTTTTTTAAAAATCAGTATTGATTTTTTAAACCAGCAGAACCTGGGGAGTCAGGTTATAAAGGTCCTGATCCAGGCAGCGATTCACTAATCAAAAGAAACCTGCGCCTACAGCCATCCAGCTCATTGGCCCAAACAAACCCATCTTGGTGTCCAACAAAATGTGAGCCCCTCAGGTGGTAAACCTGCAAACTCCAATTTCCCTAGGAATTCCTTTGGTAACCTCAAATAAAGGTCCAGGAGGCAGCAGAAGCCAACTCCTCAGAGTCTGGGATGCTGAAGTGTATCACTTCCTTAGCCACTCTCATCCAGACAGAGGTCAGGACTGAGGGCTGTGCCTGGACCTCAAGCCTTCATATTATGTTGTGATTGGAACCAATCAAACGACCGGCTCCACTGCCAACCCTAACAGCTGTAAAAACCTAAGCTCACCCCAGGGTAAAGGTGCCTGTTTCATGGTACTAAGGTATCCCCTATGAAGTTCTCCCTATGCAAGTAAATTCCAGGAATGGTGGCCGGATATATGTCCAGGTTTCAGAGGCTACCTGGCTTGCTTGCACTAATGGTTTAAAGGAGTGTGCAACTTCTCAATTTTTATGCTGGAAGAGAACCTACTCCTTTGTGTCTTTGTGCATGTTATAATACAAATGTTCACTATAATAGAGAAGAAGGCAGGGCCCACCTAAATCTAGATTCTGGGCTTCCCCATGTGTGGTGAGCCGCCTCCATTCTCATTCCCCTGTTGGTGGGGCAGGTATTGCAGGCTCTGCTGCAGTAGAATCTTTGGCCCTAGTTAGCAAGGATTAAACACTTTAAGGAACTCAGTGCTCAAGTACACACAGAAAATTCTGGCTTCCCATCTGGAACCCCAGCTAGACTCCTTGGTCAAGGTTGTTCTTTAAAATTGAAGAGGGTTGGGCCTGCTCTTCATAGACAAGGAAGTCTCTACATGGCACTGGGAGGGATAGACAAGGATAGAGACAGAGACCTGGAAGAAGGGAGAATTAATGGGGGCGCCCACCATAAATAAGATCACACTGACAACTAACACTTTCGAACATGAGTGTAATGCAGCTCACCCACAGTGGATCGCAAAGGCCCAATCTTTTGACAACAGGACAACACTGTCATCTACAAAGATTTTGCTTAAGAACCATACAATTGAATTTTTTTTTAAGTCTCTCTCTCTCTCTCTCTCTCTCTCTCTCTCTCTCTCTCTCTCTCACACACACACACACACACACACACACACACACGTTTTAAGTAAGCCTACACTTTTGTACTGGGCTTCATTCATAGCATCCTCGGCCTCATGTGCCTCTGAGGGGCCACAGGAACAGAAGGTGATGGCCCGGCCCTCCTGGCAGCCTTCCTGCCCACTGCATGGCTCTCTGGGGTCATGGCTAACCCTGTTTCTCATAAGCACAGTAGCTGCACCTGCTGTCCTCAAACTTGCAAGGCAGCTGTGATCCTGCTACATCAGTCAAAAACAGCACATGCTTCCCAGCAAACTTCATGGCTGGCAAGTTTCTCTGTGAAACCCGACCACCATACCCACTGTTAGCTCAGTTTCATTCAATGAGAGAAGCCTGCCATTAAGTGACAAAACTAAAATTCCTATAACTCCATGAAAATGGAGAAAAGAAAAGAGTTGTAATCTACTCTGCACCTGAAATACTTCTCCACACCTGAGAGTTCAGAGTATGAGATCAAACCGCAGTGGAGGTGGCAAGAAAGCAACTGTGAATGTCTCCCATCTATTTCTAAGATTAAAAGAAAGAAAACAAAGAAGGGAGCAATAAACCCCACCAATAAAAACTTAAACCCTGTGGATGTTTGTGGAAAAAAAAAAATCCCAAAATCTAAAACAGTCAACAAATGAGGAAGATTAACAGGAAACAAAAACTTAGTATTAGGCTTTCAAAGAACAATGACAAATATTTATGCCACGTATACCAAGAGATATGCTTGATACACCCAGCAGCAAATCTGTAACACAAAACCCACAGGCAGCCCATCTACCAACAGCAGGGAGACAAACGACAGCGATCCAGGATTGACTATCAGCTGTACGGCATACATGTGGGCTCTACCCATGATGTAGTAGAAAATCAAAGGCGGTCACATGTCCAGCAAGAGCTCACATTTGTTTTTCTGATATCACACACTCTCTCTGTGTGTTTGTCTCTGTCTGTCTGTCTCTCCTTTTGAGCCTTTTCTCTCTATACTCTCTTGTCCCAGCCCCTAAGCCATGGCAACTGAGCAATGACAGCACTGGCAGCAGCAAAGGAAGTCCCATGCAGTTTACCAAGGAGCCTTATGCTTGAAAGTCAGGAAAGTACCTGTCCAATCAGGAGCCGTGCGTGGAGGAACAGCCCCTCCTCAAGCTCTGCCTTTGGGCTCTCTGGGCCTTCACTGTGTTGTCAGCTTCCCAGCCAGGGAAACAAGCAAGCAAGCCACAGCAAGGATGGGAAATCACAGAACGGAAACACCTGCACAGCAACAGCACCCAAGGACTGGCACTTGCATCTCTGAAATCCCTGAAGCAGAATAATGGAAAGTCAGGGGCAGGGGTATGGGAAATAATGAATGGAACAGATCAAATGTGAAGGACCCAGAATTGCTAAAAACAATTTTTATGAAAAGAAAGACCTGTTAAGGAACTTAACTTACCAATTTCTAGGCATTCCACAAAGCTTCAATAATCAAGCTGAGGCAGACATGAGGATAAAGAAAGCCCTGCATGGACTGGGTTGGAGAGCCTGGAAATGCACGAACAGTCCTGCCCAGCCGGCCCCGACAACAGTCAGCAGATCAATGAGAGGAGGCCAGCTGGACAATTTTACCACTGTGCTCCCATGCCACAAGTAAAGTTTAACTCAAAATGAGTCTAATGTTAAATGTGGACTATGAAGTTTTTAGAAGAGAGAGGGGAGGGGAGGGGAGGGGAGGGGAGGGGAGGGGAGAACTTTGTAAACCAGGAATACTGAGATTCCTTGGCTATGACACAGAAAGGAAAGTCACAGAATCCATACAAATGTCTACAACACCATTTAACAAAGACGAGCAATCGCGCTTCAATGTGTGTAGGTCAAAATGTGCAGCGCCATGAAAAAGAGAAAGGCTCTATCAGCAGCCTGGATGGAACTCGAGGCACCATGCTTATGAGAGAAGCTGGAAGGAAAGGACATGCTCAGACACACACAATAGTCTGAGGGGCACACCATGGGTTTGGGAATTACAATGGATGGTTAAGTTTTTTGTTGTTTTTGTTTTTTGCAACAGGACTGTTCTGGATACTGGAGGTAGTGGTCAGTCCAATAAATCTATACAAGTCCAAACTCACAAAACTGCACATAGGATGAAGCTATCATCATCCTTTCATGGGGTTTTCCCAAAGCCTTCCTTGTGATCGGTGGTCCTGTAGTGTTAGTGTCAGCGATGATGAGGTGACGTGAGCACAGGTGTGGGGCACAGCTCTACAGAGCACAGCAGCTCCGAGCAATCGCTTCTTTGTCACACCAAACACTACAGTCCTCTGACAGTTTCCATACTACCCACAGATCCTTGGAAACCAAAGGAAGGGGTGAAGTCCAGTTTCCACACAACCCCTTCTCATATGCCTTTCCAACTGAGCACCATGCTCACATACCTGCCCAAACTCCTTTCCCAGCATCCTGTTCTTGCTGTTCTTTGTTTTACTTCATCCTGTGTCTATGCCGGGCTCTGTACGTGTGAATGCCTGTGGACGCTAGGAGGTGCTTGATCCCCTGGAGCTGGAGTGACACCTGATGGGAGCCACCTGATGAAGGTGCTGGGGATGGAACCAGGTACACTCTTAACCTCTGAGTCATCTCTCCAACTCCTACTTTGTTGTTGGTTGGTTGGTTAGTTTTGAGAAAGAGCCTCACTCACTAGCCCTAGAACTAGCTATATATAGACCAGACTGGCCTGAAATTCCAGAGTAATCTTTAAAAGGCATCAAGATTAAAAATTCAAATTTATGATGACAAAATGAATGTGTCTCCCGATGTTTGCTTCAGAGATCTCAGTGACCTTGGGCTTCGCGCTTCACTCCAGTAACCCCATACAAAATGAGGGGAAAAGATTACTTCAGTGTGTGCTGGGACAGCAAGAGGCAGAAAACAGGTGTAGAAAGCAGCAGCAACAGTCAGGGGACATGAGAGTGAGCATGAGCACCAAGCAGAGGGAGTTGCGTAAGGCGACAGCAGACTGTCAGCACCTGAGCTCAGCCAGAATGCTTGAAAAGTTCAAAGACCTGAGCACAACATGCAAACACACACACACACACACACACACACCTCTTGATCCAGCTGACAACTCTGCAATGAGGTAGCAATCTGGGCTCTTATAGAAAGCCTGGTTAAGTCCTGGAAGGGAGGAAACAACACTGTGACCAGTGATCACTCGGGGCTGTGTCCTTAGACAGTCCTAAACAAGGCACTGATCCCATCCATCTTGTAAGCGTGGCCACTGAAATCCCCAACAACTGGAAAGTAACATGTAAATCATGGTACATGTCCTGAATGGAATACTAGGCTGTTTTGTTTTAAATGTCTAACTTTCTAATGCCATGTTACACTGTCATAAATATCGTACAAAATTCTTAAGGTCCAGGAGAAAACGAGGTAAGGTCACTTTCATGGTTATAAAGCATGAACAAATATATTTTCCTAGAAATGAGCCAGTAGAAAAGCAGAAAAGGACCCATATTTAAGTGGCGAGATTAGAGATGACTTTTTCCTTCTTTATACTGTCCAGATGGGATAGTGAGTACATACCTCCTTGAAAACTGTAATTACCCACTATACAAAAAAAATGTTAATTTTTTTCTAAAATCTTACATTCTCAACATGCACTTTCAGAATATTAAATAATATTACAGATTTTTCCAGTCCAACTTTTCCCCTCAAGAACAAGGAAGGTTCTTGGGTATGAGGCGAGGGGCTTGTCTCATGGAGGAACCATGGTAGCCCTTGTTTCTGGTCTTCCAGTCAACCACCACGACAAGAAAGAAGCATTCCTGCAGCTGATGGCAATAAATAGTGTGAAATTATTCAGAACTATTCAAATCAAACCATTCCTCCTTACTTATTAGGGAGAAGTTAATAAGAGACATTTGCGATAGTGGCATTGTCACGCAGCCTGGTCGCTGTGGACAGTCACGGAATGTCAGGTTGTCACCCAGCATGCAGCTAATAACTAAACTGTTCTTTGACTCCTCATAACTTAAAGGTTCCCCCCTCCCAAACTGTCAAGGAGTCTCTTCCCCTCCATCTGTTCTACAGCACCAGGCTTAACATCAAGGGCTAGCAGCAGAGCCCCACGCCCTGTCAGCTTGCTTCATCAACTGTTTGGAGGAGCTGGTCCACTCGGTGGCTGCTGCCTGTCCTTCCTCCAGCATCTGTGTCACAAGTGTGGAGAGCAGGGCTTTGACAACCTGTTGGAATGTCAGCCCATTTACTCTACAATTTCCATGGCCACTTCCTCCCGAATCCAAGTCACGGGCGGAGAGCAGAGCTTTGACAGCCTGCTGGAGTATCAGCCCATTTACATTAGAACTTCCAAAAGTGAACCCTACCACTCCTAAACCACAGCCGACCAGCTGTGACTAATTTTCAGGATAAAAATGCACGCCAGGATTTTTGCCCTTTAAATGCAGGCCTACCTGCTTGGTGAATTAGGGATATGCTTGCTGTTAAAGGCAAATATGAGCAGAGAGTAACACAAAGTCAACTGCAGTGGCCAGGAACTCTAGAATCTTCTCCAGTATGCCTGCAGCCTGATTAAGCATGACCTTTAAGAGTAGTGGATCAGCTAATCAATACTGGTCCAACAGCCTTGCATGGGATGCAGGTGTGTTGTATAGACAGAAAAGCCTACCATGGCAGCTGTGTAGACAGAGGGCCCTACCACCTCACCATGCAGGAAAAGTTACTGAGATTTATCTGCATTGATTTTACTTGCAAGAAAAACACATCAGCAAACTGCAGCCTCAGCAGGACACTAAAGGTCGGACTTGGCTTCTTGAGGGATGAACTTGATATCAATAGTTATTAGGACACATTCATACAAGATACACAAGAGAGACAGAGGGAAGATGCTGGTAATCCTACTTAATCCTGGTGCGGCCCTAAATAAGGCTCTGCAGACTGTGGGAAAATCAAGGCAAAGTCTTGCCATTCCGAGATGAGATCCTATGCGCATGTGCTTGTACTTGGAGCCAACTGTAAAACAACAACGGCATGGTAACCCTCAAGCCCTGGGATGGAAGAAAGTGGGGGATGGGAGGCAGCAGGCAAGGAGGGGGAAGACTAGCATAGCCAAGGCTCACAGGTCTCTGGGACAAGTAGTGGGTGTAGGTCCAACGTGTACAGAGTCCTGGATGATGGGCCCCAGCAAGACAGTACCATCAAGAGATAGGGATGTCTGCGCCTGCGCAGGGCCTTCCAACCAGAAAAGACTGAAAAAACAACCGCAGCACAACAGCCCCTCCGGAGCTGCATCGGGAATTAACAAGATGGCCCTGGTGACTCACTCCACCTGAAGGACACATTCAGTTTTCAGAAAAACCACAAAACTGAAAGAAAATACTGCTAAAGAGAGGTAGGGACTGAAAGGAAACAAAAGTGAACTCTTTTCTAAAGAACGGGGGTGGGGAAACTTCTACATTCTAAAGTAAAGTTATTATTTCTTTTTAAATTTATTTTTATTTTATGTGCATTGGTGTTTTGCCTGCATGTGTAATTGTAAGGGTGTCGGATTCCCTGGAACTGGAGTTGCAGACAGCTGTTAGCTGCCATATAGGTGCTGGGAGTTGAACCTGGGTCCTCTGTAAGAACAGCCAGTGCACTTAACAGCTAAGCCAGCTCCTCAGCCCCAAAATTACTGTTTCTTAATGCAAACTTTACAGTTCTTGAGCCTAAGTCCAAGCCACTAGAATCTAGTGGTTCTCAACGTTACTAATGCTGAAACCTTTTAATACAGTTCCCTATGCTGTGGTGTCCATAAAATTGTCTCATTGCTACTTCATAAATATAATTTGCTGCAGTTGTGAATCATAATGTAAAAATATGATATGCAGGACATCAGGTATTCAACCCCGAAAGGGTCAAGACCCATGTTTAGAACTGCTGCTGGATCAAGAGGGCACTTTTCACACACTGGAACTACCCCACCCATACCAACTCAACAGTACCAGAACACGGAGAGGACGTAATACAAACACACTGTGCTTGGATCAAAACACATGGATTCCTGTCACAAATAGGTGACTTAAGAGTGTGTCCAAGAAGCAAAGGAAGAGAGCCTCCAAGGGTGGAAGGACCAGGGAGGGAGGGAGGGAGGGAAAGGGTGCTTTTTAATCTGAGAGGCAAGTGGGACATTTGCTAAATACAAACTGGTCCCTGGACAGAAATGAGGGGTGGCAGACAGATGGAGCAGTCAGAGCACTCTACTCAGAGGGGCAGCCACCAGTGGGATCATCACTGAAGGACGACACTCAGCCAGGAAGAAAGCCATCCACCAGGTTTTGGCTGAAAATGTCCAAAGAGCAAAGCCACTCTGTGGGGTCCAGGGTCAGGGTCTATGACACTGATGGGACATGGACAGTGGAAGCTGCTATAAAATGGATATACAGGGCATCTTTTCTAATAGAAAGACACCAACAGCTAGAAGCCTACTAAAAAAGCTTCAAAAGACTCTGAAGCCAGACTTCTTAATGTTTGCTATTCCCAGACAGCTGCTGACTGGTCCTTGGCTTCCCACTAGGGCTGTCCCCAACACCATCTAAAGGGTCCCTCCCAGTCTCTTTACTCTCAGCCTATAGGCTTACTATCTTTGGAATGCTCATCACTCTTAACATTGGTTCTGCACCTTTGTCTCCCCTGGCTGAGGGCAGCTTCAGGACACCCAGCCATTGGTTTTCATTCCTACCATGCCAACATTTGAGCATCTTGGTACATCTTGGGCATAAAGGATGAGTGCAGTGCCTGGATGATGGCCTAAAGCTGTACTTCATCAGCCATTACTTAGCCAAGAAACCCTAGACTCAACACACACCATGAAAACACACACATACTCCCCAACCCATGCACACACAACAGGTGCTGCAGATGCTGTCATCAATCTTTGCAGCAGAAATGTCAAAGCACGGTGGCTTTTGTAATCAATTACGAGGCCCTTCACAAGTAACATGTTCCCGATAACACAAGCTTGTCAATGATTTACTAATAAATTAGATCAGATTCAAGGTTATCCCTGATAACACATCTACCACTCATCTGCATCTTTAAAAGATTTTATTGGCAAAGAAAGGAGCAAGGCGCTGGTGGCTGGCAAATGCATCTCTCCAGGGATTAACTCAAGAGCCCAGCATACGCTGTTCTAGAATCAAACCATGCTAGGGGGAAAAAGAGTCCAGGACTCCTAGGTTGGGGATCTGCTTTCTTTTGCATCTCATCATTACAGCTTTCCAGGGCTTGTGTGTCAGCCTCTGCTCCCATCTAAGCTGTGAAGGCTGGGCCTCACTGAAGGGAGCTTACCTAGGTTTGATTCCCAGCTCTGGAGGCAGGAGGGGACTGGAGGAATATGTATAGTTAACTGGACAGGGAGGTTGGTACTAGTCTACATGACCCAGGAGTCCTTCCAGTCTCCAGACCTATGCTCTTCAATTCGATGGCTACAACCTGCATACAGTTACTTAAGACTGAAATTTTAGCTCCTTGGTAGCAATGGCCACAGTTCAAGGGTTCACCGGATACACATGGCTAAGAGGTACCATGTTGGATGATAATCTTTGAGTGTCTTGGACCTTCAACAGAGGAGCACTCTCCCCATTCTAGAAAATGACTCCATCGAGTGCCAGACTTCTGTGGTCAGAAGGATCCCAACAGAGGAGGCAAAGGTGCCAAAGTAGATCCTTCCCATTTAATTACACCAAGGGCCTGACTGCGCAAAAAGCAACAGTGTAACAGAGCAAACTGAGGTCCAGAAAAAGGGCAACAGGAAGACATGGCCCCGCGCTTCTTGCTCTGCACAGCGCAAACATAAAGGGGCAGGACCAGGAGACTGTCAGGCTGCGGTGTATCCTTAGAAGTGGCTTACGGTCCCCTTACAAAGGAAGCAGTGAGGAGACAGCCTCGGCTGAAAGGACCCTACCCCACATGTAACTGTGTTGTTTCCTTTCTTTTAGAAAGGATCTGATATTTATCTACAAACTTCTGTTTTATCTGTGAATAGAGCCTTCACCTAAAACACAATCAGTGTCGATAGTGTGTGTGTGTATGTGTGTGTGTGTGTGTGTGTGTGTGTGTGTGTGTGCCTGTTCATTTAGACAGAGGCCAGAGGCTAACCTTGGGTATCATTCCTCAAGAGCCCACCGTTTTTGTGAGGCAGGGTCTTTTACTAACTGCAGCTCCTGATCAGGCTAGGCTAGCCCAGTGAGTACTAGGGATCTGCCTGTCTCTGCCTCCCCAACGCACAACTTCACACTTCACTATGTATGTGGGTGCTGGGGATTAAACTAAGGTCCTCATGCTTGTGCAGCAAGCATTTTACCAACTGGGTCCATCTCCAGGCCTCCTGGTCTAAAGGATCAATTGCACTACTTGGTAGCAATGCAATATGTATGTTTTGAAGTATAGATAAATCTGCATACATTGTAGAAGTCACATTTCAAAGGTTAAGACTTATGCATGCACGTGCACATACACACATACACACACACACACACACACACACACGGAAGTAGGCAAGTACAGGTACAACAGCTGCTCCCCATATTCCAGGTGGGTTCACCCCATTCTTCCTGAGCATGCACTTCACTGAGCTGTGCTACTGTGCTCAGCAAACTGTCAGCTGGTGTGGCTATGAAGAGAACCAAAGAAGGGAGTTGGATGTGAAGATGCTCTTTCTTTAGGATAAGCTCCACAGAACCGAATGTAGTATTCCAGAAGAGACAACATCATGGAGGACATGCTTACCTCCAAAGGCAGGCAGGGAGGAAGATCTAATCAAGGCTTACCTTATCAGCTCTCCCTCAGCTCTCCCTATATCACAGTCTAGAAGATACTACAGTTTACGTGTGAAACACAGGGATAGAGACATTAAGGAACAAACCTGAACAGTAAGCAGCAGAAGCAAGCTACAGACCCAATAGCCTACCTAGATACGGAGCCAGGCTTGTAGCTCCAAGACTGTGTTCCCAGCCCCTCACTGTTCTGCCTCATCAACTCTTCTTCAATGAAAAATAGCCAACTCTCATTAGCTGAATACACAGTTGGCCAAAGTATGTGGGATGTAGCAAGGTCTAGCAGACAACTCCTGAGTGATGCCTAAGCACACTGCTTCTCGATTTAGTATACATACATCATCTATTAGCAAATGCACTTGTGTATATAATTAATATATGGCAATAGTTACTTTTTAAAGCAAATATACTAAAAAAGCTAATTTTAAGAGATAACAAGAAATCAGAAATAAAGATATGGAAATATAGCAAAACAAGGAACATTCTCTCATCTTCTCCCCTAACCCTTCACATTACCCATCAAACACAGACAAACCAGAGAGCCATCTCCTCTTCTTTTGGGTACACACAGCAGTATCTCCCCCAGAAAGAGTCTACAATGCCCTTCCTTTGACCTTCAGCCCAGCACCCCTGAACATGCATTCCTCTCAGTGTCCTGGAAGTGCTATGACAAGACCTGGTTCCCCAAAGTCCAGCAAGTGGCTCTGGGCACAATGGTCCAAAATGACCATGTCAGGGCTCCCCAAACATTCTTAGGGAACATTTCTACCATAGAATGGGAAGAGGTACAAAACAGGTATGCCTATATAGTGTGTATGAGTGTGTGTGTGTGTGTGTGTGTGTGTGTGCGCACGCATGCGCATGTGCACGTACATGTATGCATGTGAGTTCAGGTTGTGCTTATCATGTAGGCATGTAGATGTCAGAGGCTGACATCGGGATGTATGCATGCATGTGTGTATGTGTGTTTGTGTGTGTGATTCCTGTGTGTATACATATGTCAGGCCATGTTTGCCATGTTCCTCAATTACTTTTCCACTTTGTTCTTTAAACAGCATTGCTCCCTCAGACCAGAGCTCATCACACTGGCTAGGCTGGTTGGCCAGCAAGTCCCTGAGATCCTCCTGTCTCCACCTACTGGTGCTGGGGATATAAACACATGCTGCTGCACCTAGCATTTTTATATAGATGCAGAGGATCTGAACTCAGATCCTCATGTCTGCAAAGCAACCACTGCACCATCTCCCCAGACCCACCTACATCTTTTTTTTTTAGATTTATTTATTATAACTTAAGTACACTATAGCTGACTTCAGACACACCAGAAGAGGGCATCAGATTTCATTACGGGTGGTTGTGAGCCACCATGTGGTTGCTGGGATTTGAACTCAGGACCTCTGGAAGAGCAGTCAGTGCTCTTAACCGCTGAGCCATCTCTCCAGCCCCCTACTTCTTAAAACAAAGGACAGGAGCGGGAATCATCAGCAAGCTACAAGACCTAAGAATTCTTTTCACTTGGATGCTCATCAGGTTTTACTGCCGGTCTATAGACCTAAATGGCGATAGTTTTCCTAAGTCCTCCACAATATGCCCAGCCTCCTGTGAGCACTTTATAAACAAAATACAGTAATTAACCTTGGGACCATTGGAAACCACATGTACAAACAGACTAAATTAATATTTACAAGATCAAACAGGATATCAGAGACGATTAGATCAAGAAGGATTTAGATGTGGGTCAACTCATACTGCCAACCACAAATGAAATCTGCTATTAAGATGCCTCAGACTCACTAAAGCACAGATAAGCCGCTTCCAAGACAGAGCATTACAAAGGGAACGCCCTTTGGACTAACATCAGCGCAGAGAAGATGCCTCACTACCAACCCCTTGATGGAGCCAACAGAGCAGCCAAGGCCATTAGATCTGCAGACAATGCAAAACCTATTAGTCAAACCCCAGCACAGACCACTCATACTGAATGATGTTGCTGAGAACAGCAACTGGTTACTGAGTCCTTACTATGTTCCAAGTGCCCTCTAACTATTCTATGAGTCGGAAGGTGGTTAGCCCCATTTTTCAGATAAGGAAGCAAAAAGAGAGGAAAGCCGGTAGACCAGGACATCCAGGAAGGGAAGAGCAACGCCAGAGGCTAAGGCTGGCACCTGAGTCCATGTGCTTGCTCATCATATCTGCGCTGTGCTCCAAGTCTGTACTCTCAGATAAAACTGACAGCATTTCTTCATGTTCCCACCACAATTACCAGGGCATATTGTTTACCTCACGCCTTTGATAAGGTAACCTCATTAGGGAGAAGAAGCGCCAGCGTTTTTCACACCTTCTTACTCAGTCTCTAACAAACACTGCGCAGGTAGACAAGATGCAATAATAAATCTTTCTGCATCTGCAATTGGTGCCGTCCTAACAGGAAAATGGAAGATTAGAGCTTTAAAACAAAGGTTGACACCTGGCTAATAATTATGTTATAGCCAATCTCCTGTTCCAACAAGAAATGAGGGTGCTGGGTCACATGACCACCAATCCTCTCTTTAAAACTAGAATCAAAAGATCCTTCACTGGGCCCCCAGTACTATAAAATGGATTATTTTAATATAAACGTAAACAGTGAGTTAACCCAGCGGCTGCACTTCTTTACCTTTGCTAGTCCCAATAACCACACAGAGAAACCAAGATTTAGTTCAAGCTGCACCTCAATATCTAATCTGCTACCTCCCAGCCGTGATCCCAAATACTACCAGCAATTAGGGCTTCAGGTGTTTCTTCTCTCCGTGTCTTCTTGGACTCTCTCCACCTGGAGATGGTAGCCCATCTCAGTCTCTCTCTCTCTTTCTCTCTCTTTCTCCTCAACTAAGCTGAAGAGGAGTGAAGTCAGAAGCACAAGGAAACCTTGTTCCACCACTACAGACAGAAAAGCCAACAGAGACACAATGAAACAGGGACAGGGGGCCAGAAGGCCCAGGAGCCAAGACCCACATTGGAGTTGCCATTAGGAGTCCTACATGGCCTTCCCTCCAGTTCCATAAATGCCCAGTATAAATGTAACCCTTACTAAAAGACCTAGCCATAGGTAAAGGTGAGCCTCAGACTGCATGCCTAATGGAATCCGAAGCCAACCAAGTCAAACAGGGTTAGAGGGCCAGTGCCAGTCTGGGGAGGGGAGGCAGGCCTCCACCATAGTGCTGTCTGGTTTCAGGCTTCTGGTTTTTGTCTTCCCTGACCTTCTGCATCCTCATCTGGCAAACCAACAGGGACTGCCATGCTCAAAGGAGTTGATTCATAAGTCCCTAGGGAACAAAAGTCAAACACAAGAGTGGGAAATTTGCCCTACTATTATCAATTACTTCCACATGGAGTCACCACACTCAAAGGTGTGGAAGTGCCTGTGGTCCAGGAGAGACCAAAGCTGGCACAGACCACGCCCACACTGTATGGTGATCCAGTCGTCTCTTATACCTGCAGCCAGCTTTTTCCTGCCTGAAATAACCAGGAGTAACTTCAATGGGTCCTCATTCAGCCTTACTTATGCTTGCAAAAATATAAGCCAATGAGAAGGCTGGATTTCGTTTCCTAGAAACCAAACCAGCAAGTGACTGGCAAATTAAGCCAGGAACAGGGCTTTTCCAGCAGGAGGTCCCAAATCAACAGACTCCTCAAGTTTCTTCCCTCAGACTCACACTGTTACCACCTCCCTTTTTGTCAGCATATCTGAGGACAGCAGTGGAGACTGGGCTCAAGAGAACTGCCCTGGGGAAAACCACCCACAATGACAAGCTTTTCCTGATGAAGTTAGAGGCTGCTGTTTCTTGATATGAGTGCTGGGAACTGAACTTGGGTCTTCTGGATCCAAGCAATCGCTCTTGTTTGCTGAGTCCCAAGAATCTTTTTTAATATCAAGACTTTAAATGTTATAAGGAAAAACCTTCTATGAAGCCAAGTGAAAATATGCCAAACGTGTTCATTTCCAAGTCAGACATGACACATGGTCACAGGTACCGCACATCATTTCCATTTACTCAAGCAGAGTGTGTGAGTGTGTGTGCTGGTTGAGGGACTGGTCTCCCTCTTCCTACCTCCAAAAGCAAGGCTCATTGCTCTTTTCTCTGTAATCTGGGAGTTCACTTGAAGGTCACTGAAGAACAACAGCAAAAATACCTACATCTTCACAGCTTCAGTGAAACTGCCTAAAAAGCTAAGATTGCATAGCCAACCCATCATCAATAAGTCCTAATTCACTTATCCTAAAGTCTGACATGGCAATGTCTCCCACCATCAGGGGGTCTGAGGGTTATCTGGTCGTGTCTTGCTTCCTCTGGTGGTTTCACAGCAGCATAAAAAAAGAATGGCATGCCTTATAATCAGCAAAAGTAGTCAATAAAACAGAACCAACTTTGAGGGGGCCCCCCACATGCTACTTGCAGCCCCTCCCCATGCTTGCAAAGAACATAGGAACCTGCTCTAGTCCCATTCTGAAAATCCCACTTGACTCAAAGATTGAAGCAGCAGCAGCCAGCTACAAAAACCTTACAGCTGAGAGAAAATGGAATTGAACTCACAGGCAAAGATAAAAGAGCCAGTTCTCTGCCCAAGAGATATGACAAACGGGATCAGAATCCAAACCAGTGCTTTGCTTTTCTCAAAAGCTTTTAACTCAGACTAGAGTATTCACTTCGGAGCGTCCGGTATCTCGGGGAAGACAAGAGAATAAGAAACACTTTCAAAAAGACTTCGGTGAAGAGCCATAGACCAGCATGGGGCTCAGGAGGGGAGACAAGCTTCTAGTTTAAACAGTAATTTGTGCATAATTATCCTTGCAGGTTGATACAAGATAGTTAGATTAAATAAATTAATCAAAGTACAAATTGTGCTGGCAAACTCCAGTGCCTAGCATCTCCTAAGGCCAATCTGCCAACGACTCTGAGCCCATGCCTCACAGTCACCAAATCAGAGCTGACAGCTAATGGGAGAAGAGATGCAGGACCTCTGGAACCTGAGAGGCAATCTGCGGGGCGGGCCCAGGCAGGGCTCTACAGAGCCGTGACAATAGAAACTTTAAACACAAGATCCATTACAGCCTGCACACCCACAGCCATTTGCACATGACGGATGGAAATAAATCCTCCAGAAAGCAGCCATTAATATACCTTGGCCAACACAGCTCAGGCATCCTGTCTGTTGTACGGTGTTCCTGGGACACTTGATTTCCCACACCTTCCCTCCTTGCTCCTACTGTGAATAACACAGGCCAACATTCTTAGCACAGACATTCAGGAACATATCTCATCACTGCACTGGTGAGAGCTAACATGCCCATTCTTTACCAGTGTTAGCTCCTGGAATCGTCACCAGGCCCTGATACAGTAAGAACCATGATGCCCCTACTCAAAGATGTGGAAACTGAGAGTCAAAGCCACACAGCCTAGCTGGGGTCATGTGTTGAACTTGCTCACCTTGCTGGGCTACCAGAGGAACTAGAAAAGAAGTCCATTTTCAAGGTAGAAAATCATTAACAAAAGCAGTTAAAATATTGATCTCTACTTTTTTTTTTTGACATGACTTGATTAGTGTAAGAATATACATGGTATGAGGAGGAATCAGGTCTCTGCCATGAAGCCAGACTGTAGAGCATGATCCTGTGACACTGCATCCGGCTCAGGAAGGTCTTTCTCCACTACCAGCTAGGAGAAAGGCACTTTCAGGGGAAAGGCACTGCGCACTCTTGGGGTGCTGGTCCATCCCCAGGGAAATGAACCCTGGAACTTTGGAAATGAATTCTCTAGCAGAGAGAGGAAGTCAGGGCCAATAAGACTGCCCTGAGTCCCAGTTTACACACCAGGAGACAGCACTGTTCAAGGTTACAAACCAGTGAAAAAGTAGACGGTGAACCCAGGCATCCTGGCCCCGAGGCCAATGCTTTAGTTCATTTAGACACCGTATCTCCCAGGTTTGAAAAGATGAGGAGCAGGCCCAAGCTTCACACTGCACAATGCTATGAGGTATGTGGTGGTTTGAGTGGGTTTGGCCCTCATAGATTCATGCGTTTGAATGCTTGGCCTATAGGGAGTGGCACTATTACGAGGTGTGGCCGTGTTGGAGTAGGTTTAGCTGTGTTGGAGGAAGGATGTCACTGTGGGGGTGAGCTTTGAGGTCTCCTATGCTCAAGCTCTGCC
Source organism: Mus pahari (assembly GCF_900095145.1). Taxonomy (NCBI): domain Eukaryota; kingdom Metazoa; phylum Chordata; class Mammalia; order Rodentia; family Muridae; genus Mus; species Mus pahari. The sequence continues at coordinate 16,630,375 of NC_034592.1, read as the reverse complement.
CAGTGTGGAATTCCTCCAACACTAGATCTGCCTGCACGCTGCCATGCTTCCTGCCATGACAATAATGGACTAAACCTATGAAACTGTAAGCTAACCCCAGATAAACGTTTTTTTGTTTTGTTTTGTTTTTTTATGTGTTGCCCTGGTCATGGTGTCTCTTTACAGCAATGGAAACCCTAACTAAGATAAGGTATTTCTTTAATATTTACTTTACCCTTATCCTGTCCTTTTCCTATCTACCTTAAAATAATCAAGACAATTTGCCTTCTGTTTATATCACCAAAGTAGTTTTAAAAACAACAACCTTAATATGCATTATCTTTCAGCAAGTCTCCCCTGAGTGGAATGCATAAACCAAAGACAGATCTCCTACAGCTGTCAGAGTCCCCCAACCCACCAGCAAATGAGGACCTACCATGGTTCCCCGTTTCTGTCTCTCAAAACTGGATATGAAATGCCACTTTCCCAGCAGGAACTGTCCTTGTTGGTTTGTTTTCTTCTGATGAGCTTTGGTGGACACCAAAAATACAAGGACAAACAGGATGTCACAGTCCCCAGTCCTGGTCCAGTACCTAGAGCTCAACTGAGTCAGGTCATAATGACATCATCATGGGGAGAGCAGGTAGCAAAAGTTCACAGAGAGGCATCTCACCCCAGCTTGTGGGGTCAGAATGTTCCCAGTGTATGATTCTAAACAAACACACGAGAGAGGAACCATGAGTCAAGCAAAAAACAAAAAAAACAAAAACAAAAACAAACAAACAAAAAAAAGGAATTGGAGTTCAGTGAAGCAGAGCATGGGACATGAGGGTGCTTACGAGTACCACAGGGTGACCAGGCACCAAACTGGAGCGAAGCTGAGACAGCCCAGGACTGTCAGTGCACAAGAAGTCCTTAGCCAATCTTAGCAGAGCTGTATTACCAAACCTATGTTCTGAAAGACCACTGCTGCAGTGTGGGGTAGACAGGAAAGTCAGGGAGGCTGGTGGAGACTGCGAGCAAGCAGCAGTGCCTTGCTCCTGGCAGCAAACGCTTCCTGTGCCTTCTGGGGCTCTCTGGGAAGCACACTGGGGCCATAGAAAACTGCAGACACTGTCAATGTTCCCCTAGGACCAAGGTGAAGGGGAGATTGGGCCGAGGAGCTTCTGCTTCCCAGAGGCCCCCAAGGATATGACACTGCTCCTGGAAAGCAAGACATGCCATGCCTACAATAGTTAAGCAACTGGGAAAGATGCTTCTCTACTTGGGGGAGGTCACAAGAAAGGCACCATCCCCACGAGAGAGACACATCTGCTAGGAAATGACTACATTCAAGCTTCATGGGCAGAGGTCCCCAAGTACACTGTTGTAGCCAAGGATGCCTGTGAGCTGCCAGCAGAACACTGTGGTTGCTCTGTCTGAGCATGTGAAAACACCACAGTCCCAATGTCTGAGTGCACACACACAGAACCAACACAGCTGCTCTGTTAAAAGCAAGGGGCTGAGAGTGGAGGCTGCCACACCCACTGTTGACTTTCTAGGTTGCTATTTTTTAAAATTTTGTTATCCCACTGTGGTAGCTTAAATGAGATGTCCCCTATAAGCCTTAGGCATTTAATACCTGGTATCCAGCTGGAGGCTGTTAGAAGATTAGGAGATGTGGTCTTGCTAGAAGTATGTCATAGGGGCAGGCTTTAGAGTTTCAAAAAACATAGGCCATTCTGAATTAGACCTGTTTCCTGTCTGCACTTCTAGCCGTGAGCTCTCAGTTGCTGCTCCAGGCACCAGCCTTCATACCACCGTCCTGGACCCTAACCCTCTGGAAGCCCCAAATAAACCCTTCCTTCTATAAATTGTCTTGGTCAGGGTGTTTTATCACAGCAATAGAAAAACAACTAAGACAGCCCCACCCAAGTCTGAGGATCATTGAGGGAACACTGAGGGAAGGGAGGGAAAGAAAACTGAGACCTACTGAGTGCCTACAAAGTGGCTATCCAGTGCTAGGTGCATTCCCTCCTGGAAAAGAAGTGACTTCACACACACTCTGTGCAAGAAGACAGTGAAACTATCCCAGTGGTTTAAACAGGAAAGCACACTCCTGTTTACTTGGGACTTCCAGAGGGTTATGGTCCAGGACGGTGGTATCAAGTTATGGTGTCAGGCACCTGGAGCAGCAGCTGAGAGCTCACAGCTAGAATTGCACAAAATCCTTCAATGGTGGCCCAACTGCTTCCTCTTCACTGGAGAGTCTGAGAGTCCAATTTCTCTGGATGCTCAGGTGAGTCCAGCTTATCACAGACGCTGTGGATAACATACCAGCAACAGGCTGAATTAGAAAATGTAATTTTAAATGGGAAGGCAGGGCCAAGGAGATGGCTCAGTCAGGGAAGTGCTTGGCTTAGAAGCATGAGAACCTATGCTTCATGCCTAGAATTCACATTTGAAAAGCCAGAAATGGTAACTGTAATCCCAGTGGTGGGGAAGACTCCTGGGGCTTACTTGCCAGCCAGTGGGAGAAGCTCAAAAAGTGAGCAGTGCCTGAGAAACAATACCCTCTGGCCTCCCCCCAGGGGCACACATGTACACATACAAGAACACAAACACAACACATGCACACACACACACACACACACACACACACACACACTACATAAATAGTGAGGCAAACAAAGCTCCCTTGGCTGGATCACTGGATGGAGAAGCAGATGGACAGTCAGGCAACTGGAGACCCCAGGTAGGGTATTGAATTGGGACAAAAGGCTAGTGGACACATGAGCAAGATTACCCTTCAGGACTGCCAGCATCTAAAGGAGATCAAGACAGACTCAGATGAAAATACAGTCACCCCCATAACTATAGCTCAGCTTTCCATAGTCTCAGTTATCTACAATCAGCAGCAGTCTGGAAATGTTAAGTAGAAAATTCTAGAAATAAATAAGTCATAAGATTTAAGTTACATGCTCTTCTCAGTAAAATTGTGGTGGTTTGAATGAAAATGGTCCCCATACGCTCAGGTTAGAATACCTGGTTCCCAGTTGGTGGAGCTGTTTGGGGCATATTGGGAGGTGGCCTTGTTAGAGGAGGGGTGCAAGCACTGAGGTTTCAGAAGACTCCCACCATTCCCGCTGTGTCCTCTCTGCTTCCTGCTTATGGACGGACCAAGATGTAAGCTGCCAGCTGTCCCCACTTCCATGCCTTTACTCTGTCATCATGGACTCTCTCTGCAGTCATAAGCCCCATTAAATGCTTTCTTTTATAAGTTGTCTAGGCCATGGTGCTTTACAGCAATATAAATATAACTAATACAGAGCTGTGGTAAAACTGTGGCCACTCCACTGAGGATAGCCCAGTGTACTCACTGTTTATGCTACCTACCTGGGGTGACTGGTGTGCTATCATTTAGTAAGAGAGCAAAGCACAAGAGATGCTGCTGATTCAGATATGCCAAAAAAAAAAAAAAAAAAAAAAAAAGCTAGGAGT
>NC_034592.1:16607277-16626725 GCF_900095145.1 Mus pahari | reverse complement strand
GGGAGAGGGAGAGGGAGAGGGAGAGGGAGAGGGAGAGGGAGAGAATGAATAAGCTGAAGTTTCTCAGATCTACTACAAAGAACGACTCTCCCATCCATGAACTTCACAAGGAACCAGAACTCCACCTTGTGCCACCTCCGAGTACAAGAAAGGTAGCCACGGGTATGACACTTCCTTCGGGTGGCAGAACTCAGCTCCACTGGACTTTGGAAGGCTTCCCCTGCAGACGTGGAACAACCACACAGGGAAGGAGAAGTACACAGCACTGTCTGCTATGCTGTCACCAGCCCATGTCACGAAAATGTGGGAAGTTGTGACAAAAGCAGACCAAGTCGGCCAGGTTTAAGGCTGACAGTGCAAGAAAGCTGGTGTGTGAGATGGCTTACATCACTGTCAGCTTGACCAGATGTGACTCACCTAGCACTGTCCTCAGCCCCCTCTGCAGGTACAATGTGAGCAGTTCCCTCACCACTGTGGCTATCCTCCCCACCATGGGGGAGTATACCTGGACTCACCCTTAAGTTGTCTTTGTCAAGTGTTTTGTCACAGAGATGAGAAACAAACAAGAGGGTCCTAAAGTTGATCGTGCGACTATTTCTCCCTCTGGACACAGACGTAAGACATACATTTAGTACTCTCTTGAAATCAATGAGAACCCCTTAAAACAAGCACGATGGCTTTGGGCTGGAACAGGGCAAGAGCAAACTAGTCGTCTCCAAGGACCAAGAAGCACTCAGGGGACAGCACTAGAGATCTGCATCTGTATTATTGCAGGGGCAGAATTAAAATGCAGTGAGCTAAACCAAGATAAAACTTAAATGCCTGGATAGCAAGATAGCACCACCTTTGCGTTCAACCCTCAGCTTTCCTCTGTGAGTGATGTCCCTCGGTAACAATAGGGAACACAGTATGCTGAGCCATATAAGGTTCCTGGCTAAAGAAAAAAATGTTGGGACCTAGCAGTGGGGCCAAAAGCATGGTTATAAGCAGAGGCTTTGGATACTGCACTCTTGCTAGGTTAGCAAGCTGCACCCCAGACCGGGTATTTATCACCTTCACTCACCATGTCTAGCATGGTGCCCACACAGCAGGTGTCTACATAGTGGGGCTCAATTCGTCTGCAATGGGCAGGTTGGGTATTTCCTAGCAAAGAGGGCTCTACCCAATTAGGAAATGATTACAAATGCAGCCACTTTCTCACCCAGAAACTCAGAACACAGCAGATTCTAACAGTATACAGGCACAGAGACAGCTGAGCCTAGACCATTCATGGTAGCTGGGGATGGCCACCACTGTCAGATGGCAACATTACCTAAAGGGGAAAGGGCCTCAGCAGTGAGGAGCAACTCTGCTCTTCCAAACAGCAGGCAGCTTCCCCTGCCAGCCTCTTGAAGAGGGCGAGCACAGGGCAAGTTACTTTCTGTAAGATGAGGTATGATATTATACCTGACTGCTGAGCCCTTGAGGTCTCATGCTCAGCTGAAGAAGCATAGTCCTGAGTTTTCTTGAAAATACATCAGGGTAAGGCTCAGTCACCAAGTATCTACCAGATGCTAGGTATCCAAAGGTGACCCACAGTTCCAACCCTGGAGAAAGGGGCACAAGTGGACACCCCATGATACAGTGTGATCAGTGCAGCCACATGAAGGCTAAAGGACAATGACATGTGAGAATATACCTGCTTGACCTTTAAAGGACAAGAGGGAGGGGTATATGCATGAGGCCACAGGCATCCCAGGCAGAGGGCTGGTGGGCAGCTCAGCATAGTCATGGCTTCAGCTTCTAGTTTGCCAAACCCTGCTAGTCAGGCCAAGACATCAACAAGTTCTATTTAGTGTCTAGTCAGCAAGAAGAAGCCCAGTCCAGCAATGGCCAGTGATGGCCAGCAATGGCAGGAACTGAACCCAGCAACAAGCCTCCCCAAGCCCCGGGCACTACAGTGAGCTGTACCTCCCAAACAAATGAGTAACTGCAGCAAAGGAATGCCCACATTGGGAGAAAGGTCGAGTGCAAGACCCAGAGCCAAAGGACAGCACAGCGAGTAGAAGGCAAAAACAGCCTCGTCCCCCTAATCTGGCAGAATCCTGAGCCCAGCCTCAAGGAGCCTGGAGAAGCCTGGAGGAGCCTGGAGAGCAGGGGATGGCCATGAGAGAGGTGGAGAAGGTGCTTGCTCTCACAGCCACACCTCCTCCCACAGTTCTTTAATGATCACAGGAAATCTGCATTCCTGGTCAAGGTGAGGGGAAGATACAATCTAAGGGGGGGGGGGGATGGGGTGGTGCTTGAGTTTAACTTGGTTCCTGCACATAGAGAGGGAACCAATAGAAATAACTACTAGAAGTGTCACTGAGACCTGCCCTGGGGTGGAGACACTGGAAATCTGCACAGTAGACACAGATCAGAACAGTTCTAAGAGATCAGTCCACTGAGAGTCCAGCATACTAGGCCCTAAGGGCTTCAGTAACTGCCCAAAGCAGACCTGGGCTTTGTCTTGTGATCAAACAGGTGGTTAAGCCAACAGAGTGGGATAAAAGCAACAGTGGACAAAAGGGGGCACCTACTGGATTCATAGCAGGCTTTCAGACAAGGAACAGCAAGAGGAGCCTATGTGACTAAGACTTTTCCATAGAAAGAAATGAGGCATGAGATGGAAGAGCATGTGCAAACCTTTGGGAGACTGCATTCATTTTAGAAGATCAAACTGGCCAAAGAGGGGCAGGCAAGCACAAAACCAGAGCTAGACATTGAAGAATGTGCACACTACAGGACACTGTGTCTGGTCTTGCTTTAAACACTCCACTCCTGCTGGGGAGTTGGGGGGTGTGCATGTTAGTAATTCTAACAGTCAGAAGGCAAAGGCAGGGAAACTAGGCAATTGTGTCCAGCCCTACCTCTTCACTAAAAAGAAAAGCACTCAGGGAGAGGTGAATGAGACAGGGCTGTAGAAGGTCCTGAGATTATCAAGCTAGGCATACAGATGATTCTACTTTGCTTTTTCTGCTGCTGTGCTAAAACACCAACTAAAAGCAATTTGGGAAGGGAAGGGTTTATTTGACTTTCAGGGTATGCCCATCATCTAAGGAAGCCAGGGCAGGAACTCAAGGCAGGAACCTGAAGCAGAAACCACAGAGAAAGGTTGCCTCCTGGCTTGCTTCCTCTGGTCTGCTCAACTACCTCTAGTTAGTTAGTTAGTTAGTTAGTTAGTTAGTTAGTTTGAAGATAGGATTTCTCTATGTATTCAGGACTATTCTGGAACCTGATTTGTAGACCAAGGTGACCTTAAACTAAGAGATTCATCTGCCTCTGCCTTCCAAGTGCTAGGATTAAAGGCGTGCTCCAGCTTCAACTACCTTTTGCATATAGCCCAGGCCCACCTACCTAGGAATGCTACTGCCCACCATGTACTCCTACATCAATTATTAATACCCAAAAAAAAAAAAAAAAAAAAAACAAGTTCCACAGTCATGCCCTCAGACCAGTCTGATGGAGGCAATGTTCAATTAAAGTTCCTTTCCAGGTAGGTCAAGTTGTCAACTGAAGCTAACTATGACAAGAGTTATGTAATTCTTATTTCCATGTCTCTTGAAATTTCCCATAATAAAACCTTTTGTTTTATATTCTGCAGGAGGGAGAAGAAACGGGAAGGACTAAGGAGGGCATTAGGGAAGCAGTGTGTGCCCACCTGGAGACCACAGATGACAGCAGACTCACCCTGTGCCACACACCACAAGTCACCGTCATGGCAACAGTGGCAGGCAGGACTGCCAGGACCACTTCCTAAGTTAAGGTGGGATAACACAGTGAGATCCATGCACACTGGGGCCAGAGTGCTCTGCATCCCACTTGGGGGCTGGCATCACTGCACAGTGGCAGGAGAGTGGCAGGTAACATGCCTTGAAGTCTGAAGACAGAAGTTCACTAGACAGGAGAATCCTGGGAGAAACTGAGCTAAGTAGCAGTAGCCTGAACGAGGGTGGACAGGATGGGGTGAATAGGCCCAGTCGGGAAAGGCTAGCAGAGCTGGGGGTGCAGGGCAGGACAGATTGCTGGAGCAGCATGCATTAAGGGCCCAGGTTCCATCCCCAGCACTGCAAAAAACAAACATGTGAGGTGGGGTAAATGGAAGAAAGCCACAGGCCTGTTACAAAGCTGCTGCGGCTGCCCAGGGTAGGCCAGCCCTCGGAGTCACAGAAACCACAGGGAGTCACAAACAGGATTCCAACAACAATAAGGTAATGTTTTCACACACTACAGCTAATCAGAGCATTAACCTTGGACTGGCCTGGAGCCTGGGGCTAGAAACCATTTCCAGACTCATTTGGTTTATACAGTCCTACTGCAAGGTCCACCACTGAAGAAGCTTCCTGACGTCATTTCCATGAGCCCTCAAGGGCTGTCACTTGGAGCCTGGACAGTACTGATTGCTTCAGAAGCTTCCTGGACAAGTGACGAACAGGAAGCTTACACTTCCACACAGCTGTTCATCACCAGAGGAAGTCAGGACTGGAACTCAAGCAGGTCAGAAAGCAGGAGCTGATGCAGAGGCCATGGAGGGATGTTTCTTACTGGCTTGCCTCCCCTGGCTTGCTCAGCTTGCTTTCTTACAGAACCCAAGACTACCAGCCCAGAGATGGCACCACCCACGATGGGTCCTCCTACCCTTGATCACTAATTGAGAAAATGCCTTACAGCTGGATCTCATCTCCAGCTTTTGTCAAGTTGACACACACCAGCCAGTACACCAGGTAAACCAAATGTTAATCATTTTGGATTGTCTCCAAGGAGGAAATAAATATGTTTTCCACCCAGAGGACTGGGAGTGAATGTTGTTAATGACCTGGTGACCTTTTCTATTTGTAGAGCCAGCCCTCACCCAAAGCCCCAGAATGTTTATCCCAGACCCTTGTCCCAGACCTTTCTTTGCAGCTTTATCAGTCAACAAAGCTCATCCTTGAGGGAGATGTTACATATACTTTATGGCCTGCTGACCTCTACACTATTCTCAGTCAGAGACCACACCAGAACCTAGGCCCTTAAGACTTCTTCATGGTCATATGTACTCTGAGTTGAGTTTAGAGGCAATTATGCCTCCTTGTACCCCAGGAATTGTATTATACAAGGAAATTTTTTTCAAATTATACTGTGTTTAAATATGCTTACAATAAACTACCCTGGTGCCAAACTCTCTAGACTTTTGAACTAGCATTGACTAAATCAGACCGAACCAAGTTTTCCTTCTTTTTTTTTTTTTTAAAGATTTATTTATTTATTATATGTAAGTACACTGTAGCTGTCTTCAGACACACCAGAAGAGGGCGGCAGGTCTTGTTACAGATGGTTATGAGCCACCATGTGGTTGCTGGGATTTGAACTCCGGACCTTTGGAAGAGCAGTCAGGTGCTCTTACCCATTGAGCCATCTCACCAGCCCCAAGTTTTCCTTCTTGCCTCTTGTGGTTCATTTCCTTATTAGCCTTCATGCTTGCAGGGGCCCCCATATAGGAAGGCCCAGTCTACTGTGGGTGGTACAAGCCCTACAAAGGTGATCCTGAATTGTATGCAAAAGCTAGCTGGGAATAAGGCAGGGCGAGAAGCAGCCAGCCAGCAAGCAGCATCCTCCATAGATCCTGCTGTGCTTCACTAGCTGTGAAGTGAGTTCCTTGGTGAGAGGTACTGCTATGTGGAACAATAAGCAGGCCTGTCTTCCATGCTCCTTCCTGACTCATCCACAGTGATGGAGGTGACTGGAGAGGTAAGCAGAATAAAGTCTTTGCTGTCCCAACGCTGCTTCTGTTCAGTACTCTTATCACAGTAACATGCCTGGGGTTCACTGGTCGGTCAGCCAGCCTAGGCAAGTCAGCAAGCTCCAGGTTCAGTGAGAAACCCCAACTCAAAAAGCAAGATGGGGAGCAACTGAAGAAGACCCCCAGCGTCAGCCTCTGGGCTCTAGAACACACACACACACACACACACCACAAAATTATTGAGAATTTACAAAGTGGGACCCCTGGAGGTTAGGAGAGACCCTGTTCTTGCCAGGCAGTTTCTATGATGCTATCAAAGCAACACTTGCCACAGAAAACCTGCATCAGTTTCAGCAGCTCAAATCAGCCTTAGTCTGCCCCAAGGGGCTTCCAGCAAACTGTGTCCCCTCCTAAGCACTGGCTGTGGATCTGGCCCACGAAGAAGGGCATCCTAGGTGACATCACTCACAGATGAACCTGCTAAGCTCAGCCAGTATGAGTTTACCATTGTCTACCAACTGCTCTCTGTCTGTGTGGGGAGCGGAGCCCTGTGGTCCTGTTTACAAGAACCTGAGCTGCTGAGCCTGTGTGGATTGCCTGCCTGCTGAGTTACTGGACTATCACTGGCCTCCCTGGCTGAACTCTGATCGGATCCAGGAGAGGGGGAAGGGATCAGGTCAGAGGACTGAAAACAGGATGCACCCTAGGCTGGGAAGGAGTTGGGGGGGGGGGACAGAATGAGCCCCAGAGGGAGGGGGGAGAATTCTGGGGGAGAAGGCTGGGTGAGAGTTGGAGCAAGAGTTGCAGCGTTGAGTTGGGGTTTAGTGGGAGCCGGGAGAGGGTTAGAGAAAGCTGTTTGTGAGAGGGAAAAGATTAAAAGCTGTTCAGGGAGATAAAGAAGAAATCTGTTTGGAACCTGCTTGGCATTTGTGTCGTTCTTCCCCCCCTCCCCCGTCTCTGCTGGTCAGAGTTCGGGGGTCCGCGACATGTCTGACCTTTCCAAATTACCCTCCTGGAAGTCAGGACCCTCACAAGTCCTGGGATATCCTTTCTTCTAACTGTGCAACTGGACTCTCAAAAATGACTAAAAATGGACATACCCTGTCAACAATGCAAGCAAGAAAGCCACAACCAGGTCATGAGTTTAAAATCAGAACAAAAGTCCTTCCATTCCTTCAGAGGTGGCTTCTGTTTTGTTTTCCACACACTATGCGAAGCAAGCACTCTGCCACTGAACTGTACCCTTACCCCTTCACTGGGCGAGTTTGTACATCAGGCTCCTTGCAAGGTTCTGGAACAGTCTACAAAGAACAAGATGGCAATGGTGCCTCCCCTCTGGAATTTACAGTTTACCCTTAAAACAAGACAGGCTTTCTACAGGAAAACTCAGTGTTACACTCTAAGACAACCCCCCAGACCTGTCAGTTCCAGAATCCAAAATCAGAAAGCACACTTTCAAAGACAGATGTCAACGTAGACATTGTAAGCCAATGCTTGGAAGGTAGGACCAAAAGGGTCACACATTCAAGGCCAACCTGTACTGGAGGCCTATCTGGCCCGCATGAGACTGTACAGACACACACACACACACACACACACTCGCACTTGCACGCACAGGCATGGGCACAGGCACGGGCACACGGGCATGAGATGGATGTGACAGATGAACATCATAGTAACTGAAAGCCATGGAACAGCTTGAATTCTTGGAACAAATGACAAAAACAACAAAACAAACTTGCTTTTTATTTTATTTTATTCTTAGATAGGGCTTACCACACAGCCCCACTCAGCCTGGAACTCACTATATAGGCTAGACTGGCCTAGAACTCATAGAGATCAGCCCGTCTCTGCCTTTCAAATACTGGGATTAAAGGCATATACCACTACATCAAGCCCAAAATCTTTCTTTTAAAAATAAAACATTAAGCCAAATATGGCAACACATACCTTTAATCCCTGAACTGGGGAGACAGAGGCAGGTAGATCTCTGTGAATTTGGGGCCAGTCTGGCCTACAAAAAAGTTCAAGGACTTTTGGCTATTACAGCAAGAAACAAAAACAAAAACTTAAAGATGTTAGAAAAGTAGGAAAAGGGGGAGGAGGAGGGAGGAGGAGGAGGAATGAGCAGTGTCTTGCTCTGTCAGCCTCTCCCAACTCAAGTAGTTTCGATCTTTGTTACTCTCGGTATCGCCAAGGAAAGGCAAAGTCGTGGTTGGCTCTTCTAGACAGACACCGTGAGCCCTCCCCTAGTCCTTATCTGTGAGTCTGCCAATTCAACCAACTCCTAGTGGAAAATACTGCTCTTATACTGACTGTCTACAGACTTCCCCTGTCATCTCCTGCACAGTACAGTGCAACAGCCATCCCACAGCAAACTCAGTGTGCTCGGTATCACATGACCCAGCAACAATGTGACCCACAGGGAGAAGGTGGGCATGTGGCGTATGCTTACATCCCAGCCTCTGAGGAGGCAGAGGGAGAAGGATCACTTGGGGAATGCCTGGACAGCACAGCAAGAACCCATCTACAAAGGCACAGAAAAAAGAGGAGAAGGCAATACATTTAGTTATATGCAAATACAGCATTGTTTTACATGATGGACTGCAGCATCTGCGGAGCTCATAACTTCAGCACATGAGCTCCTGGGATCAAACCCCACTGGGACCATGGAGGACTTTACACAAAGCAGCCTTCTGTCACAAGAATGAATAGCATCAATGCCTAAAATTCAAAGCCTGGTTGATGACAGGTTGGAATCCTCAGAAAGTGACCTTCAGGATAAGCTTGGTCTCCCTCACGTCTAAGCATATCAAGTGACATAAGGCTATTCTGACTGCTTTACAGCAAAGACAGCGATGATGCCAATTATTTCCTGCCCAAATCAAGAGAGCTTGTCACCCATCTGCGGAACAATTATCTGTAGGTGCATCCCAGTAAGAAACTCAGCTCTTTCCCCGAATCAGCACGGGGAAAGTGCTGCCCACAGCGATTTGACACCATTTCATTACATTAATCTTTGAATGTGTTATTCTAACAATTATGCCAACTACCATGTAATTAAGACTCCAACTGACTTTACAAAATTTAAGAAAACTCCCCCAAAGAAAATAAGTAGTCATTGGACATGCACGAGACCTTTCTATAGCCAACTGCACATAGAGTACCCACATAATGGGTGGTGTCAAAGCCTTTTCCAGGATCCTTTCCATTCTCAGCAACAGTGCAGAAAGCTGACATGGGCAAGATACCCAACTCCCTTCACACGTTACTGCTCACACTGTTTAAATTCCTTGGATAAAATGATGAATGGACTGTTTTCAAAATTAAAATCTCTTTTCATTTACAGAAGCAAGAAAAACACATAATTAATGCATGGCCTCTTGCATGTCCACAGCTGGAAATGAGAACACTGGCTTCTTCCTTAAGGCTGCTTCTTGGGTTTGTTGAAGAAATGTACCCTCATGCTAGCTATCTTCTTCTCCTTCTGGTCTCTTTCCCTCAGTGGGGTGCAGAAGAAATGAGTAACAGCCACACTAGGCATCAAGTCCTGCTACAGAGGTAAGGTTCCCTCAGTCCTCCCCTGAAGTGCCCAGCAGTAGCTGCCCAGACATAGAACAATTCAGAGCCAATCCAAAGTTGACTAGTAATATCTACCCAGAGAAGAACAAACGTCTGAAAACCCACATACCATGTATTTGCCTTCGCTGCTTTTTCATAAACCATGGAAATGCATGCAGAATGAATGCCTTCTTTTTTTTTTTTTTTTTTTTTTTTTTTTTTTTTTTTTTTTTTTTTTTTTTTTTTTTTTTTGTTTTTTTTTTTTTTTTTTTTGGTTTTTCGAGACAGGGTTTCTCTGTGTAGCCCTGGCTGTCCTGGAACTCACTCTGTAGACCAGGCTGGCCTCGAACTCAGAAATCCACCTGCCTCTGCCTCCCAAGTGCTGGGATTAAAGGCATGCACCGTAGCCATGGCTGTCCTAGAACTCACTTTGTAGACCAGGCTGGCCTCGAACTCGGAAATCCTCCTGCCTCTGCCTTCCGAGTGCTGGGATTAAAGGTGTGCGCCACCACTGCCCAACAGAATGCCTTCTTTAAAAAAGAAGGTAAAATGACAAGAAAATTTCTAAGGTGTGGCCAAAGGGGAGAAATGTTTTCTAAAGCTGAAAATTTAAGCAAAACGGAACCATCAAGTTTCAGGGAAAAAAAACAAAAACAAAAAGTACCTCAAACAGTTGTCCAGCTAGGAGCTATGACGAGGTCAGTTTACTGGACTTCAATTCCTTGGTTCTAACACATGAGGCTGTATTCTTCTTCTGATGACCCAGGAGACTAGTGAGAGAATGCTGTGGCTTTATAAGCACATCACCACATGTCAAGAGCATCCTCCAAAGCCTCCCACACTGGCTATAGGAGACATGAATATAGTTTTTCCATAAGCTTCCATGAATGGTTTAACCTGGAGCACTCTGAGGCAAGAGGCCCACACACGGGTGGGTTTACTTGTCTTAATACACTTTCTCTCCTTGAGACAAAAGCAAGGGCCAGGGACTCCAGTTTCCACAGTCAAACAATCTAATTTCCTTAAATTATGAAAGCAGCTTTGGTCAAGTGTAAACTGCCATCACTCTAATGTAAGACCAGTCACTTATGTCTCTGTCTCTGTCTCGTCACTCAGGCTTCTTACCTATGTGACACAGCAACAGGACCTCCTCAACCAAACATAGGATTTTCTGGGGATCAAATGAAAACAGTTAGAGTCCAGCCATGCATCTGCTGGCCAGCTAGCTTCCACCCACTCACCAGGCAAACTCATGCTCAGATCCCAGACACACCTCCAGGAAAACCAGCTTCCACGGGGCAGCCTAGACGGCTGGGGCTGCAGCCTCAGCACCTGCAGCAGACACCTGCCACTGTTTCTGCCTGATGCCTTCTGCTCTGGTTGGGTATGTTTAAGTGGGGGTTGTCACCTCCCTCCAAGCTTTTTCCCCAACATGGTGATGATCTATTCAGAGGAAGAACCTAATAAGACATGTCCTGAGGTCAATTGGAACATGTCCTCACAAGTAGACACCAGCCTCTCTGACCCCTGTCTGAATGAAATCTGCATCCCCCACATGCTCACCCACTGCTAGGATACTATCTTCCATAAAGTCCTCACCAGTATCAAGTCCATGCAGCACCTGTCCAACAGCAAGTCCTGACTAAACCTCTCTTCTTTATAAAGTGAGTCTAACTGAGGTGTTTCATTACAGTAATGAAACAGACTAATACACTTTTCTTTTAGGGAAATGGCCCTCTCCAACACCAAGGAGAATCACTCCAGTGAGCCAAGCTGAGACTCCCACCCATGGGTCCTACCTATCACACAGAGCCTGACACAGTCACTGGGAGTGCTAGAGGCCTAAGGATGGATACAAACCTGCAGCTGACCAGCTATGCTTTCTCCCACCAGAGAGTCTCAAAGCAAGCAAGCCCTGAGAGGCGCCCGAGTGACAGACACAGCAAGGACGTGCGCTGACCCTCCTGAGCTCAGCTTCCGACCAGGGCACTCCCCAGCACTGTACTGACCAACTCCGACTCCAGGGCAGGTTTCTACCCTGGGCACCACAGAGTTTGGGGGAAAAGTCTTAAAGGTCAAATCAATATATTCAGAATCCGAGTTCTTTTAGTCCCCCAGGGACAATCATCTTTTGAATCTCCAACTCGATTCACACCAAAGAATACTAAAATAAGCCTACTACAGAAATTCAAAGAAAAAAAAAAAAGACCATAAAAATCTATCAAGGCTCATCTGTCACCAAGACAGAGAGGGAGAGAACCAGGGCAGAGCTTGAAGGGTGGATCTGGAGGAGTGTGGCAGGCCTCAGCAGCTACCGAGAAAGGTTTCTAAACCTGTCCCCAAAAGGTATCACTTCCCGTCAGCAGGAAAACACACAACACACATACATACACACAGACAAAACGGGCTCGGGGAAACACACCACTTCCAGGTTTGTAAGCCCAGTTGTTCCTGTGATTCACACTATTGCTCAGTTCTCCTTTTCCAGCTTTCCTGAGGGCTACGCCATGGACTTGCCCACTCAACAACACCATAAAACCACACTCTGTAGCATATGGATTCAGGAGGAAGTGGAGCATAATCTAACCCACAGCACTCTCCAGATACTCTCCCAGCATGACAACACAGACCATAAACAATGTGAGCGGCTAAGCCTTCATCACCAGTCTGCAAACTGTAGGAGTCAGGACCTCCTGCTAAGCTAAGAGAAGCTAGAACAGATGCACCTTCCTCAGGAAACTGCACACACCACAGCACACTGCATGTAACACACCATAGCACACTGTATGCACCATCCAGGGTTCTATAAGCCGCTCTAAGTATACATGATCTAGGATTCCCTATAACTTACAGGAAACACTAGAATTCCAACTCTATGACCCATGCAGACGCAAAAGAAAACTTCCTCTCATGCTCTCCGCAGTTCTGGGAGAAACACTGGGTTTTGCTCGGTCAGCTCCATCTGCAGCAGCCCCTTACCTTGTTGGACCACTTGTATGCTTGCAGAAGCTGGCTGTAGAGTGGGGTTTTGTCCTGCACAGGATCTAGGCTTAACAGGCCACTGTTATGAAGAGGGTGGTTCTCAGACGGCTTGCCTACCAGGTTGCTCAAACGTTCCAGTTCACTGAAAGTAAAGAGAGAGACTACATAAACCTGAGTCCCCTTTACTCCCTCAAGGCCATCAGACATCTCTCAAGAAGAGTTCTACAAAGGCAAAACAGAACAAAACAAAACAAAAACCTAGGGACAAACAAGAGAGCACCTAACCGGTGAGTTCTAATCTCAAACATGCCTGTCAAAACCAGTCATGGTGGCCCATACCTCTAATCCCACTGGGGAGGCAAGTGTGATATATCAATGTGAATTTGAGGCCAGCCTGGTCTACATAGGGAATTCCAGGCCAACCAGGGCTACGCAGTGAGACAAAATAAACATCTCCTGCTGTAGATGAATCTGAGTTGTTACATCCCAATATCTAGAAAACTTAGAGCTTCTTTGTGCCCTTAGGCTTGTTTTCCCTCTGAAATGGCAAGAGACGGCTATATTTTGTTTCTCTGTGTAGCCCTGGTTAGCCCTCTCATGCCATTCCAGAGGCAAAACAAACCTAAGGGCACAAAGAATCTGTAAGTTCCCTAAAAAATGGGATGTAACAACTCGGATTCATCCACAGCAGGAGATGTTTAGGGCCTTGCAGCAGAGTCTAACACTGCCTCTCATTCAGGATTTTTTCAGACCCATGTGCAGATCACTCCATTTGGCAAAGCAGCAAGTACCTGAATAAATCATGATTATTTATCATTTCACATTTCAGATTTGTGCACAGTGCTTCACAGATGGCAAAGCTTAGCAAAACAAAGAAGAGATAAAATAAACAACATCAAGGGGGCTGTGTCAAACAAGCGCACTTCAGTCTAGCAAGAAAACTAGGGAGACACTAGGGAAAGTGGGCGAATGGTGAAACCACGCATTCTAGGGAGCCAGTTCCCAGCAGCCAGCGGGACACTGCAAACCACTCCAATGCTGCATCCAACATCAACTCTTCAGCCACCTTCTTGGCACTACTATACATTTAATAAGTCAAAGAAATATCAACATTACTAAAGTTTCTAAAGTGACAAAGGGCTGTGACATCCCATTAGAAAGCAGGGCGGAGGTGACACACTTCTTTAATCCCAGCACCCGGGAGGTAGAGGCAAGGGGATCTCTGAGTTTGAGGTCAGTCAGCCTGATCTACAAAGAAATTTTGTCTTAGGAAAAAAAGCCCCCTGGGGGGAGTCAATGGAGGTGGGGGTGGGGTGTGCCATCCTCAAGCTGACAGAACTTGTATGTGTGTAGTTTAAGGAGGGGGGTGGAATACAGGGTAGGAAAGGCACGCAACACTTCACCACTTCCTCCTCCATCCTACTTGACCAGTTGAGGGGTGGAGGGAGTCCTGGGAGTTTACCTGCCTGACACATGGAAGGTCCTGAGCTGGAACCAGGCACTATAGAGGGACATGAGATGGAAGAGAGGAAACCCAACCTGACCAGAAATTCTAGGTGACTACATCACCAAATGCTCAATTTCAGAAGTAAAAAGCTCAAGTCCTTCCATTCTAACTTCTAAGACAGGAAGAGAACACAAGGTCAGGCAAATAAGAAGTGCCTACTAAACTGGGTGTGGTAGTGCACGCCTTTAATCCCAGCAGATTAATCCAGAGAGGCAGAGGCAGGAGGGTCTCTGTGAGTTCGAGGCCATCCTGGTCTACAGAGTGAGTTCCAGGACAACCAAGACTGTTGAAACCCTGTCTCGAAATCCAAAGTGCCTTCTATGTATGGGATCTGAGAAATGTCCTCTCAGCAAATTCTTAGTACACTAATGACGTAAAAGAAGGAGTCTTGTGGGGGAAATATGTAACCTCCCAATTATTAGGGGTTAACCTGCTCAAACATTCCTTTCCCGTCGTAGTGGGCTGAGTCCTCTGAAACTGAACCGAAATAAATCCTTCCTCTTGAACATCCTAACAGATGTAAGACTGTGTCTCTCGAGAAAAGAGCCAAACAAAAGGAGTGATGGTAACGGGCTGTGCGGAGCAGGTGGCTTCGGAGGGGAAATGGAAAGAGGCTTAAGGTAACAGGGGTAGTGTTTGAGAAGGAGGTGAGGTGCAACTGATGAATGCTAGGCTTCTAGGCTCTGAGGATGGGAACTGGAGCTCATCGGACCGAGAGGTACGGAACTGGGCCTGGGACAGTGTTGATGGGGAGGCTGGCCCGATGTGATGGAGCCCAAGGGAAAGATCTGGTAAGATCGACGAAGTGGAAGTTCCTGAGAAGAGCTAGTTTCCTCATCAGAACACGGCCACTACAGCGGGAACCGAGGACCACAGATGACAGCCAGGACGAAATGGCCAACAGAATGAATTCTAGGTAACGGGACGGGAGACAAGGAGTCCCTGAGAGGCTGACAGGGACCTGGAGAGAGCGAAAGTGACAGCGGATAAAGGAGAGAGGCCCGTGACTGGGCAGACTGGCGCGGGGTCCGGGCGGGACAGATGCCAGGAGCGTCCTCAACCCCGATCCCTTCAGCCAGTACCTACTTGAGGTCCCGGTTGACGGAATGCAAGTTGTCCTGGAAGTTCGCGATGAAGG
The DNA here is from genome assembly GCF_900095145.1 of Mus pahari. Taxonomy (NCBI): domain Eukaryota; kingdom Metazoa; phylum Chordata; class Mammalia; order Rodentia; family Muridae; genus Mus; species Mus pahari. The sequence goes on along the minus strand of NC_034592.1, from coordinate 16,611,794 downwards.
CCTTCTCGCGGCCCTCCAGCGTCTCTTTGTTGCGCATGCCATCCTTAAGGCAGTCGAAGACCCTACTCACGCTAGAGCGTAGCGCCTGGATGGCACTAATAGCCTGCGAAAAGGCCTCCAGGTTCACCCCAACGCTCAGCACGTCCGCCATGTTGCAGCCGTCACAGCCGGCTTTCCAGAGCCCACAGCCTGAGCGGCGCGCGGCGCTGCCTGATGACGTCGTCCCAGGAGGCTTTTGGGATGTGTAGTTTGCGACGTGGCTCTCATCCAGCGAACTTCTTGGAAAAACAGCGCCAGTCTGACCGAATGAGAGAGTTGACCACAAGGTGTGATCTCCATTAGGGAAGTCATTTTGTCCTCCCCTTTTGCTTAATTGTGAATGACAAAGAAATACAGAAGCCCACCGCGTATCCCCAAAATTTGGACAGTCACATAGGAATTTCTCAGAACAATAAAATGTCCTCAGAGTACATGAATGAGTCTATATTCACAAATAAAGGGGAAGAACTCTCGTACCTATAATAAAATGCCAACGCATAAATGAAGACCGAGTGATACTAGAAAACTGCCACTTGGCAGCCTAAATAATTGATTAAGGTATGAATCAATTAGCCAGGCGGTGGTGGCACACGCCTTTAATCTCAGCACTTGGGAGGCAGAGGCAGGCGGATTTCTGAGTTCGAGGCCAGCCTGGTCTACAGAGTGAGTTCCAGGACAGCGAGGACTATACAGAGAAACCCTGTCTCAAAAAAACAAACAAAAAACAAAAAAACAAACAAAAAAAAGTATGAATCAATTGGTGTTTCTTCAAAACAACAAAGTATTCTATATAGTCTCAAAGCATTTTTCTTTATGAAACTTAATAGGAAATAGAAAACAGTTGGGCTACATGAGGCCCTGTGTCCAAAAAGTAAATTAATTATAATATTAATAATAATAATAGAAATAATGGTATATGTCCAAAAGAATTGAAAGCAGTATCTAAATGAGATGCTTGTACTTCCATATCCACAGCAACTTCATTCACAAGAGTCAAGTGTGAAAGAAGCCAGATATCCACCAACATATAAGCAAAATGTGGTTACATATGATACAAATTGATATATACTGTGAGGTCAAAATGGACAATATACCTTTCAAGTTCATGGGAGATCAAAACAGGAAAAATAGACCTTGCAGCTTAGGGGATCTGTTTGCAGTTAAGACGGTTAAGAATAAGTTCCTCTGTCCTGTGCAGGCTAAAGTTTCTGTTTGTAATTAAAGAATAAGTTCTATTTGCCTCGTGTTAAGTCCTTGCAAGTTAGGGTTTTTATTTGTAATTAAAAATAAGTTCCTGGGGCTGGAGAGGGGGCTCGGCAGTTAAGCTCACTGGCTGTCCTTCCAGAGGTCCTGAGTTCAATTCCCAGCAACCACATGGTGGCTCACACCATCTGTAATGGGATCAGATACCCATTTCTGGTGTATCTGAAGTCAGCTACAGTGTACTCACATACATAAAATAAAAATAAATCTTAAAAGAAAATAAAAAGAATAAGTTCTTGTTCTTTTTTGTTCTGTTTTGGTTTTTGTTTTGTTTTTCAAGACAGGGTTTCTCTGTGTAGCCCTGGCTGTCCTGGAACTCACTCTGTAGACCAGGCTGGCCTCAAACTCAAAAATTCGCCTGCCTCTGCCTCCCAAGTGCTGGGATTAAAGGTGTGTGCCACCACTGCCCAGCCAAGTTCTTGTTCTTTAGGTAAGCTGCAAAACATGTTTTCAACCTCTACACTAAACTCACGACCACATTCACATGGTGAGCATCCTTCCCCTTGTCCCTCCCTTTCATTGTATCTTTCTAACCGTGTATAACAGTCGTCCATGTGAGCACCTTCACTCATCTATAAAAAGAACCTCAAGGGGCTGCTCTCCCAAATCCTGACTTAGGGTGAGTCAGCTGGCTGGCCGCTCTAGGTTCACCCCCAAATAGATTGCTTTAATTGGACAACCGAATTTGGTCTTTTCTCCTCCAGAACCTCAGGTTTAACATTACCTTCTTTCCTAAAGGAAGGAGGGAAATTCTGACACATGCTGATCAGATAACAAGCATCTGCAGATTCATGAATCATTTTATTGTTTGGGCATGATGATAAAGACCTGTAACCCCAGAACTTGAGAGTAAATCAGAAGTCTAGGACTTAAACGTCAGCATAGGTACAGCATGAGTGCTATACCGGGGGGGGGGGACATGTTTGTGGGCTGGGAAGTGGCTTAGTGATTAAGTGCACTGGCAGCTCTTATAAAGGATGTGGGTTTGGTTCCCAGCACCCACGTGGCAGCTCACAATCAGCTGTAATTTCAGTCCAAAGGGATCTCTTGCCCCCCTCTGGCCTTCAAGATCACAGTACACACGTGGTATACAAGTGTGCTTGTAAGCAAAATACCCGTACAAGTAAAATAATATGGAGAGGGACAGCACACATTTGCCAGTGACAATTTCACAGATGGAACTGGAACAATAAACTATAGGAAGCAAAATTGTCACACACAAAAAGACAAATGTCCCAAGATTCTGTATTTATGAAGTATAGAAGCAGCCAAAATCGAATGGAGAGAATTTGAAATTGTAGCTTCCAAGGGCTGGTTTCCAGTAAAGTCCACACATCTAAAGAAGACTCCTAGCATAGACACTGTAGAAAGAGGAGAGTGTGGGGTGTAAACCAAATATTTCCCAAATCTGGTGCTGCAGTTTAAGGCATCTTACTTATTTTTCTGCCGTGTCTACTATGGACACAACGCTTGGAACAGAGAAGATAGAGGAGCAAGAAGGAGTTCATGATGCTGACCTTCATTGCGTCGTTGTATCAATCAGGAAGATGAGCCCTTCTGGGATTTCTAGGAGCAACAAAAAGAACTAGCTCTACCTAAGGATGTAGCTCAGTGGTAGACTGCTTGTCTGATATATGTGAGGCTCTGCATTCAGTCTCCAGTCCCAGGACCTGAATCAGTGATGGGGAAGCTTCAGAGAAGAAGAGTTGAGTCTGTCGTCTCGGGAACATTAAAGAAAGTCGACTTGGAAAAGTCTTTGTGGATGGCAGATGGAGACGCTTACAGAGCAACGTGAATGAATGGTTACACAGCACTGTAAACAGGCAGAATGCCACAGAACCAGGTGTGCACAATACAAAGGAACAAACCAGAGGCTAGATAGCTGGCTCGGCAGGTAGGGGCACTTGTTACTCTTGCAAGGGACCTGGGTTAGGTTCCTGGCACCCACTCAGTGGCTCACACCAGTTATCTGTAACTCCAGTTTCAGGAGGTCTGATCTGTTTGGGCATTCAACACACCATGATGCATACACAAACATGCAAGCAACCCCCCCACACACACAGACACATAAAGATTTTTTAAATAATTAAATAAAATTCTAAAAATTAAAAAAAACTCAGAACATCTTTTTAAAAGTTTAGTAATATAAAAGATTGCTTGCTTAGCAGGTAAAGACAGCCTGGATTCAGTCTCCAGGCCAAACATGGTAGAAAAGGAGTACCAATTCCCACAAGTTGTCCTCTGACATAAACACAAACATATATACCATGCAATAACAATCGTGTGGTGGTGGTGATGACGATGCATTAAAAAAGATTTATTTATTTATTTATTTATGTTTTTATTTAATGTATATGAGTACACTGTAGCTGTCTTCAGACACACCAGAAGAGTGCATCTGATCCCATTACAGATGGTTGTGAGCTACCATGTGGTTGCTGGGAATTGAACTCAGGACCTCTGGAAGGACAGCCATTGAGCTTAACCGCTGAGCCATCTCTCCAGCCCCCAATAATACATTTTTTAAATGGGGAGAAAATAGACTAGAGTTTACAGAGAGCAGCTTACCTGAGGGGTCAGGACCAGCATTACTGGGGACAGAACACACTGTGTTCTTCCTGACAGTATGTACTGAAAGGAGACACTGAGACTTCTGTTCTGTTCCTGCTCCCATACCCCCTCCCAAGAATGTGAACCTTGAATTTAATAAGAACCTAAACTGAAAACCAACCTCAAACTGAAATGCATGCAACAGAATAATTGACCTGTTGGAGTTTTGAACAGAATAATAATATTGTGTTAACAAGAGCTCATGAAGGCAAAGAAGCTGCTCCAGGCCAGGAACTGCTTTCAGGATCTGAGAACAGAGCGCAATGCTTTCACTATGCTCGTCTGACTGACACAGCTGAGGAAGTCTGAGAAAGGTCTGTAAATTAGTTGTGAGCATTTTGCCCATGACAATTCCATGGCATTATTCATCATGCTGTGATTACAGAAGAAGATCCCTTTGTTTGGGGGGAATACATCTATACTATGTGAAAAAAGACCATCACTATATCAATATGAGAAAGGAAATACCATGGGTATGCTTATTTGGAGGGAGGAAGACAAGCAAAGCAAATGTGCCAAGGTGTCAGGCAGCAAGGCAGCAGTCGCGCCACGTGACAATTCATATATATATATATATATATATATATATATATATATATATATAT
>NC_034592.1:16579253-16607254 GCF_900095145.1 Mus pahari | reverse complement strand
TGTGTGTGTGTGTGTGTGTGTGTGTGTGTGTGTGTGTGTGTGTGTGTATACCTGCAAGTTTGGAATGATGTCACTACCATTGTTCTAGGTAGCTTCATGATTATTTTAGGAGCAGGAAAAGTAAAATCGCAGTCCAGAAGGTAAGCAAACTCTTTCTGCCGGGCTACACTGACAGAATAGTGTGTGTGCCTAACAATTCCCACCTTCTCCTCAGCCTGACTGTAGCATCTCAACTTTAATCCATTGGTTCTGAAAGCTTAAGGATAGATTCTGGGGACTGGAGAGAGAGCTGCAATGTTAAGAGCACTGGTGCTCTTACAGAGGACCCAGGTTTGGCTCCCAGCACCCATGTGACAGCTCACAGTCACCTGTAACTCCAATTACACAGGATCCAACGACCTCTTCTGTCCTCCACGTGCAGCAGGCACACATGTGATGTGCACACATAAAACACTTATACACATAAAATAAAAATAGGCTAACTTTTTTAAAAGATAAATTCTACACAAAAATCTGGTTCCCAGTGTAGCTTTGCCTGAGACAAACAATACTCAGGTGCTCCTTGAACGAATCCACAGTGCTGCAAAGGAAAAGCGTTCCGTTGATGTGGGCTTCAACTGGAGTTTTCATTTCTAGGCACCAACCTCACCTTCACATTGCTGCTAATTACAGCTTTGCTTAAGGTAGGAGTGGGGGCTGTAAGGACATCAGCTGGAGAGATGGCTCAGTGGCTAAGAGTACTGGCTGTGCAGTCATTTAACCTGAGTTTGAATCCCCGGTACCAGAGGGGAAAAAAAGATACACACAAGCCTCCAACCCCAGGGCTGTGGGGTTAGAGATAGGAGAATGACTGAGACTTGCTGGCTGCTCGCCGATCAACAGATTCATAGATGAACACCCCAACACATGTATGTTTACAAACATTACACATATGCATAAGCCACATACATATAAATTAAAAAATTAATTTCAGGCTGTAGATTTTTACCTTCGTTATTTCTCCTTCCTAACCTCTGATTAGGTTTTTGCTTTCTTTGTGTTTGATTTGGTTTGGTTTGATTTGGTTTTTTTCGAGACAGGGTTTCTCTGTGTAGCCCTGGCTGTCCTGGAACTCATTCTGTAGACCAAGCTGGCCTCGAACTCAGAAATCCGCCTGCCTCTGCCTCCTGAGTGCTGGGATTAAAGGCGTGTGCCACTGATTAGTTTTTACTTATTGCTTTTGTTTTTGTCTATTTGAGACACGGCCTCGCTATGACCCTGGCTGGCCTTGAACTCACAGAACTCTGCCTGCCTCTTCCTCCCAAGTGCTGGAATTGGGTTGTTATCTTAAAACTAATTTTCATAAAACAACCCTGAGCTTTAATGACTATATAGGCAGGTAAATTTTTTTTAGATCTTGGAAACCGAGGCAAGCAGGTCACCTTAATTTTGAGGCCAGCCTGGACTAGAATGTGAAACCTCATCTCAAAAATGAAAAGTTTTGAAATAACGCTTGGTATATAGTAAACACACTAAAAACCGTATCCATTGGGAGAAGGTGTCTGTGACTCACCACAGGGGGATTCTTGATAAAGAACCATGCAAGGCTTTTTGTTCTCAAGACTTCTAATGACAGGGTCCTGCTGCTTCTACATTGTCAATTAACTGTGTCCCAGGGTTCTCTATTTGTGTTAGACTTTTCGTCAACTTTGGCATATAGGTTTTGTTTTTTGGTTTTTGGTTTTTTTTTTAATGGTGTTTGTTCCTATTTTACAAAAGGAAAACCGAAAAAGAAACGAAAGTATGTGAGTCCCTTGGCCTGGCTTGGCTTGGCTTGGCTTGGCCTGGCTTGGTTTGGCAAGACTGGAGACCCTAAATTCTGGTTTTGTGTACTTATTTTTTTAGTGGTCCTTACAGGGTTAGAAGATGTGGCCAGGCACGGTGGCTCTTGCCCCGAATCCTAACACATGGAAAGCTCCGGCAAAAGAACCGTTGTGAAGTCAAGGCTGGAATCGATACGAAGAGTTCCAGGGCTACAGAGCAAGAATGACCCTGATCAAAATGAGAAGAGATGCGAGGCAGAGACAGGTGGATCTCTGTGAGTTCGAGGCCAGCCTGGTCTACACAGCAAGTTCCAGGACAGACAGGACTACTTAGAGAGACCCTGCTTCAAAACAAACAAACACACAAACAAACAACAAAAACAGGAAGAGAAGGTGAAGGGGCGAGGAGGGGAAGGAACCCCGAGTGTGTCCTTTGTTCCTAGGAGGGAAGATGCACTGGATTTGTCTGCTCTCGGCCATATCTACCCATGTGAGATTCTGTGACATCTGTGGGGGTTTGTGGTCCCCAGAAATCCTAAACGTGGACCTCTAGTTAAAGCTCCCCTGCAGTCCCCACTGTGTCGCCAATGCCTTGGACACAGCGGCTGGGCTCTGTACACTGAAGCAATCAGTCAGTGCAGGGTAGTATGTCTGCCGTTTTGTCTCCTTTTTCCAAATGACTCTATCTCTCTGTATCAGAGTCATCTCTTCATCTTGTTCAGCCCCCTCCCCCAGCTCCGCCAGCATCCTCCTTTGTCTCCTTCTGTGATTCGGTGGTTTCCCCCCTGATTGGAGCAATAAAGTACAAATAGAATTTGCTCCTGCAGTCATTAGTTTTCTGAATTTCTCCATGGCTCCCCTCTTCTGGGAAACTGAGAAATTGATCAGTGAAAATACACATTTCCCCTGAACCTAGTAAGGAGTCTTTTATCACGTCAACAGAAAACTTTTCATTTCAGAAAGAAATGGACAGGGGTTCTCCGAGGTGTTGTAAATTCTCAAGGATGTTGGCGTGTACATGCCCGCATCTGTGTGTGTTGGCGGGATATAAATTATTTTAAAAGAGTTCATCTTGCACAATATCAGATTTTAATTATTATGATCTTCTGTTTGGGTAAAAGGCAGCCCCCCACTGCTAACATCTTCCAAAATGAGCAAGCCATTAGCTGGATGCCACAAGCTCGGGAGTATGAGAGCAGGCAATCAGAATTATGGTTGTCAGTATTTAATTAAAATACGCTTGTGACTCCCATTGTATTCTGAGAGCAAGCAGCTGAAAAGCATTCAATGAAGACATCCTCATCAATTAATAATTATTAAGGACACCCTAGATGCAAAGCTATGCACAGTACTTTTGGGCAGAATGTCACTGGAAAGACTTCCCCAGACCTGCTGTGGATCAACCACAATGACACTGAGCTACCTGTAATCGTAAAATATAATGCTTAAGTCACTGTGGGGAGGGGCTGAGGACTGAGCGGAGGCAGCACACAGTCCTAGGACATAGTCCACATTCATGTTAGTCATTCAGTATATATGGACACAAAATGTATTCAGCACTTTGCAGCAACCTGGAGTTGGGGGGACAATGGTCTGGGATAGCCCAATAGACAGCATGAAAATATGTAAGGTATTTTTAAATATTTGTAAATATTTTAAATATTTGTTTGTGTTTACCTGGCTAAGTCTCAAATGTCAATCATGTTTAAAGTGCTTAGTATCAGGTCTATTACTATCCATCTAAAATGAGGGTGGTACGGGCTCCTCCTATGCTCTTTTGCTTTCTGCCCACCAGGACTCTGATGTGATACTGAAGTCCACAGGATGGTGACAGCAGAGATCAAACTAACCCCAGCGTCAGAGAGGTCCCTGGAAATGAGCCTAGGCAGAGTCCCCCTCCAAGCCTGCATTCTTTCCTTTTTTTAAAAACAAGATTTGTTTTTATTATTTTTATACATGTGTATGTGTGTTGGTGTGGGTGTGTGCCACATGTATACAGGTACTGATGGACGTCAGATGAGGGTGTCAGATCCGCATGGAGCTGGAGTATCAAAGTGGTTGTGAGATGCTGGCAACCAAAGTTGGGTCCTCCAGAAGAGCAATGGACACTCTTAATCCCTGAGCCTTCTCTCCAGCCAACAAACATGTGGTCTTGCATCTGGAAGACAAGGAGTAGGGGCTAGGACAATGGCTCAGTCAGTAAAGTACAGGTGTACCTGAGCTGGGATTCCCAGCACTGATGGAGGAAGGGGAACAAACAGATCGGTCCCCTGGAGATCACTGGCCAGGCAGCACAGCTGATTGATCAGTGAGCACCAGGTTCAGTGAGAGGCCATGTCTCAAAAATCTAAGATGGGGCACAATAAAGAAGACACCCTGTGTCAATGTCTGGCTTCTACATGTGTGGACAGTCATGCATGAACATGCAGAGAGACATAAGACACACATGCACACACAAAAAACAGACTAAGGAACTGGATTCTTCCCAGAGCTCACAGCATGAAGTTTGATACCAGGGGGGTCTATTAATTCAAGGAGACGCGGAGCTGAGGAAGCAGCCTGGTGGTTAAAAGTGTGTACTACTTTTGTAGAAGACATGATTTTGGTTCCCAGCACATCTGTAACTCACAAGAATCTGTGATTCTAGCTCCAGGGATCGAATGTCCTCTTCTGACTCCCTTAGACACCTGCATGCACACACGCGAACACACACACACACACACACACACACACACACACACTTAAAATAGAATAAAACTCTGTAATGCCAGGTATGGTCACACACATTTTTTTTTTTTCGAGACAGGGTTTCTCTGTGTAGCCCTGGCTGTCCTGGAACTCATTCTGTAGACCAGGCTGGCCTCAAACTCAGAAATCCGTCTGCCTCTGCCTCCCAAGTGCTGGGATTAAAGGCGTGTGCCACCACGCCCAGCTGAGAGAAAATTTTTAAGAAAGAAAGAAAAAAGGCTCAGTGAGGGTTCAAATAAAACATGTTTCCCTGTGGTTTAGAACACACACACACATACATACATACATATATATACACATACATACAAACATACACACATACATGCATATATACATATATATGTGTATGTATGGGGATTTATTAGAATGGCTTACAGTTTGTGGTCTAGCTAGTCCAACAATGGCTGCCTACCAGTAGAAGGTCCAAGCATCCAGTAGCTGTTCAGTCCATGAGGCTGGATGTCTCAGCTGCTCTGCACTGTATGCCAGTGAAGGAGCGGACTTGCCAGTGAGAGTGAGGACAAGCAGACAAAAAGAACAAGCCTGCTTCTTCCGTGTCCTTTGGACAGGCTCTCAGCAGAAGCGATGGCCCAGATTAAAGGTCTATTGTCCCACCTCAAAGATCTGGATCGGAAGTAGATTAATGATCAATTAAGGAAAAAGTTCCCTGCTGGGCAGGGTTGGCGCACACCTTTAATCCCAGCACTCAGGAGGCAGAGGCAGGGGAATCTCTGTGAGTTCAAGGCCAGCCTGGTTGTGGTGGCCATAGGAAGTGGCACTATCAGGAAGTACGGCCATGTTGGAGGAAGCGCCTCACTGTGTGGGCTGGATTCAAAGTCTCTTTTACTCAGGCTCCGCCCAGTGTGAAATCCAGTCCCCTCCCTCCCGCTGCCTGCAGATCGAGATGGTGAACTCTCAGCTCCTCCAGCACCGTGTCTGCCTGCACGCTGCCACGCTTCCCGCCATGATGATAATGGACTGAACTTCTGAAACTGTAAGCCAGCCCCAATGAAATATTTTCCTTTATAACAGTTGCCTTGGTCATGTTGCCCATTCACGGCAATGAAACCCTAAGGCATCATTCTTAAAAGCAAGTTTCAGGGCAGCCAAGACTACACAGAGAAACCCTGTCTCAAAACAACAACAACAAAGCAAAACTAACCGACCAACCAAAATCCCTCACAGGGTTGAATTTTAGTTAATTCCGGCTGTAGTCAAGTTTACAACCAAGAATAACCATCACAAGGTGCACGTGCAAGGTAAGAGATGTGCAGAGGGAATTCTGGGGTGGCTACAGAGGATGGACAGAACACCCCAGCCAGGGGAGGCTAAGCTCCATCCCATAAGAGGAACAGGGACTTCCAGGTGAGGCAATGGGAAGGAGGACTTTCAGACCAGAGTCAGGTCTAGGCCATGAGAAGCAGCCTGGTGTGCAGAGCCTGTAGCAAAATGTTGTAAAGACCTTGGCCTGAGTTTGTGTTAGTCTGTTTTTATGGCTATGACAAAATACCTGAGGAAAACAACTTAAATAGAAGAAAGGTTTGTTTGGTTCACAGTTTCAACCCTTGCTGACCTGGCTCTGTTGCTTTAGGACATGTGACAAGGCCACATTAAGGTAGTATAGTGTCTTAGTTACTTTTCAATTGTTAAGACACTATGACCAAGGCGACTTAGGAAGCATTTAATTTAGGGACTCACTATAACCACCATTGCAGGGGACATGGCAGCAGACCTGCAGGCGTCATACTAGAGCAATAGCTGAGAGTTTACATCTGACCCACAGGCAAGAGACAAAGAGCAACAGAGCTAACTGCAGATGGTATGACACACCCTCCAGTGACACACCTCTTCCAATAAGGCCACACTTTTAATCCTTCCCAAACAGTTCCACCTCTGGAGACCAAGCATTCAAATATATGAACCTACGGGACCATTCTCATTCAAACCACAATAAGGAGAGAGACCATGGCAGAACAAAGGAGGCAAAAAGAGAAAGTGAGAGCCTGGGTCTGTTACCTCCTTCAGGAGGACATCTTCAGTGACCTAACTTCCTCCCACCAGGCCCCACCTATTAAAGGGTCCACTACCTCCCACTAACACCATAGGCAGGGAGCCCAGCCCTTACCACATGGAGACTTTCCCAATGTAGATTCTTTAGTCTATTTGCAAATCCAGGTAATAACTGCATATGGGGGTCAGCATCACTCCGGGGGTGGGGCAATTCAGTAGATAGTTTTAAGTGGAGACATCCTGTGGTTAGACTTGCCTTTCTGAAAGTCTCCTTGCTATGGAGCAATTGAGCAAAGGGATCCAAGTTTAGAAGCAGAGAGACCAGCAAATCTAAGAGGCCCACACTCACAATACAGAGTGGCCTACAGAAGACCGTGGGTGAGCTGGGTGCTACCCATCACAGAAAGCCAAGAGGTGTTTTAAACATCATAGTAAATTATTGATCAACCATTTGGACATTCACTTACTCAATCTCTGGGCATGTTGTGAGGGGCCTCCATCCTCTCCCATACTCCTCTGTGATTAAGCACTATCTCAGGAATAGACCCTTTTACCAACACAATAAGTCAGGTCAAAGCAGAATGGGATGCAAGTTGTTTGTTCAGCCCACTTGAGGGTGGAACTGCCCACTAATTCTATTACTAGGCTCTGTGGTGATAGGTTTTAATCATAGGCTGCCCATAGCAGATGCTTCTAACCCTGGAGCCCTCTGCAGAATCTGGGGTCAGAGGGCAGATGCCCTGGGTCTCAGGCTCCCAGGAGAGACCATGGCACATGGGGTGGTAACAGACATGGCATCTTTCCTTTTTACTTTTATTTTCTGTGTATGAGTGTGTGGCCTACATGTATGTCTGTGCAATTTATGTGTATGGTGCCCATGAAGGCCATAAAGGGGCATCGAAACCCTTGGAACTGGAGTTACAGACAGGCGTGAGCTGCCATGAGAGTGCTAGAAACCAAACCAGGTCCTTGGCAAGAGCAGTCAGTTCTCCTAACCTCTAGGCCATCTCTCCAACCTCAGCCCTGGAATATCAGAAGGTTGAATCCCTGACTCCCACCAGGCTCCTGGTAAGGCAACAGAAGGAGGCTGGGGAGCACCCCAGCTATAAAGAGCGTTGCTCCCCCTGAAACCAGGACATCCCACATCTGCCCTGCTTTGATTTCTTCTAATTAGAAAATAAATCATTATCTCAAAATCCTGGAAACTATAGGAAATGCTTACATAAGGCGATAAAGTTAACACGGTCATACCACTCAATGTTCTCGAAATTCACACATACACAGTCTTTCACATAATGGAAATCACAGCATTTTCAAACTTCTGTTTTTTTCCATCATATAGCTTAAATACCTTCGTCTGTCATAAACACTCTTCTAAGACATCATTTTAATGACCACCAAAGAGTCAAGTGAATGGCTTTGCCAAATAGCTTGAATCCCTGTTGTTGGCCACTAAGGTTTCCCCTAAACTATACAACTGAGAGCATTTGTGTGCTGCATAGAGAGGTTCCACAGAATTGGGGTGTCACCATTTGACCAAGGAAATGCCCTAAGTAGGGACAACAGGCGTGGCAGACAACAGGAGCCTGGTGCCACCACAGTGTGTGTGTGCATGCATGTGTGAATGTACATGTGTATGAGTGTATGTGCAAGTTTTTGCCTGTATGTATGTGCAAGTGTGTGTGTGCATCCATGTGTGTGCATGTGTGTGCATGTACATGTGTGCATGTATTTTCCTATGTGCATGTGCATGGGTGTGTCTGTGTGCTCACTCACATATATGGAGTACAGAGAACAACCTCAGATATTGTTCCTCAGGAGCCATTCATTTTCCTTTCCTTTTCTTTTTCTTTTTCTTTTTTTTTTTTTTTTTTCTTTTTGGTTTTTCGAGACATGGTTTCTCTGTATAGCCCTGGCTGTCCTGGAACTCACTCTGTAGACCAGGCTGGCCTCGAACTCAGAAATCCGCCTGCCTCTGCCTCCCGAGTGCTGGGATTAAAGGTGTGCGCCACCATGGCTGGCTTCCTTTCCTTTTCAATGCTGTCGTTACATGTATTTATAATGGGAGAGGACATGTGTGCAATGGTAGCTTCAGGAGACCAAGAGACAATTCTCAGGAGTCATTTCTCTCCTTCTACCATGTGGCTCCTGGGAACCAAACTCAGATAGGCAGGCTTGCTGGTAAAGACCTTCAGCTGCTGAGCCATCTTGCTGGTTCTCTCCTTAGTTTGGGGGACAGGGTCTTTCACTGGCCTGGAACATGCCAATTGGGATAAACTGGCTACGGATTGAGCCCCAGGGACCCTCCTGGATGTACCATCAGGCCTGAATTTGTTGTTGTTGTTATTGTTATTTGCTTTTTGAGACAGGATTTCTCTGTGTAGCCCTGGCTGTCCTGGAACTCACTTTGTAGACCAGGCTGGCTTCCAACTCAGAAATCCACCTGCCTCTGACTCCCAAGTGCTGGGATTAAAGGTGTGCACCACCATGCCCGGCTCCTGAATTTTTTAATATGGTATCTTGATTAGTTCTTATATTTTACTTTATCCAACCAAGAGTCACCTGAGAAGAGGGAGTCTCAGTTGAAGGAATATCCAAATCAAGTTGGTCTGTGAGGGCACTGTTCTGATCTATGATTGCTGGGGAGGGCCCAGCCCACTGTGGGCAGTGCTACCCCGGGGCAAGTGGTTCTGATTTGAATGTAAACTGAGCCTAAGCCAGGGGAACAAGGCAGTAGGTAGTGTTCCTCCATGGCCTCTGCTCCAGTTCCTGCTCAGCATCTACCAGGACATCCCTCAGTGCTGGACCATGAGCTGTAAGATGAAATAACCCTTCTTTCCCAGCTGGCTTTTGGCCATGATGTTCATCACAGCAACAGAAAGCAAGCCGGGAGACACAGATTCGAGGGCTCAAACGCAGGCATTTATGCTTGTAGGACAAGCATTTTACCAACCAAACCATCTCCCAACCCCACCAAACCCTTCTCCAGCAGCAACAAATAGTGTGTGCATGGGAGAGAGGGTAAAAACACATGAGAAGACTTCCTGCTCAGACCCTTGCTTTGTCAATTACACAGAGATCCCCGGCACAGAGGTGTTTGGCTGTAGTCAACAGAAAGGCTCCCGGTGGATGAAAAGGAGCCAAGCTTGCTGCTCTTCATGCATGGCTGAGGGTGGGCATCGGCTGCTTTGCTATTGCTGTGATGAAGCACCATGACCAACGTAACTCAGAGAAGAAGAGGGTTTATTTGGACTTATAGTTCCAGAAGGTTAGAGACCACGATGCGGAGGGAAGCAGCAGGCTGCAGGCACAGTGGTTGGGACTGAGGGCTCACATCTCAAACCACAGGCAGGAAATGGAGGTTGAACTCAGAGTGGCTAGAGGATTTGAAACCTCTATCCCATCCCAGAAAACATATTTCCTGTAGTGAAGACACATCTCACAAGCCTCCCCAAGTGGCAGACCAAGTATTTAAATGCCAGAGCCCATAGGACACATTTTCATTCAAAGCACCACAGGGTACTTACCTCTTGAGTGACTGATGCACTGGCTCCCTGGGAACCCCACCCTTTCTTCATCAGACTGTGCTACCCACCCTGAGCTTCCTCTTTGATTCTTCATCTCCATGTCACGTTCCATGGTCACAGGGTGACAGAGCCTGAGTATACAACAGAACGAAAGACGATAGAGAAGGAGAGGCAGAGGCAACAAACCTCTGCTCACGTCTTACCAGCCAAAATAATGTCCCATGGCCACCTCTGTCCACAGAGCTCTCTTTCTTCTCCAGCTTCCAAAAGTACCACCAATAAATACAACCTGGGCCGCAGATATAACCCAGGCATGTCTGAATTGTCGTGTTCGTCAAGTGATGCCCCTCACACCCACTAGGGTGGCCGCTAGAAAAATAATCATCAGCTGGCCAGAAGATGGCTCAGCTGGGTAAGTGTTGGCCATGTAAGAACCAAAGGCCTGGGTTGGAGTCCCAAACTCAGACTTAATAAATAGATTTAAAAAGCTATTTGGAGCTAGACACAATGGCGCGTGTCTTTGATCCCAGGACTCAAGAGGCAGAGGCAGGAGGATCTTTAATAAAGCTAGGCATGTCTACATAACAAGCTGCAGGGCAGCCAAGAGCCCTGACTGTGAGGCCTTGTCTCACACACACACACACACAAATGTAATAGCACATGCCTATAATCCAAGCACTTGGGAGGCAGAGACAGGCAGATTTCTGTGAGTTCAAGGCCAACCTGGTCTCTAGAATGAGTTCTAGGACAGCCAGGGCTACCCAAAGAAACCCCTGCCTCAAAAAAAAATGCTATTTAGGCTGGCAAGATGACTCAGTGGGTAAAAAAGCACTTGCTGTCTAGCCTGGTGACAGGAAGAAATTGACTGCTCTAAAGTGTTCTCTGATTCCAAACATTCCATGGCAGCCATGCACCCACATACATCCACATGTATATGAAAATCCAGAGTGAAGAGAAGCTGGATTAGATGGTCACGGTTAGAATGAAGGAAGGGCATGTGCTAGAGCAGGCACATGACAGAGAACTCAGAGGACACTGTTAGCAAGGAGTAAGACAGTCACAAAGGCCCAAGGCTGATCTCATCGTGTATATGAAGGGCCTGCAGTGGTCATTATCTATAGAGACACAACGCTGAATGGAGGCTGCCACGGCTGCTTCTCAATGAGGGTCCCACTGAGAACACACAGCTCACAGGCTATGGGACAGGAGAAGGCTTAACATTTAAAACTAATAATGAGATACTGGTCAATTCTGGCTTCCCGGAAGTTCTCAAGATACCTAGAAGTCAGTTCCTGGTGACAGAAAGTACAAGGTGGGGGCTGGGAGGAATGGGGGGCTGCGGGGTGCAGGCAGAGTTTCAGGTCTGCAATATCCAATGGTCATGGAAATGGATGGTGGCGATGGGTACACACCATAGCATGTCTATCTGTGCTGAATCGCAGGCTTGAAGTGGCTAAGGACTGGGCACATTCAGTGACAGAGGGTTTACAGTGCATGCTCAAAGCTCTGGGTGTAATTCTTAACCTTACTCCTACAAAAACTAGGAAACATTTTTTCTTCATCTTTGACTGTGTACTCTTTTTTTTTTTTTTTTTTTTTAAGATTTATTAATTTCATGCGAGCACACTGTAGCTGTCTTCAGACACACCAGAGGAGGACATCAGATCAGATCTCATTACAGATGGTTGTGAGCCACCATGTGGTTGCTGGGAATTGAACTCAGGACCTCTGGAAGAGCAGTCAATGCTCTTAACCTCTGACCCATCTCTCCAGCTCAACTGTGCACTCCTGCTGCTTTGGACATCAGTGCAGTAGAGAAGTACAAGGTTTTACTAGCCTGGGCTAATAGAAGTTTTAAAGACCCCCCTGATACCACCAAGAAGTCGCTAAGTAGAAAGGATCCTAGACTGTGGGGCTATTGAAATGCATTTTGACAGATCCAGGCAGAGATGGCTCCTTTCTGCTCATTGGGTGGAAGAGTTAATTAAAACATTGATTGCCAACCAGCACCGTGATGCAACACATGTGGGGAATTCATTTGTCCCTCAAAAGGGTCCATTTTCCCTGCCCTTAGCTGGGCAGAAATTTGCTTTCTTGTGCATTACATTTTCTTATTAATACATGTCTTGCTTCCATAGGATGACCTCTATTAAACCTGCAAGAGGTATTTCTGAACAGCACTGTACACTGTGTGTGTGTGACAGCTCAGTTTCTTACAGCATTACTTAGCACACCGTTCTGCTGTGTCAGACACACAGTAATGTGCATCCATACTTCGCCACTTCTTATATCTAAAAGAAGTAAATGCATCCCATATTTGTCGTGACATACGACAATTAAGGGATACTTAGGTTGTTTCCAATTTGGGGGTAACTATCACAAATAACACTGCTATGATGGTTTGTGTACAGTGCTTGGGTGGATTTTTTTCCATTCTATTGGATATTTATTTAAAAGTAGAATTGCTGAGTCATATGGTAACTCTTGAGATGGTTGAGAAATTGCCAAACTGGTTTCCATAGTGACTGACACTCCCATCGGCAATGATAAGCACGCCTTCTCCCTGCTTGCCAACCCTCTTTACTGTGTGCTCACTGATTCTTACCCTCCTAGGGACTGAGAACTGAAATCTCCATGTGATTTGGTTTGCACCCCGAAAGACAGGAGGTTCTCAGCATCTGTTGCTGGACACGGTGGCACATGCCTGTGACCTCAGCACTCGGAGGCTGAGGAAAGAGGGTGGTGAGGCCCAGGCTTACCCCGACTCAAGGCGATAAGACAGTGACTGTGGTGGTTAGAATGAGAATATTCCTCATAGGATCTGGCTTTTGAACACTCGGTCCCCAGCTGATGGTGCTGTTTGAAGAGGCTCTGATGGTGTTGCTGGAGGTGGGGTTTCAATCTCTGTAAGTTTACCTTCTGCTTCCTGCTTGAGGTGTGAGGTGTGTGTCCTCAGCTTCTAGTCCAGACACTGCCTGCTGCCTGAGGCTTCCGCTCTGCATCACGGACTCTAAACTTTTGGAACCATATGCGCAAATAAGCCCTTTTGATGGAAACCTGTGCTTTCTAGTGGAGTGGAGTGCTGGCTAGCGCTTGGGTAAGGTTCGAGGAGATGAAGGAACTCAGGTTATTCAATGATCTTCGTGGTGCTAACGAGTCCAGTGTCATTCAGCAGTCATAGAGAAGATGGCCAGGCAGGTGTGGTGGTACAGGTGCATGTTTGAGTCTGTAATCTGATTACCGAGAAGACAGATGCAAGATGATGTCAAGTTCAAGGCCAGCTTGGGTGAGACCTTGTTACAGGAAAAAAATGCATTAATTTGGAACTCATAGGAAATAAGTTGCCTTGGTCATGGTGTTTCATCACAGCAATAGCAAAGTAACTAATGCACACCCACAGCCGCTGATGCAAGAGCAACTAGACAAGTAATCTAATAAAGAATAGATGGGAGGTGGAGGCTGGGAAGATGGCTCAGAGTGTTAAGAGTGCTTGGCTGCCCTTGCAGAGGACAGAGTTCAGTTCCCAGTACCTATGTCAGGTGACTCACAATGGCTTATAACTTCAGCTCTCGGGATCTGAGAACACCTGAATTCATATGTATGTGTGTGTGTGTGTGTGTGTGATCACACACTCTTCATTACCCCAAACTGTACCCAAGTGCTAACCAGCATTCCACATAACACTAGGAAAGACAGGTTTCCATCTTAAAAAAAAAACAAAACAAAACACAAAACAAAGCAAAACAAGCAGAGGCAGGTGGATCTCTATGAGTTCAAGGCCAGCCTGGTCTACAGAGTGAGTTTCAGGACAGCCAGGGCTACACAGAGAAACCCTGTGTCAAAAATAAAATAAAATAAAATAAAATAAAATAAAATAAAATAAAATAAAATAAAATACCTCAAGCTGCACCTTTGCAACCCTCTCCCTTTCAGGTGCAGACGGAGGAGGGGACATCACTCCATTTCATATCTTGTGTTTCCTGAGTGCCCGCTAGCTTCTGGTTGAGTGATCGCTTTCTGAGACCTGTTACTAACAAGAGAGGCAGAACTATGCATCAACATATACTGCAGCTGCCATGGGAGCAAGGCCATTGGAATTCTGTGTGGTGGCCCAGGTAGGAGAGGACAGTCAGCTGGCAAGAGAGGGCTAGGTCAGCTCATGAGAGAGACCACAATAGGACAAGTCCACTCACCCTCAGGTCTGTCTGAGGCACACTCGCTAGCTCTGTAAAGGGGCCCTTGAACATCCATGCAACGTGCATGAACTAATCAGATACTCAATGATCTGGGCTCAGAGGATATTGGAGGATACATCATTCGATAAAGACATCTCTTTACTGAGGCAAAACAGATCATCTGAAGGAATGGGTGACGTGCCACGTAGTGAGGTGGGTTAAAGGGAGAATGAAGCAGAATTATGGACAGAATGACAAGGAGGTGGCTATTTAAGTATGCATTTATTCACTACTGTTATTCGTGTGTGCACACACGTATGCCAGGGCATGCGATGTGGCTGTCAGAGGACGGCTTTGTGAAGTCGGTTCTCTCCTTCCACCTTGACATGGGTTCTGGGGATTGAACCCAGGTCACCAGGCTTGCCCCCTGGTCGCTATTTTGATAAGTTGTTCCAATAAGATCGTTGGGGTGTCCCTGTGGTCAAGCTATGAGGCCACCAATAGGAAGGAAGGAAGGAAGGACATTCCAATGAGAAGAAACAGCAAGGAAAAAAGCCTTGAAGAACAACGCAGAAAGCAGGTGCTGGGAGCACAGGAGGGAGGGCGGGCAAGAAGAAGAAGAGAGCTGAGGTCAGACCTCAGGGTGAGACCGCCCAGACACTACAGATCAACATTGCTAGGGAGTGGAATCGCCTTGGGGTTCCACAGCCACAACAAGCTAGCAGACCCAGGGCGAGCTGGTTTGGGGCTTGTTTTTTCCTTGAATAGGAGGAGCCGGTGTAAGTGGAGGGCCCGAGGCTTGTCAGGTGGGATAGTGTGTAAGGTCTCCAGGTCATACCATCTGAGGACCTCTCTACTACTTAGAATCTGAGCTCCAGCCAGGCCATGTCTGAGAGGACACAGAGAGAGGAAAGAATGGAAGGGTTGGGAATAAAGCAGAATCAAAAGGCTATTGGATGAGTCTGGCTCATGGAGGTTCAAGCACATTTCCTGTTGCCATGGTTGGGTTTCCAATGTGACTGTTCCCGGAGTGTCTGCCCAAGTGCCCTATTCTTTCCTTGGTGGAGCCGAGTGTACATAGATTGGGAGAGAGATGACGGGCGGGAAGAAGGTCAGGCTGGTGAACTGATTCGTGTCTATCAGAGAGAAGTGACCTTCTGCATTATTTAGGAAAATCACAAGAGTCTGTATACAGAGAAGCTTTAGGGAGGAAGGCTCCAGACTGATATTATGAAGGACTGTCTATAGTCAGAAAGGTAGTGGTGTCCCCAGGACTGACACCATTCAGGAAAGAATCACAGGAACATTTATCTGAGGTTCTCTGGCTGACATCCCAGGGCACTCTTAGGCAGAGCTACGATTCCCACGTTGTGTGTGTGGCTGCCGCCTTGCTTCTAGGTCAGAATCAGACCGTTTTGATGAGAACCTGAAGAACATGCTGAAGGTCACTGACAGTACACCCGAGTCTTTCCTCGAGTCTCGAGCTGCTGAGGGGTTTTAATTAAGCTTTCCCCTCTGGGCACAACCAGCTTGTTTTTGGTGAGTGCAATATGCCATCCCAGAATATGTCAAACTTCATTTGCAAAATATCAGACTGCTGTTTCCCCCCCCCCCCGACTCCAGAGCCAATCTGCAGAGTAATGTGTTCAATAACTTTGCTCTTTTTTGCTCCCAAAGATAGGTCTCTTTCTGGAGTCAATATCGCAATAAATACGGAATCTGGTGCAAAAACCAATGGAAAGAAAAGATATTGTTATTTAAAGGCCAAATAACGGCTTAAAATTAGAGTCGTGAAGACATTGAAAAACACCAGACTTCCCAGATGGCTTGGAGATAATTCACTTTGCACTGGGTCCACTCGTACGCTAAAAAAAATCCCTTTGACTCCATTCTCCCCAGATTGAAAGTTGGTGCCTGCGTTAAACATATGTGCTTCTCTCTTTAAATTTAGCTCTGAGTCATGTTGTATTACATTAGGAATCCAGCAGGCAGGCGCTTGGAAAATGTACATCCATGCGTTTATTTTTAAAATGATACAAAAATAAAAATATATATGTTTAAATATATTAGGCAGTATTTTTGCCCAATTTCAAAATGGTTGTTCTTCAGAACAGATTAGATAAAACAATAATAAGGATGACACTCAGTTCTGGACTGCAGCCCAATCCTGAGAATCCCGGAGTGACTTGGCAGCTCCCATGGCTCCTAGCCCCCTGCATAGCTAAGTGCGGGGTTTCGTCACTGAAGCCTCCGCCTCCACCCACCCGGGACTAGGCAGCTCCCTTAACAGCTGCAGGGTGGCCTAATTAAGATGCTCCTGCCTCCGGAGTGGCAGGTCTCTGGGCAGAAGTCAGCAAAGGGTGGGAACAGTCAGGTGGGAAGAGGCCAGAGGAAGACAGTCTGGAGGGACAATTTTGGTTTAGTGGTTGTCGTAATGTTTTATGCTTCTGTATCAGAATACCCAAGGATGAGGACTTTATGAAGGACAGAGATTCATTGGTCAGAGTTCTGGAATGAGGGACGTCCAAGATAAAGGTCCAGCATCTACTGAAGGGCTTCTTCCTATTAAACCCCGTGGTGGAAATGAGAAGTGCCTGAGTGTATGCCCGGTGTGTGTGTGTGTGTGTGTGTGTACATGTGTACACCTGTGTGTGTACATGTGTGTGTTCCTGAATACGAGTGTGCAAAGGTGAATGTGCATGTGTGCACCTGTGTGTGTTCCTTTGTGTATACATATTTTTGTGTATACATCTGTGTTCCTTTGTATGTACATGTGTGTGTGTGTGTTCTTTTGTGTATACAGGCATATGAGTGTGTGAGTGAATGTGCATTTGTGCACCTGTGTGTGTGTTCCTTTGTGTGTACCTGTATGTGTTGTGTACATGTGTGTATGTTTGTGTTCCTCTGTGTGTACATGTGTATATGTGTGAATACGTTTGTTCCTTTGTATGTACGGATGTATGAGTATGTGTATGAATGTGTATGTGTATGTGTGTGTGTGTATGTGTGTGTCTGAGAGTGAGAGAGAGAGAGAGAGAGAGAGAGAGAGAGAGAGAGAGAGAGAGAGCCCACCCAGGCAGAATGGAGCAGAACTCACTTTGTATATGTGTGCACATGTGCCCACATGCTTATGAAAGTATGTTCATATGTTCATGCCTGTGTAGAGAGACCAGAGGTCATTATCAGGTGTCTTCCTCCTCCTCTCTCTCTCTCTCTCTCTCTCTCTCTCTCTCTCTCTCTCTCTCTCTCTCAGAGTCTCGCTGTATAGCCCTGGCAATCCTGGAACTCACTATGTAGACAAAGTTGGCCTCAAACTCACAGAGACCAGCCTGCCTCTGTCTGCCCCTCACTCTGCCTTCCTAGTGCTGGAATTACAAGGGTCTACTGCCATGCCTGGTTTTTTATGTAAATGCTGGGATTTGAATGCAGTTCTTTATGCCTGTACAGCAAGCCCTTTCCTGGCTGAGCCATCTCCCCAGACCAAACTTTTGTAATAACCCTCTCCTTCAGTAACAACATTAATCCCCTCACAAGAACCAAGCCCTGGAGCAGGAGCACGCCTCTCTCAGTCCCTTCTTCCCAACACTGTTGTACTGGGGATTGAGGTTGCAGCTCACAGACTTTGAGGGACGTGTTCTGGCCATGGATGGGCTTTAAGGCCATCAAGTCAGACGGTGCTGGCTTCAAATCTTAGCTTTGCCCCTGCATTCTTGGGAACCGACTGGGCCTCACTTGCACCTCACTTCTGGGAAATGGCTGATGACTCCCGTGACCTACTGTTCCTGCTGCCAGGGCTGTCTGGGACAGCTCATCTACTCATCTTGTCATCTGCCCAACATACTCTTATTAATGCCTTCAGGACAGACCCAAGACTATAGACCCAGATATCTGTGACACTCACCCTAGGGGAATGCCAGCTAGTGGCTGGGGACATGAAGAAATGATACACGTACAGTCCCTTGGTGAGAATGAGCATGCAGAGAGACTGACTGTAAAGTAGAGCCCCCAGCGTCTGAAGGCTCAGGACAGCCTCAGCCAAGCTGAGACACAAGACACTAGGAGCATCAGCCACTTAGTGGATGCTTGTTGGTTCCTGCCTGTGTTTTCAGTGGCTGCTGTCACAAATGGCTGCAAACTTAGTAACTTTAAATAACACACATTTATTATCTTCAACTTTTGGGAGTCCTGAGTCTGAAATGAGTCTCACTGGGCTGAAATTCAGCAAGATGTTGGCAGGGCTATGTTCCTCTTGGAGGCTTGAGGAGAGAATCTATTTCCCTGCCTCTTCCAGTTTCTATTTTGTGTGTGTATGTATGCATGTGTGGGCGTGGGTGTGGGTGTATATATGGGTATGGGTGTGTGCTTTTCGAGTGTCTGTGAGTGTGTGTGCATGTGTGTGTGCATGTGTGTCTAAGCTAGAGGTGAACATCAGGTGTCTTCATCACCTGCTCTCCACCTTATTTTCTCACTGAACTTGGATCTTGCCCAATTTGGCTAGACTGGCTGATCACCAAGTGTGGGGAATCTTCCTGTCTCCACCTCCTTCATGCTAGGATTATAGGTATGCACCGCCATGCCTAGCTTTCTATATAGGTGCTGGCAATCCAAACTCAGATCTCACACTTGAGCAACTCAGGCCTCTCTCCAGCCTCCTTTTTCAGCTTCTAAAGGCCTCCTTCATTCCTTGGCTCTTGGCCCTTCCTCCAAGGTACATCTCTCAGCCCCTGCTGCTATTGTCATGGTTTCCCAACTGTAGCATCTCTGCCTTGTGCTTATAAGGATCTTCATGATTCCCCTGGGCCAAAAAAAAATAATCATGGTAATTTCTCATCTTGAGATCCTTCCACATGATCTCCCCACCAAAGCCTTAACCAGACAAGCAACCCATCCAACAGGCGCATGTGTTCCAAAAAAGAATGTCACCCATAAGTTATCCTAGATCAGGACTGGAGTTTCCAGCCCCATTACTGACCACCAGAAGATATCACCGTGTCACCATGGTGAGCATCTTCATGGTTCCCAGGAAAAGTATCTCCAACCACTGCTGATATTGCCTCGCCAAACCTGCCTACCATGCATCCTTTCTCAAAAACCCTCAGAGAATGTGCTACATCAGAGTAAGATAGAAAACTAAGGAGTGGGAAGCTGAAAATCCAGGGGACTTCCTGTACCATCAGAGAGACGAACACTGTCTGACCCACAGGGGTGTGGGGTGTGTATCAGACAAGCCATGGCAGCCAGGCCTGGCCAGGCCAAGGTCAGAGCACACAGAGAACAAACAGAAGCAGCAGGTTTTCTGCGTGTTGTATATATCAGCAAGAATCTAAGCTATGACATAACACATAGAATTCAAAGAACTCTCACACAAATACAGTTTTACCAGAAAATGCAATTGCCAGCTTCCATGAGCAGGGAGGTCACGTGTAGCTCAGTTGGTAAAATGCTACACGAGGCCCCAAACTCAACCCCCAGAAACCACATAAAAAAATCAAGCATGACAGCTCATTCCTGTAATCCCAGAGCTGGGGAAATGGAGACACGGATTCCTAGAGCTTATTGGCCAGCGAGCCAAGAGGGAGGGGCTAGAGAGGTGGCTTAGTGGTTAAAAGTATGACCTAAGTCTGGCTCCTGACACCTACATCAGACAGCTTACAACATCCCATAACTCCAGCTCTGGGGCATCTGATATCTTTTAGTCTCTACAAGCACCCTACACACACATACACACACACACACACACACACACACACACACACACACACACACACAAATAAGTAGGTAAGTAAATACGTAAATAAACAAACAAACAAACAAATAAATAAATCTTGTTTTAAATGGATGGCTTCTGAGGGTCAAAACTCAATATTATCCTTTAAGCTCCATGTGACTCATGCACATGTGTGCCTGTGTGTGCACATACAAATACATATGAACTCATGCACTTACAACATTTAAGTGATAAGACAGGAAACACTGGCTAGTGACTCAGGTAGAATCTGTGGTATTGGGAAGATAAGGAGGGGCCAAGTTAATGTTCTGAGAAAAAGACACACACACACACACAGAGAGAGAGAGAGAGAGAGAGAGAGAGAGAGAGAGAGAGAGAGAGAGAGAGAGAGAGAGAGAGAGAGAGAGAGAGAGCACTCCTACAGCAGGGCATGAATTTGGATGATGTATAAAACTGTCAAATGGAGAGAAACTCAGTGAGTTGCACGTGGCAGCAGCCTCTGAAGAAAGGGGTAGACGTGGTGAGCAGGGCATGGCACAGGCACTTTCTAGGTCTCTTACTCTTTTGAGGACTGTGAATGTCTGAGTTCTGTTAGAAATCTTTAAAATTCCCAGTGCAGAATAAGGGAAGGATGTTAATGATCTCCTGAGAAAGGAGGCTGTGATGGTGCCTGGCTGAGACGCCCTCTCCGGCCTCTGCAGGTCCTCTCTGACTTCGGCCTCATTAAGTCACAAGAAGGCGATGATCTCTATGAAGGACATGGAACCTGTGGGAGGTCCTTTAAGGCCACATAGCCCTCCACCTGCCCCGTGGCTGCGGCAATAAGAGTAAGCAGGGTGGCAGCCAGGGCCTGGGGAACAGCAGGTACCTGTCACTGCTCAGAGTCCTCCCAGCAGGCCCTGTGGCCCTGGTGGAGGGGTCATTAGAGGAAACAAAGACCTGAGTGGGGAAGTGGTGGGGACAGTGCTCTGCGTGTGGACTTGAGTGTACTCCACCCTCGTGATGCCCCCTCCAGAGATATGGATCCGGGCCGGCTTGCTGCATTAGCCAGAGACTCTGCCTTCTGGGGACTTCAGCTCACCTCTCCAGTCTCTGACTCAGAAAAGATCTCAAGAGTAGAGTGCGGCCCCTGGAGGGGTGACCTGGAGATCACAGAGGACATCGTCAACAAGGCACAAACTCCAAAGGCATTACCTCCCACGACTCCATCTTTGTGTGACAGTCATCTTACCCCATGGGGCTTTAGAATCCCTAGAACCAAGAAGGGGTTGAGTAAGGTCCCCTGGAAACTTGGGGTTCGTGGTCCAGATAACCTCAGAGCTTGGTTCTTTTACAAAGAGAAGTGAAGGGTTAAATTAGCAGTCACTTACTGGACCTAAGATCTAGCTCAGTAGATAGACTGCTTGCCTTGCAAGTAAGAAGCCCTGGGTTCCACCACAGCAAAAACTGGGTGTGGTGGTGC
The DNA here is from genome assembly GCF_900095145.1 of Mus pahari. Taxonomy (NCBI): domain Eukaryota; kingdom Metazoa; phylum Chordata; class Mammalia; order Rodentia; family Muridae; genus Mus; species Mus pahari. The sequence goes on along the minus strand of NC_034592.1, from coordinate 16,585,802 downwards.
ATGTCTATAATCCCAGCACCCAGGAGGTAGAAGCAGAAAGACCAGAAGAGCGAGGTCATCCTCAGTTACACAGAGAGTAAGAGACCAGACTGGGCTGTACTGGAGAATGTGCTCCCTTCGGAACAAATTGTCAGGTGACCTTCCATGGTTCCCAATACCCTCTTTCAAAGGGTATTGGCTGTCAAGTCATGTTGGGTCCTGACAAGTCAAAGAGCTCGCTTGAGATGCTGTTGAAACACTAGAAACTGGATAGCAAGAGTTCTCTGGGATCTCTTGTGATCTCTGGGATCTCTTGTGATCTCTGGGATCTCTTGTGCAAGAGAACTCTGTGATCTCTTGTGCACTATCTTCTGCCCCTGCTTTTCCTCCTTTCATTTATTTATGTGTGCATGTTCACCTTTGTGTCTCTGTGTGTGGATGCATGCATGTGTGCGTGTGTACATATGTGTGCCACAGCATATGTGTAGAAGTCAGAGGACAACTCTCAAGAGTTGGTTCTCTCTACTACTTGGGTTCCTGGGGCTGAACTCAAGTTGTCAGAGCTTGGTGGTAAGTTCGTTACCCGCTGAGCCACCGAGGCAGCCCAAGGAGTCCACTTAAAGGAAGGCCTTTGAATGACAGGCTCGAACCCAGCAAAGAGCAGGTTATTCCCTGCACTCTCCACAAAATGAACCTAAGCAGTCCTGCTGGTAGTGTGGCAGAAAATGTGTGTGTGTGTGTGTGTGTGTGTGTGTGTGTGTGTGTGTGTCTCCAAGGCTACTCATGGGAAAATGCTAATGAAACAAAGAAGCCGGGCAGTGGTGGCACATGCCTTTAATCCCAGCACTCGGGAGGCAGAGGCAGGCGGATTTCTGAGTTCGAGGCCAGCCTGGTCTACAAAGTGAGTTCCAGGACAGCCAGGACTACACAGAGAAACCCTGTCTCGAAAAACCAAAAAAAAAAAAAAAAAAAAAAAAAGAAAAAAAGAAAAAGAAACAAAGAAAATGGGCAGGTATATGAAAAACATCACGGTTCATGGTAAACACCCCAGAAGTTACACCTTTTGACAATTGCACCTGCTTTCTAGAAAGATTCCATGTTGCTAGGTTCCACGGAATACATTTTGGAGAACACCAGCCAAGCATCAAGAGCTCCTGAGGGCTTGCACATCTACAAAACCAGTTTACAATGTGTTTAGTGAGAACCTGAATCTTTGCTATTCTTCATCCCACAGCCCCTCACCCAATTTTCAACCCACGATGCCAGCAGGACAGATCTGTCCTATGGTTCTGCACCAACCAGTGACTTCTCATAGTCACTCAAAGCATCTTTATGTTTTTGGATTTTTAACATGGATCTTTATTTTTAATTTTATATCTCTGGGTTGTAGTGAACATCAGTGCATTGCCTTCAGAGACCAAGGGCATTGGACCTCCTAGTGCTTGAGCTACAGGCAATGGTGAGCACCTGCTGAAAGTGGGTGCTGGGAACCTAACTCTGGTCTTTGCAAGAGCAGAACATGCTCTTAGCTGCTGAGCCATCTCTTTGGCTCAACCCCCACATCTTTGTTTTTTTATTTTTTTAAAGCTTATTTTCTCACATGAGGAAGAGTTTTGGGAAATGGGGCTTAGGTCTCCCAAATTTTCTGGTTCTTTTGTGATTCCTTGGGTTTTTTGTTTTTTTGTTTTTTGTTTTGTTTTTTGTTTGTTTTTTTTTTTTTTTACTTAAAAAAAAAAAAAGTCTTGCACATTTTTGTGCCCACTACCCTGAGGACCACAACGCCCCCCACCTTCGTTCTCCATCCACTTGTTGAGTCTAAACATCATCTCAGCAAAGTCCTCTGGAGAAGGGGGAGGAGCACTGTCTATGTGCTTCAGGGGCATCAGAGATGGAGCTGGTCTGAGGAGCGTCCCTCTGGCTCTGCTGGGTGAGTCAGTAACCCATCTCCCTTCCTTGATTCATCCATCTGTCCAGCATGTATTTAATTAAGCAGCAGCTCTGAGTCGGGAACTGGGCTAGATACTCAAGATGTAGTGAAGAACACAGACTCTCTGCCCTCCTGGGGCGAACAATCCACCTTCTTAAATGACTACTCTCCTGCCAGGCCACTGTGTGTGGTCCTGCAGGGCAATCTCTGCACCAGGGCTGCTGGCCAGCAGGGGGCGTGGGAGCTGAGACCTACCCACTGCTCCATTGGCCAAGTGTCTCAGTTCACTTGTCCTGCTATGTAACAAAATACCAGAGGAGTCATTTATAAACAAACAAACTGGTTCTTTAGTTTTGGTTTTGTCAGGGACCTGGGGCCTGGGGTGTTCGGTGAGATGCCTGCAGTTTTTATTGTCTGAAAGGAAGGGCTACTTTGTAGCTTCCAAGATGGCACCATGCTCTAGAAGGGAGGAAAATGTGTCCTTACAGCGGGAAGGTAGAAGGATGAGCAGTGCAGCCTGTTTCACAAGGGCCTTGCTCACACTTATGGAGGGGGTGCCTTTCTGGCCCAATCAGCTCTTAAAGGGCCCACCTCTTAATATCACCACACTGGCAACACCTGAGCATTGGAAGGGCTCTGGTCAAACCACAGTACTGTGGTCAAAAGAACATGGTGGCAAGGGTGCCTCCTCTACCTTCACACGATCTAAACCACGGGAGCTCATGCTGTTATTGTCTAGTCTCGGTGCACCTGAGGCTGAGACTGTGTCCCACACACGGTTATAGCTCAGTAAGTAGTCGCTCAATGAATGACTAATCTCTTACACCAATAATAGTAGCTGTCTCAGGCAGTGGGCCCCACTTTCCCTAAGGCATTAAAATTAGAATATGTGGGAGGTGGGGATAGAAAGGAGATAAGAAAAGCTCCCAGAGACTCTGATGCTCCCCCAAGGAGGCAGCCCTTCTTCCCATTTAGAAATCCATTTTCCACAGGGAATTCCAAAAGACTTCATTCCCTCTCCTCTAAGACAAAGATGCTCTCTGTGTCACACATCGATCCTTACATATGTAAAGAGATACAAGGACAGCCAGGGAGCTTGGGTCAGTCCCTCCTGGGACTCCTACCTTGGAAGCCCCACACTGCCTGAATTCCCCAGGCTTGGCACTCATGTACCCTACATCAGGATTCAGGCAGTGCCAACCTTACAACTCGCTTCCTGTCTCAGGGCCACCATGCCCCTGCCCAGCATGAAATTCATGGCACAAAACTTGTATCTCATCCACTCCACCCTCTCAGGCAAACCGGGCTGCCTGGGCCCTGGCCTCCTCTCTTTCTGTGCGTGTCCCTGTGTTGGTTGCTTTTATCAGGCTTGCAATGAGTATAGTTGTCAGAAGGAAAACCTCAAAACCTTTGGGGTAAATAGAGAAAGGTTGGAACCACTGCAAGGTGCTGCCATCAGACTAATGACTCCTATGTTCACGAAAGCCCAGTGAGTGCCTAAGCCCAGTGAGGTGCCCAGCTCTGTGCCCGAGGCCACAAAGGCGTTGCCTGCCAGATACATCCCAGCATTGAGGGAAGCCATGTCCATAAGAGATTTTTGAGGAAGGACAGGGTGGGCAGCCACAGCCAGACTCGTGACTTGCTACCCAGCCTGATTACCTGAGCCCACGTGGTGGAAGATGACTCCCACCAGATGACCTCTGACCTCTGTGTGCGTGTTCTGACACAAACACACCCACCCCACTCACCTCCAGAATGAATGAATAAGTGAGTGAATGAGTGAGTGAATGAGTGAATGAGTGAGTGAATGAGTGAATGAGTGAATGAGTGAGTGAGTGAATGAGTGAGTGAGTGAGTGAAGTGGAAATTGCATTTAATAAGAACTAGGAATTGGAAAGATAACAGAAATAGCAGTAACAGTAAACACAGCATCTCCTCAAATGCATGACCCACCACACATTCGGTTTCTTTTTTTGTCTTAAAGGGATATTTTTTCCTTGATTATAAGAACTATATTTATCTACTAAAAATAGAAAATAAAACACAGAAGTATGTGAAAAGAATGAAAAACGTTCCCAATTCCACTCTTGTGTGGATGCGCTATTTGTGTCTAGCTCATTCATGTAGACTCAGGGATGATGTTGCCAGCATGGCCCGAGTGGCCCGGACGCCATGAGAACGTCCCTGGTACTTTGCATCCAGGGTAAGCTCCCTAAAGCCACCTCTTGAGAGGAAACCTGAATGCAGCTTCTACATTCTGAACATCACCCACCCCAGCCCACCCCTGACCTTTAAGGCTCAGAGTAGAATTTGCTTTCTGTGTTGAAGGAACCTCAACATGCACAGTGTGCTATCCAACTGGTCAACAAGCCACGAGTGTTCTAACAACAAACTATATTTCTAATCTGATCGCTCTCACCACCTGCTCAGAAACCTCTCGGTCTGTGTCATGAGCCCCTGTTCAGAAGGACACTATCTCTTCTGTTGCCTCTGCCTTCTTACTTCCTGCTTTTGTCTCTGGTACATTCTTTTTACAGAAGAATGTCTAGTCCACACAGTGGACCATACATTTTTTAAGTGCTTAGTTTTTTACTACAGTGATCAAGTAAATATAGCCATACAATACAAATGGTACCAGAAGAATGAAAGTGTGTATTTGTTTCCTCCTGTGAGTGCAGTTAAAGTTACTTAGCACTAACTCCAGGCTGCCACAGGCCTTCAGCACCACGGACAGCTACCAAAGCGCTGGCCACAAAATGGTTCTGTGCTGAGCACAAGGGGTGCAGCCAACAGAGTGGGTCAGACTGAAGAAAGAGTTCCGGCTCTCTGAGAAAAAAAAAATCTCAGAAATACCCCCAATACAAACTGAAAATAGGGCAAGATGGTAGCGTACTCAAAGACCTTAAAAAAAAATCCACTGTAGAGGCTTGGAAGGTGGTCTCCCATGAAGGTCTGAGTCTGGATCCCCAGAATCCGTGTGAAAGCCACATTCTGTAGTGTGCGTGTCTCATCTCAGTACTCCCACGAGAAGACAGGAGATAAAGACAGGAAAATCCACAAAGGCTCATGGACCAGCTAGCCTGGGATGCACAGAAGCAAACTGCTTCAAAACAAGGTGAGGACACACACCCAAGTTGTCCCCTCATTTACACACTTGTGCCATGACGTGTGTGTGTGTGTGTGTGTGCTCGCCTGTGAGTGCAATTAGCAGCTTTAAAAAGCCACTGTGTAACTACAGTGGAAATATCAAATATGGGCCAGAAAGATGGTTGGTTCAGTGGATAAAACATGCTTGCTGCCTATACAAGCCTGACCATCTAAGCTTGATCTCTGAGGTGCACATAAAAATGAGCAGAGAAAACCAGCTCCACAAAGTTGTTCTCTGACCTCCACCTGTGCACCATGGCATGTGTGCCCACACTCATCAAACACACCTACACACATTAATAATAATAAGATAAAAAGAAAGATGTGGCTTAAGAAGAGGGATACAGATAATCAGAGCCCATAGAAGTCTAGACTTTACTCAAGAGGTGTGAAAAGCCACTGGGGTGTTATGCAATGAACATGACTTAGCAATAATTTTTTCCGTGTCTTCTCCTGCATTGATACCAATGTGCTATAGGATATTTTTCTCTCAGGGTTTTACTTTAATTTTAATTAAATGTGTATGTTTGTGAATGGGTATTTGCATGTGAGTGGGGAACCCATGGGAGGCAGAAGTGGGTGTTGGAGCCTTTGGAGCTGGAGGTAGAGAAGGTTGTGAACTGCTTGGTATGAGTGCTGGGAGCTGAACTCAACTCCTCTACAAAAGCAACAAGCACCCTTACCTGTTGAGCCATCTCTCCAGCCTCCAGGATATTTTCCCTTTACTTTCCAACAGGTAATATCTTACATGATACAAAATTGAACGTAATCAATGAAAAGGTGATTTTCCCTCTATTTTTCCCTGAAATGAGCAACCAATGTTACTCACTTCATATACAGGTTAAATCTGCCTAGAGAGAATACATGCATATATATGCATGCTTCACCCATGTTTCAGCACTGTGGTGGTTTGAATATGCTTGGCATGGGGAATAGCACTATTAGGACGCATGGCCTTTATAGAGTATGTGTAACCTTGTTGGGGAGAAGTGCATCACTGGGGGGGTGGACCTTGAGGTCCTATGCTCAAGTTCAGCCCAGTGTGGGAGAGAGCCTCCTCCTGGCTGCGTGCAGAAGACAGTCTTTTCCTGGTTGCCTCTTTCAGCACCACGTCTGCCTGGACACTGCCATGCTTCCCGCTATGGTGATAATGGCAATTACAAGCCAGCCCCAATTAAATGTTTTATTTTATAAGAGTTACCTTGGTTATGTTGTCCCTTCACAGCAATGAAACCCTAACAAGCACCTAGTTGTTTTTTTTTAAGATTTATTTATTTATTATATGTAAGTACACTATAGCTGCCTTCAGACACTCCAGAAGAGGGCGTCAGATCTTGTTACGGATGGTTATGAGCCACCATGTGGTTGCTGGGATTTGAACTCCGAACCTTCGGAAGAGCAGTCGGGTGCTCTTACTCACTGAGCCATCTCACCAGCCCCTAGTTTTTTCATTAATATCAATATATCTGGAGGTTCTTCCATAATGATTGTGCCTT
>NC_034592.1:16543994-16576964 GCF_900095145.1 Mus pahari | reverse complement strand
CTCCTCCTCCTCCTCCTCCTCTTCTTCTTCTTCTTGGTATTTATTTAATGTATGTGAATACACTGTAGCTGTCTTCAGACACACACCAGAAGAGGACATCAGATCTCATTACAGATGGTTGTGAGCCTCCATGTGGTTGCTGGGAATTGAACTCAGGACCTCTGTAAGAGCAGTCAATGCTCTTAACCACTGAGCCATCTCTCCAATCCTTCTGAATCCTTATTTTCTGGCTTTAACTGTCTCTGCTGACCTGCACTGAACTGCATGAACTCACGAATGGACTGACTCCACAGTACTTCACTGTACTGGACTACACTGGACTGCACTACACTGGACTGCACTGACTCCCCACTGACAGAACAGACTCTCTCTTCCTGCACTGCTCTTAAATAGCTTCTCTCCTGAGAGTTGGGTATATCCTATCTTTGTCTCATTCTCTCAAATCTTTCTCTGACTCATCATTTTGTCTGTCCCTCAATTAGTTGCCACTGTTTGGCATTAAAAGTATATACTAAGGGCATGTCTGCATTCCAGCCAGAGGGATTAAGGTGTGTTGCATGTCTGCATTCCAGTGGGATCACATAGACCTAGAAGATCTTGGGCATGGTCAGAGCAGCCACGTTGCTGAATTAAAATTCCTCTATGATTATTTTTATGATCTTTTGTTTTGTATGTTTTTCCATGTATACGTATGTGTGTTCATGTATGTGCTGATAGTCATAAGTATGTAGTTGCACTGTGTGTGCATGTGTATGTGGACGCCAGAGGACAACGACATGTGTCAGGATTGGTCTACCTCTTTCTCTTTGAGACAAGGTCTCTCACTAGAGCCTGGGGCTCACCAAGTAGGCTAGGCTGCTGACCAGCAATTCCTGGGGATTCCTTTTCTATGCTTCTCCATCTATCACTAGGATTACAATTCCATGCTACCACACTGGGCTTTGTAAGAAGATTTCTTTTTAAATTGCATGTACTAGTATGTGTCTTTGTATGGGTATGTGAACATGAGTACAGGTGCCAGTGGAGTCCAGAGACGGTATTGGTTCCCTTGGAATTGGAGTTACAGGTGCCTGTAAACCACTTGATATGGCTGCAGGGAAGCACACTCTAGTCCTCTGCAAGGACAGTAAATACTCTGAACTGCTGAGCCACACTCCAGGATCCACACTTAATGTGGGTTCTGTGAATCGAACTCCGCAAGCACTTTATTGACTGAGCATTGCCTTGGGTTTCATGATCTTTTTTTATAAGCTGTGGTCTTGCTTTTGGTCTCAGCCACTAGGGTGTTCACAGATCTTTCTCTCTTTGCATGTATTAATGTTCTCCAGAAAGATAGAACCAGTAAGATAGCTGGATAGAAGACGGAAGGAAGGAAGGATGAATGGATGGATAAATCGATGAATTAATAGTGGATAGGAGACAGGCCAACAGATTGACAATAGAGATATGGGAGGGAATTGACAGTGGCAATTGGCAGGCATGATTATGAAGGCTGAGAAGATCCACATTACAAGCTGGTGACCCCTAGCCCTGAGCCCCAGTAGTATGGCCAGTCCAAAGGAAGGCCAGAATGAAGACTGTATATAATATGGAATCTGAGGCTGACGACCTGAGAATCTGACACTTAAAGCTTTGAGTTCTGATTCTCATGACGAGAAATGAAGGGCCCCAGCTACACTGGTGAGAGAAGAAAAGGTCCTTTTGATCTGCTGAAGTCTCCAGCTCATTGGCTGACACTCAGCATCAGCGAAGTGAATCTCCCACTTAGCTTAGCAACTCACATGCCAAGGTTGTGGAGGTGCCTTAACAACCACGCTCAAAATGAGCCCGTCACTGTTTTTTAGGTCCACCGATAACACATACATTGGCTATCACCACATCTCACCCTCAGTTAATTCAGAAATGTCAGGTAAGTGAAGGTCAGTGGCCATTTTCCTGTAGACCTCCCTTGACCTGAAATGGACTTGGGAGTCTCACATTCCCCAGTAGAGTAAGCGGGGCTCTTTCTGCCTGTGCTGGCTCTTAGACACCCTTTCCCAGGCTTTTGGAAGTGATTTGCTACAGAAGAGCTGCTGGGGCAGGGGTTGCTTGGACCAGCCTTTCTCCTTTGTGTGGAACCCTGGTCAGCTCCCACTTCCCAACTCTGTCTCTGCGCTTGCTGATGACTAATATTTTTCTGTTAACAGGTCTTCAGACAAGCTAGAGCAAAACCCGTTAGATGGCCACCTTCCTTGTCAGTCCAGAGGCCTGGTCCTGATCACTTTGATTAGATCCGAGTCTTCTCCAGGTCAGTCGGGCACGCTCAGGCTGTTTCTCTGAGTGAGCAAGTGTCTATGTTTGTGCAACCTATACTCACTTTTTCATTTTCAACTTTCATGGGTGTATGATATACATGTATGGGTTTACATATTTGAATGTGAGGAGACACATGTGGGGAGTGGGTGCATGTGCATGTGTGCATATGGAAGCTCAAGATTGATGATGGAAATCATCCCCAACCACTCTTCTACCATAGTCATTGAGTCAGGGATTCTCAGTCAAACCCAGAGCTCATTGATATATCTAATCTTACCACCAGCTTGCTCTGAGGATCCCTCTGTCCTTACACTTGCAATGCAAGCATTGTAAGCACTGAGAAGTCCCCCTAGACCAAATGCTAATTCTTGATAGGACTGCATTTTAAGGGAACCTCTAATCCAAAGTTGGATAATTACCATACTCTTCAATAGTTGATTTAAACCAGAGGGCTTGAAACTCCATCTCCATTGCTGTGTCTCCTACCCTGCAGCAGCCTTCAAGCCCCCACCTTTAGGTTTGCTTGGCTAGGCGGTTTCATTGGGCAGCAATCTCCTCTCTCTGGAATAACTACCAACTCTTTCAAGGCAAAGGCTTTGTTTTCTTCTTCTTTGCATGTTTTATATCAACCCCCCACAGTGCCAGGCACACTAGTACTGATTAATTATTTTTTAAATAATTCAATGGGAAAGGACAGGAATTTATAACCCCTCTCTCCACTCGTCAAGCAAAAAGGAAACAGAACACATTGCTTAGTGTCTGCAAATAAATAACTTTTCCTGATATTCCTATGTTTGGATCGTCTGGATACATCTTGAACTTGAAATTTTTGGCTTTAGATAGGAAATGATATGCTCAATATTCAATGGCCATCCTGCAAGTCAATGTGTGCATGGGGTGGGGGCTGAGGGTGGGTGACGAGTGTGCTTGTTCCGTGCCTGCCCTCCATACCTTCCCACAGCCCTGCTTGTAGAAAGGCTGGGCATCCTCAGAGATCGTGAACTCTTAGTCTCCTTGATCAACTTAGGCAAGAAGAGGTGGTAAAGTAAGTTTGGCTTTCTCAAGTCCATGAAGACCTGGGGTGGAGCCCAGTCCTGATGTGCTGTCCTTGCCTGGCTCTGTCCATGGCAATGTCTTCTCCTTTGTAAAATAAGGTCTCTTGTCTTCCTTCTTCCAGAGATTATTTAGTGCTCTGATAGTGACACCACTTCTGTAGGAAGATTTAAAGACGAAAACACAATGTGTTCTAGCGCTGGTCATGTGATCAACTTCTGGGACTCCCGAGAGCATGCATGCAAATCTCTTAGTGCACTACCCTGGCACTGTTGTTGCTCAATGTGCAGCAGTGACTATCATTAACTGGCTTGGAAGAGTAAGGCTGATTTCTCTGCAGGGCTATTGTCTACCTGTGTCACATACTTCTTGGGGTCCAGAAAGCATCTGATGATCATGACAAGCAACTTTCTTATGTAACTTTCCTTTAAGGGCCCAAGTGAAACTGGCTGGGTCTACTTGTTAAAGATGAAAGTAGCCTGTATTACTGACTAGATAAGATTTGAAATGCCCCCTGCCTCAACTTACCCCTCTGACTCACAGAATTTGGCCATAGAAAGAAGATACAGAAAGCTTTGATTGATAGACTCATTAGGGCTTGGAAAGGGGCCTCTGGTCCTCAGAGCCAAGGGCTGTTATTTAAAGAACACTGATGGAAGAGAGGAGTTAGATATTCAAATCGCCCTCAGAGGACCAGCAAGTCAGCCAGTCATCATGGGGCATTTAGAGAGCTAATTCCTTGCTTCAGTATTTAAGACCTCCCAAAAAGCTACATCCATCTTCTAGGAAGAAAGAAAGTTCTCTGTCTTCCTGCTATCCAGAGATTATTTAGTGCTCTGATATTGACACCACTTCTGTAGGAAGATTTAAAGACGAAAACGCAATGTGTTCTAGCGCTGGTCATTTTTCACCGTCACTTAGTGACAGAAGAGCCTGAAGTCAACCACAGCAGATTTGTCTTTGTGATATTGATTGTGGGCATGCATGCACAGCTGATCCCAGATCCTTGGCTCCCTCTGCCCGGAGCCTCAACGAGGCAAGGATGAGACAGGGGCTGGGGGAACCCACCTCTAGATTGCTACTCTGCCAGAGAGTCTGGGTAATTAATACCAGGGCCAGGTGGTCCAGAGATGGCTGCCCATTAAACACCCACCTTTTGATAGCCTGACCTGTTGTCTAGTCATGGTGGAAAACCCTTGAGGCCTGAGACCAAAAAGGGCTCAGAATTCTTGCATCCTGGGGCTTATTAAACCCATCAAGCTGGAGTTTCAGGCTTCTTTGAAGTTTGTCTCTCTTTTGGAAAAGTGTGTGGATCAGCAGCTCCTAGGCCTTAGTAAGAGGCTGCTGGCTGGAGGACCACACCCTCTGCTCTCTCTTATAACCACAGGGATATCTGCCAGCTGTGCTCTGGACAGTCTCTGAGTTTCCTCTTCTTAAAACAAACAAACAAACAAACAAACAAACAAACAAAACATCTTTAAAAACAAAACAAACAAGCAAGCAAAAAAAAAAAAAAACTACTGGGAAGGGAAAGAGGGAACAGAGGAAGAGAAGGGGCTGCAGGCAGTCAGGGTGGGGCATGGTGGTCATTATTCTGCATTTCATAGATGAGACTGAATGGAAAGGAAAGGCCAGGGCTTGCCCCCAGGCCACCCCACCCTTCCTGCCTAATCATGTCCTATCTTCTGCTTCCCAGTGGGCAAGCTTATCCTGGGTCACTTTCCTTCAAAGCCAATTCCAGACAAAAAAAAAGGGGGGGAGGGGTTCCCTGTTAGCAGGGCTTCTCTCTAGACCCTAAGCTCCTGGGTAAAATGAGACAGTTGGTGGGACCTGGCAAGACATCTCGGTGGGTGAAGCTGCACAGGTCTAGAGATGTGTGTTCAATCCCCAGAGCCTGTGTGAAGGTGGAGAGCGACAATCTGCTCTGCAGAGTTATTATCTGACCTCTGTATGTGGGCCATAGTACATGCACATACATTCACACCCACACACCCATACAGAGAGGAGGGCCGACAGACAGACACAGAGAGACACAGAAAGAGACAAAGAGAGAGAGATGATTTTCTGCAAGGCTGGCCCAGCTGGGTGCACATTAGAAGCACAGCTCCTTGCCAAGTGGCTAAAGTGAATTTTGATACAAATTTAAGGTTCCAGCTCTCCATCCAGCCATGTCTAGCTACCTACTGGTGAACAGAAGACTCCCAAGGGCTCTGCCCCCAACAAAAGCCATCAAAAGTGCTTGGCTTCCTGTGGAAGACAGCCCCAGCTCCGACATCTGGGTTTCTGACATCTGGGTTGTAGATGCTGAGAATTCATAAGAGGGCCATCTCTCACTGTCAGACAGCTTTCCTCAGTATTTAGTCTACATCCACTATTCCTAAATTCCATCCATCATTGCTCTTCAGACCTGCGAAGCCAACCCTCCCTCTGCTCAAGGCTCTACCCTTTCCAATGCTGCCCTACCCTTTCCACAGGATGCAGTGCTGACAGCCCAAAGACAACCAGGAGACATTCTCACACCCTGTCCCTCCTTAGCCACAGACACATGGGATTTTGAAAAGAAGCAAGGCTTTAGAGATTCATGGGAAATTCTTTCTTCTTCAACAAATGGAGAAAATGACACCCAGAGAGGGCATGATTTCAATAAGATGACCAAGTTTCAGAAGAGTTTGGCCTTTTAGAAATGAATATAAAATTAAACAAACTGTAATGTGTCTTCAGGTTTTAGTGGTAAGAAAATGCCTATTGGGATGAGAAGCCAGTTTAGTCAGTAAAATATTGGCAGGCACAAGATTGATATCCAGAATACACACGAGGAATACATACAAAAAAGCAAGGCACAAGGTGCACACTGGTAATCCTAGTGCCAGGGAGGGAGAGACATGTAGATTCATGGGGCTTGTTAGCCGGCCAGCCTAGCCTAGAAGGCCTGCTCCAGGCCAGTGAGAGACCCTGTCTCAACAACAACAAACAGACAGACTGACAGACTGGCACTGAAGAACAATGCCCGAAGCTTTCTTCTGACCTCCACCCACATGTGCACACATCTGCACACACACACACACACACACACACACACACACACACACGTGCATCACTGTGATCGTGAAGGTCACTTGAGCCTCAGAGATGGCTGCTGTCACTGAGTTGACTGAAGATCAGAGGCATTAAGAGCCTCCTCCTCAGATACACACCAGTCTACAGGCACACGCCAGTCTACAGGCACACGCCAGTCTACAGGCACACACCAGTCTACAGGCACACATCAATCTACAGGCAAACATCAGTCTATAGGCACACATCAGTCCTCAGGTGAATTGGGTTTCCAATTCGTGCCTTCTAAACTTAATGTCCACCACTTGTGTTTTGATATTTGTGACCAGAAGTGACAACAAATCACTAAACATCAAATTCCAAAGGCGAGAACAAAGTAAATTGCTCATTAGGAACGCAATCTCTGGGCCCTGATGCCAGGAATGAAGGGAACAGCAGTCCCTGGGCATCTCAGGACAAGGATATCAGGAACTCTTGGTACCCACATGTCTAGTGGAGAAGATACACAATAGATGGTTTTGAATGACAGACACTGAAAAATGACTTCATCAGAGGGAAAACTGTGAGCTGGCCTGTTCTGGCACTTGGCTTTAATGGCAGCACTTGGGAGGCAGAGACAGGAGGATCTCTTCCTCGGGGAGGTTAGGAGGAGAGCTGCGTTTCCTGTCCTCTCGGGGTCAGCCATTCCATGAACACACACTGTTCTCTTGTAAAACTGGTAGCTCCAGTGATTGGCAAATCACAGGTCAGTGTTCAGAGTTAACCATCTGACCCAAAGTTACTGAGCAGCCGGCCGGACTCCTCACTGAGTTAGGCTTGAGGCCCTAGATAGCCATCACTCTGGGACTTGCCACAAAGGAAGCACTATCCTGGCATCAAGTGTGCATGGCAAAATTCTTCCTTCCTTGTTCTTTTAAGATTACAGTTCTATTTCTTTATTGTGTGTGCACTTGCATTGGTGCACACATGGTAGTTGGAGGACAACTTTCAGGAGCCGCATGCAGGTCCCAGGGATGGGCTCAGGTCGCAGGGCTGGCCAGCAGGTCCTTCAGCCCCAGCTCCAGTCATCATTGTTCTTGGTCCCATTAACTTGACTGACTGCCTCCTGCCTGTTGTTGCTGGGGGGGATTTTTGTTGTTTGTTTTGAGATAGGGTTTCACGTAGCCCAGGCTAGCCTTGAACTCCCTATGCAGCCAAGAACGACCTTGAATTGCCTGTCTCCATCTGTTGAGTGCTCAGGATGACAGACATGTGCCCAGTTGATGCTGTGCCGGGGCCTACGCCTAGGACTTCACGTACATATCTAGGCAAGCTCTCTGCCATCTGAGCCACATCCAAGCCCTGATGTTGCTGTTTTAACCCATGTCTGTGTTATTGGAAAGACAAGCATCCAAGGAGTATCTTGCAAGTAGAGTGTCTAATTGCAACACTATCTTCTCTGTTCCTGTGGAGGAAGGTAGCCACCGGGAGACCCACCAAATTATCCTCAAGAGTGCAAATACCGGGACAAGGGACCTGTCCAGTCAGATGCCTGCAACAGAGAAGAGCCTCAAAAAAATATGCTCCAGATTTTCTTCAGAGCAAAAATCACTGGCACGTCCAGACAAGGCTGAGCAATGCACCCTTCACAGCGGGGTACAGCCTGACCCCCTGCTTTCCTGCTTTCTGGAGCCCATTTCCAAAACCTGCTGCTTCTTTTGCTGGATCCAGAAAACAGTGCCTTTCAGTCAGCCTGACTGGCCTGCATCCCAGAGTCTGCCAAGGGCCATCCTGTCCTGGCTCTGCTGCCCTCCCTGGGGACAAAGATTCTGGGAACTAGGCATCCATCCTCCAAGAGGTCAGGATGACTTTGAAAAGGAATTCCCGGGTATTTTTCCTCATTTTTCCAGGCAAGAAGTTCAAGGCTCCAGAGACCTAGGCTGCCCAGCATGGTGTCTCTGAGGTATCCTAGGATGGCAGAGGTTGAGGTGGGCTCCCACCATGGGAATGCTTGCCTCTCCAGGAGCTTGGCCATTTTCCATGCAACCTCTGGCTAGGCTCACTGTGCGCAAGCTGCTTACAGCATTATTTCTGCATTGCTCGCTCTTGCTTTCTCTCTCTCTCTCTCTCTCTCTCTCTCTCTCTCTCTCTCTCTCTCTCTCTCTGGGGAATATCCTGTTTTAGACTTTCTTCCCAATTGAATTTGTCTTTCTCCCTGTGAGCCAAATCTTATTTTGTTATTTTTCCATCAATGTCTTTAGCCCCCTTTGAGGCGTCTGCTCTGCTCTTCTGCCTTCTTGGGGACAGCAACACCTTCCAATTAAGAATCGTATGCAAATGTCATTAGTGTGCTGTAGACTCCGTCTTACTGATCATTATTAAAGATGTTAAGTGGGAGATGAGCAAACACTGGCTGCACACCACTTCAGCGGGGCTTTTCTCTGTCACCTGTAGTGTGTGTGTGTGTGTGTGTGTGTGTGTGTGTGCGCGCGCGCTCACACGTTTGTGCTTACTCTATTTACCAAGGAAATTCTTTTTCATCCTGGGGTGAATTCATTTGGCAAGGAAAGTTGTGTAATACATTATGGCAAATGTTTTAATCAAACCTAATCTTATCACTGCCCACCCTTCCTCCCGTCTCTATGGACTCAGCAGAAGAGGGGACAAGCTTAGGTGACTTGTTTGTTTTCCGTAGAAACTGGGCAGTTCATGGTCTCCAGGACACCAGCTGAGTTTCCTTGAATATAGCTGTATTCCTCGGTTGATCAATCAAGGGCATGTGCTAAGTATCTCTGTATACAGTCTTCCTCTATTTCTGGGAGGACGTGTCAAAGTGGAAAACACGGCTGTGTTAGCTCATTTTCTGTTGTAACTAAACACTCAAGGTTGGGAACTGAGAGAAAGAAAGAGAAGGGGGGTTGTTATAATTAGTCAGCAGCCTTGGGAACTGCAAGACCATCCGGTGGCAGCTGCATTGTTGTGGCCTGTGGTGGACAATCCATGGCAAAGACGTCACGGTGGCAATATGTGTAAGGAGATCACTCAATGCGACAGGAAGTCGGCAAGTGAACAAGCAGATTGAGAGTCAGACTCACTCCTTCGTAGCAGCTTCCTGTGGTGAGCTGGGGTTCTCAGAGACCTCCCTGAACCCATTCTGAGAGTAATGTCCCCAGTGACTTCACGACCTCCCACCACACCTCTCCTCTTGGGGATCCTACCACCTCAGTCCTGCTCCACAGGAACTCTTAGATATCGCACGCAAAGCACAGCTAAGGCCCATGTTCTCAAGAACTTCACAGTCCCGCTTAGCCAAAGGAGTATTCTTGCCCACAGAATTGGAGGCACAAAGAACAGGGAAAAACTCAGATTCTCTGGAAAGCAGAACAAAATCAGAGGCAGGCCACACTAAAACATTCAAGCATGGTTTGTTTTGTTTTGTTTTACTTTGAACTATGTGTGCAGTGAGCACACATCCGTGCATTCGTCTCTCTCTCTCTCTCTCTCTCTCTCTCTCTCTCTCTCTCTCTCTCTCTCTGTGTGTGTGTGTGTGTGTGTGTGTGTGTACAGATGCCCTCAGAGGCCAGAAGAGGGCATCTGGTCTTCTGAAGCAGGAGTTACTGGAGGTTGTAAGCCTCCTCAGGTAGATATTGAGTTACTGAGAACTGAACTCATGTCGTCTGTATTAGTAGCACCTGGTCTGACCATGAGCCATCTTTCCAGCTCCCATAAGCGTGCTTTAAAACACGCTCTGTGTCATGGTGTCTGCAGACGCTGCTTCCTCAGCAGGCCCATTTGCAACATTCGCTGCTCTTATCTCAAACCTCCTTTTTTCCTCCCCCCCCCTTTTGATAACATTCTTTTAAACTTTTTGTTACATTTTTTTACTTATTTAGTGTCTGAGATGTGCATGTGTGAGCACACATGTGGAGGTCAGAGGACAACCTGCAGGAGTCAGCTCTCTCTTCCTACCATGTAGGTCCCAGGAATCAAACTCAGTGTGCCAGGCTTGGCAGGGCTAGCGCCTTTATAAGGCACTGGGTTACCTCGCCTGCTTCAAAATGCACCTCTGACCAATTCAAGTCTTTCATCTTTTAAAGTAATGTTTACATTAATTCATTGAGAATCTCATACAATGTATTTTAACCATATTCAACCCTTTCCTCCCCCTCTCACCCCTTCCCCTCCACAACCTCCTACCCCCCCACCCACCCAACCCCTGCTTCCTACCCACTCAACTCCACACCCTTTCCCTCCTTCCCAGTGATGTCTATCTTCTGGCCTTTGTTTAACTTTTTGCCAGACTGTGCCCACCCCCGGCCCCCAGCCAAAATAAAAAGAAGTCTTTTTACAGTTTGCGTACTTGAATCAGGTCCCAATTAGGGACATTATATCTGGTAAACATGCCTCGGAAGTCTCTACCTGCAATACAGCCTTGCAAATGTCATTGAGAGCTGTTAAGTCACCTTGACTGTAGAATTATGAATGAAAACTGTTCCAGAAGATCTTTGTCATAAAAAATATGAATCTAGAGATACCCTCACCTGAAGCGTGTAGCCTTGGGGTTGGAAAGGAGCATGTACAGATCCTCACCCCAACACACAGGCCTCATCAAGAAGAGCCTGACATATTTGACAGATGTGTTTCCCTTCCGTCTGCAGAGAAACCCATTTTGAGATTCCTGTAAATAACGCGTTGTTCTTGCATAGATACACAGCACTGCCCTGCTTAGCAAGCGCTTAGCACGCGCGCTCGCACACACAGGTGCAGAATAGCTGTTGCCTGTGGTGTGCTATGCTGGGGAGGCTGGGAAGAGAGAAGGGAGGGCAGGGGAGAGCAAGGAGAGAAGTAAGATAAACTAGAAAGACAAGGATAGACCAGCAAAGAGGGGGGTAGGTGTATCAAGGAGAGCCCCACTCTGCAGTTAGGGCTCCGAGGGATGAATCAGAGGCTAAAGGAAAGGTGGTCTATGTCTGTGAAGCTGAAACCTGTCTAAGCTCTTTGTTTTTGAGATACAGTTTCGTTGTGTTGCCATGGCTGACCTTGAATTTCTGGGCCAAAGTTATTCTCCTGCCTCTTAAGTAGCTGAGAAGTGTGTGTGTGTGTGTGTGTGTGTGTGTGTCTGTCTGTCTGTCTGTCTGTCCTCACTGAGAATGCTGTCCACTTTATTTGGGAAAGGGTATCTCTGTGGCCTCTGTGAGTTCAACCAGTTAGGCCAGACTAACTGGCTAGTGAGCCACACAGATCCACTCCCCACCCCCACCCCCGCCCCATTGGTGTGATCTCAAGCACACACTACAGTCCATGCTTTCTGTACACAGGTGGTAAGGCTAGAACCCAGGTCCTGGCTTGAAAGGTAAGTATTGTGCCAACTGAATCAGTGTTCTCCCCACCCAGTGGAAGACTTTTTAGCATCTAAATTCACTGGATCCCTACAGTAGAGAGGGAGACAAAGCCAGTAAAGGATGACTTAGACTGAGTCTGAATGGGTGGGATCCTGCAGGACCCTGGCACACTGGAAGCCAGAGTCTTAGCTTTCTGCCCTGCGTTCTCTGTCCCTCGGAGGACAGCTCAGTGCACACATGCAGCCCAGTGACTTAGGTTTTCCACCAGGGATCTGGCACAGAGTGGAGTCTACCGATGGTCAGGGCTGAGCTCCATTTGTAAACCACAGACAGACTGTTTATCCTGCTTCTCTGACAGCAGATCTTTGCATTTGGGGAGAAATCTATGGAATCAATGGAGTCTTGTAACAGGTTGATTGGGGAATAATAAAACCTTCAGCTAAGCAGAAAAAGGGAACAGGCTGATCCCTTAGAGGTTTCCTTGCTGCTGGCTTCCCAGCTTTGGCAGAGCGAATTTGAGACTAGCTCTTGCTCCCTTCCTGAGATATGTATGACATACTCTGATCATTTTGCATTTCCAGCCTCAGCTTTAGCCTTTATAACTTTCCCAAAATACCAAGTAGGTTAGGTAAGCCCTCCAGGGCCCTTGGAATCACAGGGCCTGACATGCTGATGGTGCATTTGTTTACTTACGGGGAGATCCAGGGAGGGGAGTAGCTCCCCACCCCTCCTCACCTACCTTTGCCTCAGGGCCCCTCTTGCAAAACACAAAGAGAGGCAGGGCTAGAGGGGAGGACCCCAGACCCTCTGCCCCCCGCCCCAGGTTCCTGGAAGGGAAAGTGGCCAGTCAAAGGAAGTATTGGTCCAGTCACTAGGGACTGTCAGGAGGGATGGCAGGGGCTATCAGCATCACGTCAGGGTCAGTGAGCTTAATGGGAAATGGGGAGGACACAGTTGCATTAAAATCCAATCTCTGGTGTATGAATTTTGGGCTGTGCACAATAGTGTGGGCACTCATCAAAAGTAACATCTGGACATCTTTTCCAGCTATGGAGGAAGAACCATTTGGCCATCATCTTCAAGCCTGCGTGTGTTTATATCTGTGTCCCAGCCCATGAGCTTTTGAGTCTCCAGGGGGAAACTTTTGGTGGGGTCGCTGCAGGATCTACATGCAGGTCTCTTTGCTCGCCTTCTGTACATGGACAGCACGGGTGAGGTTCTGCGTAACTGGGCATATGATCCCTGAAGGTGTAGTTGTGTCTCTCTGTTTTGGTTTGAGTCAAGGTCTCATATAGTCTATGCTAGCCTGGAACTTGTTATGCGTCCAATAATGATCGTTTTGCCTCCATCTCCCAAGTGTAGGGATTAAGGCCTGCACTACTACATCATGCCGTAATCTGTGTACCAAACCCAAGGCTTCATGCACGGTAGACCAGCCTCTGCTGAGCCACATCCTTGGACCTCAGTTCTGTGTTTCTGCTGAGGTTTTCTATCCTCACAGCTGTCTTGGGCATCCATTCATTTCCAGTTCCTATTGAAATAAGATCACAAGACAGCTGCCTGCATCCAGCAGGGATTCACTGTCCTCTTGTCTGTCCACCTCCCCCAACTCTGTCCATATCCCACTCTGAACAGCACCCCCTCAGTGTTCTCTGCCATGTGGTTTCCAGAGAAACACCGATACTTCCCCAACTCCATTAAAAAACCATTATTTAGAGCGGTCACCCTTACTTCCGCCCACCACGAAGATCTCCCTTCAGGAAGCTGAGTGTTAGGTTTCCTGAGGGAGAAGAGGTCCCTCTGCATCCATCAAGTGACAGCACACAGCTGAGGCCCATGCAAGAAGGGGTCTTCTTGTTTCATTCCCAGTCACCTGTTTGGACAGAGCTCTCCATCCTGGTAGGGCGGAGAGGAAGAGAGGCGGAGGCCTTGGGAGCCAGCGCCTCCCTCAGAGCTCTTCACTATCGATCGCTAGCAATCGATACCTTCTTTTCAATCAGCAAGCCTCATATTTCACCGTCTCTCCAAGAGCCCCCGAAATACACCCTACCAGCAGTACGAGCCCATTCCCCATTACTGCTGTGTCTTCCCAAAGCCAGTTCGACTCTGTTCCAACTAGGAACACCCTTACTGCTGCTGCCCCTAGTATTGAAAGGTAGAAGCCATGCCTGCTTTTGTAGTTGTTTGTTTGTTTTTGTTTATGTTTGTTTTTTGTTTGTTTGTTCATTTTGTTTTGTTTTGAGACAGGGTCTCACTATGCAGTTCTGGCTGTCCTGGAACTCCCTATATGACCAGGCTGGCCTTGAACTCACAAAGATCTGCCTGCTTCTGTCTTCTGAGTGCTGGAATTAAAGGGTTGTGCACTACACTCAGGCTTTTTACATATTATATATGCAGTTATTTGTATGTGTGTGTGCATGTGTATGTGTGTATGCGTGTGTGTGCATGTGTGTGTATATATGTGTGTGCATGAGTGTATATGTATTTGTTTATTACATTTTATTTACTGGTTTTCTATGTGTGTGCTGGCAACCTGTGAGACTTGGTACTTTGCTCCACAGGGTGTGTCCTGGGGACAGAACCTAGACCCTAGGGCTTAGTGACAAGGGCCTTTCCTTAGCAGCAGGGCCAGCTCACTACTCCATTCACTTCATTTAATGAGACAGGGTCTCTCACTGAACCCCAAGTTCACCATTTTAGCTAATCTGGCTGACCAGTGAATGCCAGGTTACCCCTCTCTCTGGTGCTGGGGTTACAGGTGCCAGCCTCTGCACCTGGCTTTTTACCTAGGTTGCCATGCTTGGTCAGTAGGCATTTTACCCATTAAGCTGTCTTCCTAGTCCAGAGACATGTCTTTGCCATGAATAAGAGCAGCAATGGTGACCCCATCCACTGTCCCTGAGAAGCTCCAAAGTGACCCCCGTTCCTCCTCTGGCCAAAGCCCCCTGAGAGCTGATCCCCATTTCTCCAATTACACTGTTGTCTTATTAATAATTTAGTCCAGATCGAGGTTGTCTCTGCTGGCGAATGACTTTGGGGCCTCTGGTTATTGAAATACTAATGCTACCCATTTATCAGTCCTTGCTGATGGAATGTCAGAAGTTTCTGGAAGTGGCAAGAGACACAGAGCCACCGTAGGAGGAAAATGTTGATTGACGGGAATCTGTGCATGAGGAAACCCAGGTGTGCCAGTCACACAGTCCTAGATGCTGGCCCTGGACCCTCGAGGGAAGACTTTGGCTCAGACTTTGAAACACCTCCTGGGACAGAGAACAAGGTGGGGTCGCACTCAAACTAGGTGGTTTAGATTTTAAATCTGGCACTCAACCCCCTGTGAGTCTCATTATGGGTTCCATGTCTGTCTGCCGACACGTGGCCTATTCCGGGGTATAAGTGAACTCCCCACGAAGCTCCACACTGGTGACACTCAGTCACGTGCCAAGAAAAGCTCTTCCCTCCTTCCAGGGGAAACTGTGGGGAGTTTGCTGCCTCCCTCACACCTGCTCATCTTCCTGAGGAGGAGTCCCACACCTGCAGGCACCAGTGAGAACTGAGCACTGAGTATTTGGGGGGATTTTGTTATATTTGCTTTTATAGTCTCCTTATATTTGTAGCCAGTTGTACTGATCTTCCCTTTACCATGTTGATACATGCTTTCCTTTGAAAGAACTTACATCCAAGTTAAACACCTCTTGATTTGCACTAAAAATATCAAAGAAGTCTGAGGCCGTGATGAACAGATACAATCCTAGATGCAAGAGGGGACACGGCAAGCCGGGAATTCAGGAACTCTGCATGTGTTTGCATTGCCTGAGAAGCCTGAAAACTGTCACTGTTTGGTGCTCAGGGTATCTGGACTGGGAGGGCTGTGTGTGTTTCACTTAAGAAAGGCCCATAGTCGGGTGTGGTGGCACACGCCTTTAATCCCAGCACTCGGGAGGCAGAGGCAGGCAGATTTCTGAGTTTGAGGCCAGCCTGGTCTACAAAGTGAGTTCCAGGACAGCCAGGGCTACACAGAGAAACCCTGTCTCGAAAAAAAGAAAAAGAAGAAGAAAAAGAAAAAGAAAAAAAAAGCAAAGGAGAGAGAGAGAGAGAGAGAGAGAGAGAGAGAGAGAGAGAGAGAGACCCAAATAAGACCAGTGGGATGACACGCATTGTTAGTCATCAGGGAAAGGCACATTGAGCCCCCTAAGATAACCTCATAACCCCATTCAGTACCTGGGAGTAGAGGTCAGAGTTTAAAAGTCATCTTTAGATGCACAGCAGAAGGTCTGGCCTGGGCTACATGAGACAAACAAACAAACACCCAAAAAAAAAAAAACAAACAAACAAAAAACCAAAACCAAACAGTCCAAAGCAAAACCGCTGAGGTACCATTGTGATGGTCAGTCTTGGTCGTCAGCTTGGCTGCATCTGCAGTCAACTAAAAGCCTCGCGTGGGCAGTCCTGTTTCTTGATCAGATTATGTGGAGCAGGAAGACTCACTCTGAGTGAGCGGGGCACTTTCCGGTGACATCACAGAGGAGAGACGGAAGAAGGGGTATTGCCTTTGCCTGCTTGACTTCTCTTGCTCATCTACCCTGTAACTGCTGCCTCTCCTGACACCGTCCCCGACAGCAGGACCCAGCTTCAGGCCTCCGATGGGGACTGAACACTAGCAGCTCTCTAGGAATCCTCACCAAATTGGAATCCTGAGGCCTACAGCTCTGTTTACTGAGTGGCTACTGGGTCCCCAGCCTTCCCCATGTGAGACAGCTATTGTTGGACTCCCTAGACCATAGCCTGTAAACCAATCTAGTAACTCCCCTTCTCATATGTATTCATTCTGTCAGTGTTGTTTCTCTGGAGAATGCTAATATGCCAGTTCACACCCACAACACCCCAGGAGGGTGGAAATTCAAAATGGTGACAGGACCAAGCATTGGCCAGGAGGCAGGGAAATATGTAATCTTGGTCAACTTGTCTCATCAGGGAATTCCTCAACTGGGGTATCGCCTCTGTCAGAACGGCCTGTGGCTGTGTAAATAATGGTATTTTCTTGATTGTTAATTGATATAGGAGAGCCCAGTCCACTGAGGAACACACCGTGTTTAGGTGGCTGGACCAGGTCTGGGTAGGAGGAGGGTAGCTGAGCGTGAGCCTGGAGCAAGCTGGGAGCGTTCCTCTCTGATTCTGCTTCTGGCTCCTGCCTTGAGCTCCTGCTCTAATTTCCCTTTAAAAAAATCTCACAGCTAGGCTGTAACTTGTAAGATGAAGTAAGTCCTTTACCCCCTCCCCCTGCTTGCTTTTGGTCATGGTGTTTATTCCATCAATGGGAAGCCAACTGGGACAAACAAGGGCCTGCATGCTCTGTGGGTGAGCATACAAAATGGCATGGCTGTTTTGCCAGACAGTCCAGCAGTTCCCCACAAAGAGAAAGCAGAGAAAGCACTTGTGCCTGCAATTCCCCGCCCATGAGAAACGGAGGCACGACAACCTTGTACTAGGTGTGTTCACAGCCTGAGTGCCCATCAACAGCAGAGAGGACAAACAGAACACACTGTCTATCTGGACGAGAGGATATCGAAGGGGGATTAGGGCGCCAATCACGGTGCCACACAGATAAACTCTGTGCTAAAGGAAACCAGCCAGTCCCTGAAGGCCCGAGTCTGACTCCATGAACAGTGAAGAGCAAGCAAAGCCACAGAGGCAGAAAGTAGATTGATGGCTGCCGAGGGTTGGGTAATGAAGGGGTGGGGCGCTTGGGGGTGATTGGGAAGGGTGGCAAGCTGAGAGGAGTGGGGTTTCATTTTAGGATAATGAAATTGTTCTAAATTGATTGTGCTGATGGCTGAGCAACCATGGGAATATGCTAAAAGCCATTGAATAGCACGATTGAAGTGGATAGATTGGAGAGTATGTGAATTATGGCTCAATAAGACCGGGGGGAACGCTGACTAACTTACTGGTTATTTGTATGATTTAGAAAGGTTTGGGAGATGTTGTCATTTTGGAGTTTATTAAATCTGGGGGAAGATATTTTCTGATTGGGCTCAGTTCTGGGTGCAGGTCAGCCCCAGGGCTCTGCCAACTGTTGATTCTTTACTAGGACCCCAAAACCATGACCACGGGGCCCCTTTGGGCCTGAGCCTTTTATTTGGAATAGAATAGAATATAAACATGTCAGTTAGGGAGAAAGGAGTGGAAGGGGACAGCACACACAGGCAGAGCCGCAGGGGGACGAGCTGAGGTATGGCTGCTCATGGACCAGGAACAGCAAAGGCCTGAGTCTGAGGTGATACGGTGGATGATGGAGGAGAGCCCAAAAACTAGGGGCTCACCTCATGGTAGGTCCCAGGAGGAACTCACTGGCTAGTTATCATTCCAGGACACTAAATGTAAAGTCTCCCATAGGAGAGATGACTCAGTGGTTAAGAGCATTGGCTGCTCTTCCAGAGGACCCAGGTTCAATTCCCAGCACCCACACGGCAGCTCACAGCTGTCTATGAATCTAGTTCTAGGGGATCTGACACTCTCACACAGACATACATGCAGGCAAAACACCAATGCAAACAAAATAGAAAAACAACTCATTAAAGTCTCCCAGAATGGGGGTTCTCATCGTATCTCATATCTCCTTTGTGTCCACATAAGAAAATGGGATCTATACTAGTCACTTGTCCTGTTGCTCTGACAAAGCACCTAACCAAAGGGACTGAAAGGAGGAAGGAATGGGTTGCTTGGGTGACAGTTTCCTCAGACGGTATGGCAGCAGGAGGGTGAGGTGGCTGGTGGCGTTGCATCTGCAGCAGGGATAATGGATGCTGGTACCCAGCTCACTTTTGTCCGTTTATCCTAGTCCACAGGATGGCACTGCCCATAGATAAGGTAGGGTTCCTACCTCAGTTACCTGATCTAGACAGTCCCTCCCTGGCACACCTGGAGGTTGATATCCTAGGTAATCAAGTTGACAATATTAACCGCCACAGAAGTTATCCTTCTTCCCACAGTCTGGGTCATACAACTCTGATAGCCAATCTGGAAGGGCAGAAGGGGAGGGGCTGTGGGAAAACTACTGTGAAAACTGACTCGATTGTCAGCTTAATGAGATTTGGAACAGCCATAGAAACAAACCTCTGGGTATGTGCCTGGGGGCTTCCTGGATCGGGTTAATTGAAGTGGGGAGGCCCGGTCTGGATGTGAGCAGCACTGGTCAGTGGACTGGAGTCCAGCCCGGGGCTGAGTGAAAAGGAGAAAGCAAACGGAGCCTCCACAAACGAGCCTCATCATCCATCTCTCCCTCTGCTTCCCGACTGCGGATCCAGTGTGACCAGGGAGGGTCTTGGAGCTCCTGCCTCTCGGCCTTGCTGCCAAGCTGGAACGTATCCCTCATGAGGCAAATTAAACCTTGAGGCAAATTAAATCATGAGGCAAAATAGCCCTCCCTTAAGTTGCCTCTGTCAGATGTATTCTCACAGAGAAGAGGAAATCCACACAAGCAGTCGTCTGGCTGTCTCATTCGTGCCCACGGTCAAAATAATAAATAGTTGCTCCTCACTGACCTGATACCATGGGCCAGCCTCTGTGACTTGGACAACAGGGGCCTGATTTCAACAAAGCTTCAGAGTTACCGATCAAGTAAGTATTGTCCCCATTTTATAGATGAGGAAACTTTGGCACAGAGGTTAAAGAGCCCAGTTAGTCATGAATGGATTCCCAGTAAGTCCCTTGTGGGTGGCTCTTCTACTTTTACTTCTGCCATTCGATGAAGCACTCTAGCAAAAAAAAAAAAAAGACATGGAAAAAGGTTTCTTTTATCCCATAATTCCTGGTTACTGTCCATCACTGTGGGGCAGTCAAGGCAGAATATTGAAGCAGCTAACAACATCATTGCCAAAGTCCAGAGCAGAGCGAGGAAGGAACACAAGCAACGGGCTCAACTTGCTTTCCCCACCTTCTGCAGTCCAGGACCCAAACCCAGAGAATGATGTCACTCACAGGGAGCTGGGTCATCCCACATCAGTCAAGGAAATAAAGACAATTCCCACAGGAATGCACAAGGCCTCATCTATACAGGCCTTCCTCAAGCCCTTCTTCCCACATGATTCTAGGTTGTGTCAAACAGACAGTTAAAACTAAATGTCACAGCAGTTTAAAATTTTTACTTTTCTTCTCACTATGGCAAATTACTGGGCAGAGGCAACTTGAGGGGCGGAAAAGTCTCTTCTGCCTCTGGGCTTGAGAAGTTGTTCGCTGCAGAAGGGTCAGTAGCTGGGGCTGCAGCAGTGGTGGCAGGAGCTTGCATTGAAGTGCGGTACATCTCAGCAGATCTGAGAAAATGGTCTACCCACAGTGACCCACTCCCACCAGTGATGCCTCCCAGCCCAGAGGTTCTGCAACCTTCCCAGACAGCATACCCAGCTGGGAGCCAAGTATCTGAACACATGAGCCTGAGCGGGACACGTCACATTCAAACCGACACATTGGGCATGTAAATTGTAGGTGTTATTTCCTATGGGTAGGTGACAAGGAAGATGGAGCAATGTCAGCCACCCTGTGCCAGGGTCAGGCGTGGCTCCAAGTGCTTTGTGTGCACTGTCCTGGGGCATCCTAATGAAAGGTGGCTCTGGTGTTGTCTTCTGTGTGATATGAGGGAGAAAGCTGGCTTTAATTCCACCCTCAACAGTTATCCATCTTGGGCCCAGAGCTTGCCTCGCATCCATGAAGCCCTGGGTTCCATCTCCAGTACTTAAGCTAGGTGTGGTGATGCACATGTGTAATCCCAGCACTCTAAAAAGCCAGGCAGGGTGATCAAGAGCACAAGGCCATCCTTGACTGTGTACTGAGTTTGTAGCCAGCCTGGGCTACTTGAGACCCTGCACATAAAAAAATTGACCGTCATTTGCATGATGTACAGGAGCAAACACATGCATCTCTGTTCTATGCCCGGGCCCCTCGT
Source organism: Mus pahari (assembly GCF_900095145.1). Taxonomy (NCBI): domain Eukaryota; kingdom Metazoa; phylum Chordata; class Mammalia; order Rodentia; family Muridae; genus Mus; species Mus pahari. The sequence goes on along the minus strand of NC_034592.1, from coordinate 16,556,303 downwards.
GTCTGGCCAGTTTGTCTATACACCCATGTGCATGGTTACCACGGCTTGGTGATATATTTAATGAAAGTGAAGGCCTCTAGGACAAGGAAGGGAGCTAGAGATCACTTAGTTTACCTCTCAAATGCATCCGATTCCCTGTCAATCACCGAGATATTTAGGGACGTTTATTCTGGGAAAGTTCTTGTAAATAGGATAGGTCACTTCTGTTACCATTGCTGCAGCTGGCCTTGAATGGGTTTGGGGGCCTCTCTGACTTAGCTGGAGAGTGGGAACATGCAGATGATCTTTGAGAGGAACAAATGAAATGGTGGAGGTTAGACAGCACGGAAGACAGCACGGAAGTCAGCAGCCATTCCTGCTTCCACGTACCCACAAACATGTATTGAACTTGCAAGGTGACAAACACAGGTCTGGGCACCAGAATGCCATATGAGACAGATAGCCAACACCATGGACTCTGTGTTCTGTCAGATATGAAGTGTGGCAGAAGGTATGTAAGGGAGGGAAAGAGCAGAAAGCCGAGAGTGGAAGGGAGTGGGGAAATCACCACCTATAGAGCCATGTGGGAATCACTGTCACAGGCCAGGCCCTGTCCGGCCACCCCAAGATACCAAGGAAGCAATGGAGATAAAGGGGGCCCTTCCTTCCTTCTTCCCACAGTGAAGGGAGATCCCAACCTTCCTTCTAAGACGTTGTTATTGCTACTGTTCATAGTAACAGTAGCCATAGGGATAGGTCCAATGATCAGCAGTAATAGTTACAGTAACAGCAGATGTGAGTAATTGTGGAGGTGTTAGCAGTTCCAGAGATAATGACTGTAGTAACAGGAATCATAGTGGCTTTAGTACGTGGTTGCAGTGATGGCTGTGACAGGAGCAGTTACCTCAAAAACACTTGTGGTAATGATAATGACTCTTGTATTACAGCGATGGGTGGCTGTAGTAACAGTTACCATAGCAATGCTACTCATCTAGTGGCTAGGGCAATGATGGTTGTAATGCAAGCCAGCACAGTCACAGTGGCTGTAGTAGGAGTGGCTGAAATGACAGTGACTGTACTAATGCCTGTAGCAACAGTGGTTATAGTAACAGTGACTGACTAGAGCAATGAAGGTTGCAGTTGTGGGGTGGAGACTATCTAGTCTCCTTCTAGCTACAAAATGCAAGGTTTGTTAGAATCAACCTCTGGTCCAACTCTGCTCTCAGCCTGGCTCTTCCTCAAGCTGGCCCAGAAAAGCAGAAGTTGTGTCTTTACCAGGGTTGTCCTGAAACCTTCTATAGTAGTGGTAAAGGTATAAGGCTTTAAAGGTGGTAACAGTCTAGGTCTAGGGATTGAAACCCAACTGGGCTGGACTGTCCTGTCGTGACTCAGAGGGGCCTCCTGCCAAGGTCCCAGACCAAATATACATCCATAAAACAGACCCAGGAAATGCTCAGCCTGAGATTTGACCTGGCCACGGGAGAAAACACAAATGTTTTCTGGCCCCTTTTTCCAAGGAGTGCTCCCCACAAACCAACCATCAAGGCAGACTTGTGAAACTGGTTTTAGCTTGGGAACTATTTCCACCCCAGTTCCCTTTAACCACCACCGTCTGGCCAAGATGTGACTGACCTAGGTTACTATGCATCTCTCTTTGGAGGTTCTCAGCCTCTTGGCATGCACACATGATATTCTCACAGTGATCTGAAATGACTGACACTCTGACTGTTCAGTTACATGTAAGTTCTGACCCACTAGAGGCCACGTCCACAGCACCTGGTTGGGGCTCCAGCCCACCTTCAGAACTTCTAAGCAAAGTGGGGTGGGGAGGGGAGCAGGCAGCCAAGCCATATGGCTGAACAGCTGACTCTCCCTTTTTTTCTGTTTGCTCATGTGTCTGGAGCTCCCTAGGCCCTTCTAGAATCTTCTGTCCTGCACTTAGCAGATATCCTTTCCTTTGACAATGGATTCCACTCCCCCTTGGATCAGGATTCCGCTGACTAGTGTGCATCCTGCATTATAAAGTATGTATAGGGCTCGGCGCTGGCAGTGCCCTTTCTCCAGTCTCCTGTCTGTTCCTCCTGGAAGATGAGTAACCCGGGAGGGCAGTGGCCAGCCAGGGCTGCCGGGTGCTGCCTCCTACAGCTCTTTCTTCCTCCTTTCAATACAGCTCTACAACTATTAGCTGTGCTATGTCCTGCACTGAGATGCACCCTGGGGATTCCAAACATGAGCAAAGGTGGGACAAAGAAGGCTTGTGGCTCTGTTTGGAGCCAGATGGGGAGGCTCAGATAGACTGGAAGGATGCAGCTCAGTTTGGGAGCCAGGCCAAGAAAGTTGCAAGTGAAGGAGAGATGAGGGAAGGACAAGAATCAGGGCTTGAATGAGGAGAGGGCTCATGGCTAGGGAATACAAGAGAAGGGTCTCCAGGTGTCAGGAAAAGAACGACAGCATGGCTGCCTAGCAGACAGAGGCCAAAAGAAACAGGTTTCTCTCTTTTCCATTCCTTCATTTCTTTTCTTGTCTTATCTGATCTTTTCTTTCTTTCTTTTCCTTTCCTTTCTCTTCTTGTCTTTTCTTTTTCTTTCTTTCTTTGTTTCTTTCCTTCTCTTCTTTTTTCTTTTTTTACTTTCAAGACAGCATCTCATTATGTAGCCCTGGGTACCCTGGAACTATGTAGACCAGGTTGGCCTTGAACTCACAGAGATCTGCCTGCCTCTGTCTTCCAAGCTCTGGGGTTAAAGACAAGTGCCACCTCATGCAGCCCAGAAGTAAGTTTTCATGAGCAGTGGTCAAATGTCATACAAAGCACGCATGCAAGGCAGCTTGGGAAGCCTTGCCACAGAGCTAGGGCTCTGCTCTGTCATCAGTGTTTGGTATTGTCCAGGCCAGACACTAAAAGCCACCCAGCTGAGCCCTGCCAGCCCCACACAGTTACTGAGCACAGTCACCTCGGGGTGCCCACTTAAGCAAAGGCTAAGGAACAGAAGATGCCGTGAACCAAGGTGGCATGGGTAGTTTAGAGTGGAGGTGTGGTGAGGGTGTTGTGTCGGTAGATGTTTCGTTCCAAGTTGCTCATGGAGATGGGTGCCCTGAATCTCATCCATCCTCACCCACTGCCTGGTGCCTGCTTGCTGCGTGGCAGTACCTGCTTTCCCAAGGCAGTCTGCTCATGTCCTGCCCTGGTGCACTGAACATGTTTGCTCCAGAGAAACCTAAGCCTTTAATTTGAGCTCTTCTGAAAAGAGATGTGTTGCTCAGTGGTAAAGCATTAGCTCCTACCTATGCGAGAGAATTAAATATTATATTTATTAAAGAATATCCAGATATGGCCTGAAGCTGGAGCTCAGTTGGTAGAGCATTTGCCTAATAAACGTGAAGCCCTGGGTTCCATTGCCAGCATCACGTAAACTTGGCACAGTGATACATCCCTGTCACCCCTGCACTCCAGAAGCAGAGGCTGGAGCGATAGGAGCTCAGGGCCATCCTTGGCTACAGTGAGTTTGAGGCTGCGTGGGACCTTATCCTAATGAAAAACCATATGTAGAGAGGTAATTATTTGGGTGGTTAATCTGAGATAACCCCTTAACTGGAGTTTGGATGAATGCCCAGGTAGCTAGTGAGGCAAATTTCCCTTTGCGTGTGTGTCCGAGCGTGTGCATGTGCGTGTGTGTGTGTGTGTGTGTGTGTGTGTGTGTGTGTCCTATGTTTGAACACCTAGACCCCAGCTGGTGGCACCATATTGGAAGACTGGAAATGTTAGGAGGTGGAGCCTTGATGGAAATGTAAGTGGGCAGGGCTTGAGTTTTGATAGGCAGCCACACCTGAGTCTGAAGCAATGGGACCAACCACATTCTACTCCTGCTGCCATGCCTTCTGGCCATGGTGGACCATACCCTCAAAACCCTTCCTCTTCCTCTTTTAAGTTGCTTTTTGTAGGGTGTTTGATCACAGCAACGAGAAAAGGAAGACGCACGTATGCACGCACTTCTGTCTCTCCAGAGATCCTTAATAGAGCTATTAAAGATTAGCTCTTATTAAAAATTAAACTACGTGAACCTATAATTAAACAAATTATACTAAAATCAAAGGTGATTACTACTCAAGACACACGCCTCCCTAATTATTTTACTGCACTCTGGCTCTTCCTGAGCTCGTGAGGATATTTGTACCCCTGGAGTCAGCATGACAGGAATGAAGACAGCTCCACATCATGTGACATCATGCTGGCCAGTGGTATCAGCCATGGCAGGGATATTTACACCAGGAAATGCCCAATGTACAAATCAGAGATTTATTGTTTTTGTTTTTTCTTCCCAGAGAGCAATTGTAAAAATGTTCTCTCTCAAGCTGGGCGTGGTGGTGCATGCCTTTAATCCCAGCACTCAGGAGGCAGAGGCAGACGGATTTCTGAGTTCGAGGCCAGCCTGGTCTACAAAGTGAGTTCCAGGACAGCCAGGACTACACAGAGAAACCCTGTCTCGAAAACAACAACAACAAAAAAATGTTCTCTCTCGCTCTTGGTGTGTGTGTGTGTGTGTGTGTGTGTGTGTGTGTGTGTCTGTTGTTTGTCTGTTAGAACCAGACTGGTTTCTAACTTGTAGTAATCCTCCTGCTTCACTGTTCCACCCAGTGCAAGATTACGGGGAATACGCCTCCACGGCCAGCTGTTGGCTGATCACAGCTACAGCACACAGCACAGCCTGGTATCCTGCGAAGTGACACCTGTTCTCAGCAAGCCTGTGGCGTCCATGTATGTGCCCCTTCTGATTTTGTGCAGAGATGAACAGCTTGTTCCTCTGCACAGGTATGAGCAGTGTACAGTCTGCAGGTTGAGGCCTCTGTCCACATGCCCTATCTCCACCTTAGGTCACATGTTGTCACTGCTAGTCTTGATGGTCAGCTAGATGGATCCTAGAATTAGCTAGGAGATAAACATCTGCGCATGTCTGCGAGTGAGCTCCTATATACCCACGGTAAAGGCAAGTGGCCTCATCCCATGGGCTGGAGGCCCAGGCTGCAGCCACACAAAGCACTCATTTCCCTCTGCTTCCTGACAGTGGACAGACACAGTATAACATGATGTAGCAAAATGTAACTAGTTGTCAGCCATGCGTGCTGGCGGGGCTTGCCATCATAGTAGTCTGTGCTTGAAACTCTGAAACAGAACAAGCCCCACCCCCCCCACACACAACACCAGTTGTTCTTGGAAAGTATATTATCAAGGCAGTGATGTAACCGGGTTGACATCATTGGTCCCACTGATCTTTGTGCTCATATATCCTAAGAACTGGCCAAGTACAATAATAGCAGAGCCAGAAGCATTCTAGGGATTGCCTACTCCAGTAGGATAAGAAGGCCTGGAGGTGGAGCTTTGATGGGACATGTGAACTGGGCAGAGGTTTTGATAGCCAGCCACACTTTTGGCCATCCACATTATGGCCCTAGGACTTGGCCCTGACTGGGCTCCTGCATGTCGATCTGTGGTGTTGTGAGGGGCACCTCCCCACTTCTACTAACTCAGGAGCCTATCCAGGCTGAGCTGTGCCCACATCGGAACAGTGAGAGAGATGAGATATGACAGGGTGACATGGCAAGCCCAGGGTCCTTGAGGGGGAATCCGAAAGTGGCGGCCCTCCCTGGCCCTCCTCTATGCCTAATCCTTGTGCTCCTGACCTCCAAGAATGGCCTCCAGACAGCATCTAGGGGCTTCTGGAGTTTCAGAGTCAGAGCGGTGGAATTTAACCTTCAATGGGACGAACTCAGGCAGCTCGCAGAATTCCTAAATCTTCAGTTCCTTGTCTCAAAAGCCAATGGCAGATGTGGCAGCTCAGTGCTATTTTGAGGGATCAATCTCATTGCCTTCACTACAGCTCATCACATTCCTTCAGACTACAGGCATGTGGGTAAGCCTGTGCTAGCAGCCTGTGCCCATCTGTTGCACTATGCGGCTCAGGCTCACCAGAGTTGATTGGTTGGTTTTGAGTCAGGGATCTCTTACAGTCTGAGCTGGGTTCAAACCCTCTCTATATGGCTGAGGATAACCTTGAACTCCTCATCCTCCTGTCCCTATCTCCCAAGTGCTAAGATAATGAGTGTGCCACCACACCTGGTTTGTGCCATGCTGGGGATTGAACCCACGCCTTCCTGCCTCCTAGGCACACACTCTACCTGCTGAGCTACATCTCCATCTCCTTGGGCTGGAACTGCCCTCCTCCTGCCTCCGCTTCCTGAATGCTAGGATCCCAGGTGTGTCTCACCATGCCAGGCTGAATCAGGTTTGAACAAGTTAATTGTAGACGTTTTGCTGTCTGGTATCCTCAAGATGACAAAGAAAAGAGATCGGCGTCATGTTCCTAAGCCTCAAGATAGAAAGCTCTCTGTAACAGAGGCGGAAGCAGAGCCCTGTAGTCACACGACCTCAGACAAACCCTTTCCCCAGCCTTAGTAATGGATCTGTGAAGTGGAGAACAGGGTCCCCATGAAGACTGCAGGACTGAAGATGGTTACATGGGCGCCCATGGCCTGTCCTAGGTCCCCAGGGTTGTCTGACCCGGCACCTCAGCCAACGCTGTGGCCTGGTATCTTCCCTCCCTGCTTCCCCACCCATCACTGTTCCCTTCCCTGCCAAAGAGGCTCTGGTTCTCAGAGTAGGGTCCAAGCAAGCAGCCTTGCTGCCACTTGGCCCTGTTGATGGGAGCGGGCTTTATACAGAGGCTTTTAAACCTCCCCGAGTCGTCTGAGTATTGATCATCCTGGGGCCTTAATGGGCTGCTTCTAAGATTCTCAGCCTAGGTCCCTCCAGCTTCCATTGTTCTGGGCCATCTCTGCTTCAGCTGTGCCTCTCAACTCAGAGCAGGCCAAGAGTCACCTCTCTTTCCTCTGAGGGAGAGGGAACTGGGAAATAAAGCCACTGCTCTTGTGGGGGGGGTATGGGGGGGGAGCCTCTCTGAGCCTCTGCCTCTCATAGCAAGTGGCAGAGAGCAAGCTGCAGAGAGGCTCCCAGTGAGCTGTTTAGTAACTACCCTGTCCGGAGTCTGGCTGAGTCTCAGCCCTTGTTAAAAAGCACGACCACCACCTCTCTGACCTGCCTGTGTCCTTGTGTGGGTGACTGGCTGTAGCTCCAGACGCTTTCTCCTTTTGTTACCAAAGAAACCCCACAAAGCCTCCCCTCAGGGTTGAGCCCTCTCCTTCTTTCTGGGTTTCCTCATCCCTGGGTAACAGTTTTCTGATCTGCTGTTGCTATGGACTCTAGCCTGCGTCAATGTGGTAGCACAGGGTTGGCTGTCTGCCCTGGGTCCTCTGGCTTCCTTTACAATCAAGTCAATAAAAATGTCACTTCACCCTCCCGATTTTAGTGTCTATATTTCAGATCCGTGTGAGGCCTGAAGCCCTTCGGTTATCCTCCGATGAGTTATACAAGCAAAGGACTAAACAGTCTCGTTTGAGATAGGTCCAGGAGGTAGCTGGCAAATGATTCAGTGTTTTCCAAAAATCTACATGGTCTGATGTCTACTCTGGTTGGAGTCCCTTAGTGCCATTCCATGGCGTTGGGTGCAACGCATCTACACCCTGTGTCCCGACAGGTGCCTTCACTCTCACAGACGGTCCATGGTAAACTGGTATGTGACATTTTCTGTGGCCCCTGTCCCAAAGAAGGTGACTTCAAGAGGGACTCACAGGCCCCATGGGAAACCTGGGAGAAGAACATGCTTGTGCTGGGTTGTGTGACATCTTTGGTGGCTGAGCTACATCCAGTTAGATGACAGCTGGCCTGAGTCCACACATTCTAACAGCCCTCTCCTCAGACCATCAATAAAGCAGTCAATCCAGTCACTTGCAGTGTCATACTGGCCCCAGGACTGCCTTGGAAGGCAGCCTAGAAAGGAACACGACCATCCAAGGGACGGACGGAGCGTCTACGAGAAGGACATGGTGACAGGCCATAAACAACACAAGCCCCTCAGTCCCCCAGCTGCCCGTGGCCAGTTTCTCCTGGCTCCCTCACTGTGGATGATTTTGTGATGGGCCGGAAGGGGAGCTGTCCAGGCTTCAGAGGCAGAAGGGAAGTGTCAGAGAGACTTAGCTCATGGGGCAGAGCCAGAAGAGGGAAAGGAATTTTAATTTAGGTTTTACATTCTAATGTTGGGGGAGGGGCACATTATGCACTTGCCACAGGATGTGTGGGGTCAGAGGATAACTTCCAGGACTCAGTTCTGTCCTTCCACCGTGTAGGTGCCCTTTTGGTTCAGTGCTCCAGTTTGGCACCAAGTGCCTTCACACGCTAAGCCGTATCACCAGCCTGGGAAAAGAGATGTGTTTTGTTTTGTTTTTAAACAAAACATTTTTCCTATTTTGTAATTTATGGAACAGTAGAACATCAAGGTGGCAAGTAAGGACTCTGTGGCATTGGAACTGAAATCCAGGCCCTGGGTCTGTACACCGTACAATAACTGAGAACACCTTAAAGGAAAGAGTTCTTTTTTTCTTTTCTTCTTTTTTCTTTTATTGAATATTTTCTTTACTTATATTTCAAATGTCATCCTCTTTCCAGGTCTCCCCTCTGGACATCCCCTATCCCATCTCCCCTCTCCCTGTCTCTATGAGGGTACTCCGCCACCCACCTTCCCATCCTGGCATTCCCCTACACTGGAGCACTGAACCCCCACAGGATCAAGGGCTGCTCCTCCCACTGATGTCCAACAAGGCCATCCTCTGCGACATATGTGACCAGTGCCATGGGTCCCTCCAGGTGTATTCTTTGGTTGGTGGTTCAATCCTGGGGAGCTCTGGAGGGTCTGGCCTGTTGACACTGTTGCTCCCCCCACAGGGCTGCAAACCCCCTCCCTCAGCTCCGTCAGTCTTTTCTCCAACTCCTCCATCTGGGACCCTGCACTCAGTCCAATGGTTGGCTTTGAGTATCCGCCTCTGTATTTATCAGGCCCTGGCAGAGCCTTTCAGGTGTCAGCTATATCAGGCTCCTGTCAGCAAGCGCTTGCTAGCACCCTCAATAGAGTCTGGATTTGACAACTGTATATGGGACGGATCCCCAGGTGGGGCAGTCTCTGGATGGCCTTTCCTTCAGTCTCTGTTCCACACATTGTCTCCATATTTCCTCCTGTGAGTACTTTTTCCCCCTTCGAAAAAGCACTGAAGTATCCACACTTTGGTCTTCCTTCTTCTTGAACTTCATATGGTCTGAATTGTATCTTGGATATTCCGAGCTTTTGGGCTAATATCCACTTATCATCAATGAGTGCATATCATATGTATTGTTTGGTTGGTTGGTTGGTTGGTTGGTTGGTTGGTTGGTTGGTTTTTGAGACAGGGTTTCTCTGTATAGCCCTGGCTGTCCTGAAACTCACTTTGTAGACCAGGCTGGCCTCGAACTCAGAAATCCACCTGCCTCTACCTCCCGAGTGCTGGGATTAAAGGTATGTGCCACCACGCCTGGCATGTGTGTTCTTTTGTGATTGGGTTATCTCACTCAGGATGATATTTTCGAGTTCCATCCATTTGTCTGTGAATTTCATGAAGTCTCTGTTTTTTTATAGTGAGTTGTACTCCATTGTGTAAATGTACCACATTTTCTGTATCCATTCCTCTGTTGAAGGACATCTGGGCTCTTTCCAGAGTCTGGCTATTATAAATATGGATGCAATGAACATAGTTGAGCATGTGTCCTTGTTATATGCTGGAGTGTCTTCTGGGTATATGCCCAGGAGTGGTATAGCTGGGTCCTCGGGACCTCGCTCAAGGTTTCTGGCTGGGCCATAGTTACTTGGACCTATGTGTGATAAAGAATAACACGGTGATAATCTCCTCTTTTCTTCCTATTTCATCCAGACCCATGACCCATGAGCCGGTGCCACACACATTCAGGACAAATCTTACCCTCTCTGGGATCCCTCACTGCCACACCCAGAGAGAGCTCATCTCCCTGCTAGAAGAGTCTAAAACCAGTCAAGTTGGCAATCAAGTCCAGTCACCACAGACTCCATTCCTTTCTGTAGCTGAAGTCCAATGTATGGCCATCCCACGCCTTCTTTATCCATTTCCTGCTGACGGACACTTGGATATTGTCTCACATCTTGGACTGCTGTGGGATCAACGCGCACCATGACTGTCTTTGATGGGCACTATAACCAGGTGTGCCTTTGAGATGTGTTGCTCTCAAAGCTGCCCTCTTTCTCTCTTCATGTCTCTGGGCACATCCTAATCCATCCTTAATTGGATCCCCCTTATTAACTTAGATGGTCACTTACCCATCCCTCAGGGTCCAGTGCCATGCCTGCTCTTCCAGGAAGCCTCGCTTAGGCTGTTTCCCTGCTCTAAGGGGCTGTGGCAGGATCTGTTATCAGTTTCCTTGATGGGATGGACTGGGCTGCTCTGAACATCTATGCCTCCAGGCCTGATTCAGTACTGATGGCATAGTAGTAGAGAGAGCGGGAGGAGGGGAGGAGGGGGAGGGGGAGGGGAGGGAGAGGGGGAGGAGGGGGAGGGGAGACAGAGACAGGGAGTAGGATAGATGTCAACCTTGGATATCTTCTTTAGTCACACCCTACCTTGTTTTTTGAGACAGGCTCACAGAGCCGGGAGCTTGCAGATTATGTTACACACCCTGGTCAGTGAGCCCCAGGGTTCCTTCTGCCTCCTCTCTGCCCCTATGCAAGGATTACAGGTATAATTACAAGTGTGGAAAAGATGTATTTAGTTTATGTGTACGGGTAGTTTGTTTTGTTTGTTTGTACGTCTGTGCACCGTGTACATGAAGTCCAGAATTCCTTGGGGAATTAGAGTCACTGATGGTTGTCAGCAAGGGGACTGGGATTAACCAGTACTCTTTTACTGCCCAGTACACCCAGGGGTGGGGTTGTGGTTGTTATTTGTGCTTGTTTGTTTGCTTTTTGGGGAGATTCTGAAGATCAAACTCAGGTCCTCATACTTACAGGGTAAACACATGACCATCTGAGCCATCTCCCTGGCCCACAGTAGGCACTTTTAAATGCTCCTTGAGTGACTGTGTGAATGTAGTCTCAGCCATTTCTGATTGTAGTGCCAGTCTTGGGTTTGCTGACTTAGGAGCAGTGGCAGGCCAGAGTGGCCGTCCTCAGGCGGATGGGGACAGCCACCTCTACTTACAATTCCCAGAAGCAAAGTACCCCTGGGAGACTTGTTGATTTGAAATGCCATGTGAAATGGAACCAGAGCTGCCATTAAAAATGATTAATGAGAGTGTCACCCTTCGTCCAGTCGAGAGCCACACTGTCAATATTAATGACCCTTAAGAACACTCCATGTGCACACACTGGCTGTTTAGTTCTGTACTTTGCTACACCATAGTTTCATCCCGTTCTTTTAAACTCTCTCCTAAAGCCCGGCTCCTCCTCAAAACTGTGCCTTCAGGGGCAGCAGGCCCCAGTTTCTGCAGCTAGCTTGTCCATGAACCATAATCATTGTTTCCTGGCACACAAGTGTCAGGCAGCTCAGAAAGCACCATCCCCCATGCCAGCCTTGAAGCAGGCAAATTCTGACCGGTTGTTTTGTAGCCCAGCGCCTCAGCAGTTTCTGGGAAGATCAGGACAATGTGGAACCCTGGGGGAGAGGGCTCAGCTTTCCTAGTAAGATGGCAGCTGAGAAAGAATACAGATGCCACAAAGGAGCTGCTTCCATGAGGGACTGAAAGAACACCATTCCGAGAGGAGGCAGAGCGCAGAGCCTGCAGGGCCAGGCACCTGGTGGCAGCGCCAGCTGAGAACACTGCTGCAATCTGGGAAATCGCCAATTACCCTGCCAGGCCTAAGCTGGGGCTGCTTGGAGCTGTGACATTTACCCTCAGGTTCCCTCCCCAGCACCACCAGAGAGAAGGGGTGGGCGCCAGAATGACCAGTTTTACTCTGTTTTGGGGACCAAATGTTACCCCCTTTGCACACTCCCTGATTCTTGTCCTGGTGACATCTAAAGCTTGGGAAGGGACACCTGCTCCCAGATCCTTGGAAGGACAATGACCATCCTGGCCCACCTGAAACATCCATGGAGAGAGAAGCCAGCTTTCTCACTGTTACTGAGCATGACTCTTCTCATACAGTAGGTGCTCCATAAGTGCTGGTTCAGGATTAATTGGGTTACCTGCCCCTAAACATAAGTGGCCCTCCAACTATCTCTGCAAATTGGGAAGGGACACCTGCTACATTTGCTGGGGGGGGGGGTTGTTTGTTTGTTTAGTTTATATTCACAAAAGATATATGGATATGCCAGGCAATGGTGGGGCATGCCTTTAATCCCAGCACTTGGAAGGCAGAGGCAGGTGGATTTCTGAGTTCGAGACCA
>NC_034592.1:16490508-16543889 GCF_900095145.1 Mus pahari | reverse complement strand
AGAGAGAGAGAGAGAGAGAGAGAGAGAGATTAAGAAAAGAGGAAAAAAGATGTACGGATATTAGGCATTTGCCAAGAATTTTTTTGTTGTTGGGTCCAAGATGTGTGAATTGGCACTTTTTAAAAATAAAACTTTAAGCCGGGCATGGTGGCACACGCCTTTAATCCCAGCACTTGGGAGGCAGAGGCAGGCAGATTTCTGAGTTTGAGGCAAGCCTGGTCTACAAAGTGAATTCCAGAACAGCCAGGGCTACACAGAGAAACCCTGTCTCGAAAAACAAAAAAAAATAAAATAAAACTTTAAACAGGCATTTTCTGGGACACCATAAAAACAAAGTATTCAGGTTAGAGCCAAATAAAAGGCAGCTCTCCTTGAGCCCCTCATGCTCGGCTGTACCAGTGCGTGTGTGCAAGAGCACACTTCTAGAATGAGTCTCTCACCCTATGGAATGAGTTCGCCTCTCACCTGTGACCTTGGAGAGGAAACAGAGACAAACTAAGGAACTTCCTGGTATCCTGGGTTCCCTATGGGACATGCGTTGTTTGAAGCCTTTTGATGTGAAGGTCAGAAGTGTGTTCCAGTGGATCGTGTTCTCCTCGAGCACATAGCGTTTCCTTCAGATCTGGTGTTTCGTCCAGCTGGTGTCACATGCCCCACTCCCGCCCCTCGGGTGGAAGAAAGGCAGAGCTCGGGGCTCCTACCTTGCAAGGTTATCCCAGTCCCGCTGGCTGCTAGCGATCAGACTTGCTTCCCTCCACTACCTACTTCTGCCTTCAGTCCTCGTTAATTAAACAGCAATTCCCCAAGGATAGCAATTGAATTATCCAATCATGTCCTCCTAACCTGATTACTGTTCTTAACACAGGTGTCTTGGTGGCTCAGACCAGCAGGTGTTAATGGGGCTCAGTGTCTGCTCCTTGCCCAAGCCCACATACCCAGTGCCCTGTGCCAGATCGCTCACTATCCCTAAATAATGAACAGCCTGGAGCTCAGAAGTTGATGGAGCGGGGACTCCATCCCTCCCAGAACCCCCATCTCACTGCCAGGGCCTGGACATCTAGGTGGCCCCTACAGAACTTGGCCGCACTTTGTGCCTGTCTGCTTCACGTGTTCATCCTGCCAGCACGCTGCCAGGAGCTGGACTCAGAAGATGAGTACTCAAGGTCCCCTGGTAACCGGCAAGGGACGGTCTTTATCCCACCCAACACAGGGCTGAGCTCTGGACCCCTTGCAGAGCAGGGTTGAAGCATCTGGGTGAAAATAAAAATGGCTATTAAGATAAAAATTCTCATTCCATGTGCACAGTAATGACTCTTTATTGTACGGGTTTCTGTGTGCCAGTGCCCATTCCCTCAGAAATGAAATCTAACTGTTTTTTCTTCTTAATTTGAAAAATATTCAAACCTACTTGGGAAGAGTAAAGTTAACTCCTCTGTATCCGTCCCCTAGATTCACCAACTGCCACCAATTTGCCCATTGCTCCCGTTCTTCAGGTAAGCTCTCTGTTGTTGTGGCTTGTGTTTTGCCTTGGCCTTGGAGAGGAGGCCACTGGCCTCATGGCCTTTCACCATGAACGACTTGCCTGAGAACAGGCTGCTGTCTTTGGACAGTGATGATGGGTTGCTATGAGAATTTTCCTGGACAGATGTGAGCAAGCATCTCTTCACCACAGATAGAGCACTGAAGACAGCAACGTTTCAACCCAAGTCTAGATTAGCAAACCAGTGAGCTGATGGAGTTTTCCTTCAGGAGCTGCTAAAGACAGCTGCATCCATAAAAAGCCCACCACAGCCTGTGAGGACTCATGAAGTCACATACCTGGTGCTCCCTCCAAGTTCTCCCCACCAGTTGTTACTGCTTTTATGACTTCGGATAGTCCATGTGAATCCTATAATTTTCAGGAATTTCCTGAGCCCTTTAAGTTTCCTCTAGTTCTGGAGTCTTATACGCTTGTGTCCTCCCTCCAGAAGGGAATGTTTCAATAGCTATATTACAGGTCCCTGTGCTGTTGTGTGTCCGCTACAGTGACAAAACACCTTCCCCAACACAGTCATCAGCCACGTGTCCAATACACGAGCCTATGAGGGACATTTCTCAGTTGGAACACTGTTTCAAACCACCATGGTCACATTCAGAAAATTTAATAATTTATGGTTAATGTTCATATTGGCTAATTTTCTCAATATCGACTTTTTTTCAAAACAATTTACATTATTTGTTTTGTGTGGTGGGGTCAGAGGACAACTTGTGGGAATTAGTTCTCTCCTCATGTGAATCTGGGTGGAAATCAAACTCCATCATCAGGTCACCAGCAAGCGCCTTAGTCCACTGAAACATCTTCCTGGCCCTCAACACTAATCTTTTCAACAATTTTGTTTTGCTCTTGACCTCTGAGGACCCAATCTAAGGCCTGTGTTTTGTCCAGTTGAGCCTCTTTAAGCCTGTTCGGTGCAGACTAGCTCTTCACACAGAGAGACATGGCCCGGGAAATGTGTATTGAGGGGATCTCATAGGAGCATCCGAGGGCATCCTCACACATGATGGCTGCTGCCACTCCATGACTCCAGGTGGGCTCTTGATGCTTAGGCCTGAAGCTGTTGGCATAAGCCTCAAGATGTTTTGTAGTGACTATATTTCATAAATAGAAGAAGTACTCTAAACTAACAAGAATCATACAATGTTATAAGTTGTAGAGGGCAGGTCACAGAAGGGAACAAAGATTAATTAATAAATAAGAAGATGAAAAGAAAGCTAGGTGTGGCTTTGCACACTTTTAATCCCAGCACTCAGGAGGTAAAGGATGTGGATTCGGTGCCTGCCTGGTCTATATAGTGAGTTCAAAGCCAGCCTGAGCTACCTAGTAATACTCTGTAGGTTCCAAAAAGAGAAAAGAAAAAAGATGATGGAGAGGAATAAGTTATTAGTAGACATTATATCATTTTTAAAGGGATAGTATAATAAATCAAGTATGGTGCATATACCTGTAATCCCAGAACTTGGGAGTCTGAGGCAAGAGAATTACCATGAGTTCAAGGCTAGCCTGGGCTACATCATGAGTTGTATGCTAGCCTAGGTTGCATGAGACCCTACCTCAAAAGAGAAAAAGGAAAAGGAGGAGGATGGAGGAAAATAATTTGGGAGAAGCCATAGGGTAATATGCCAGCCACACAGCCTTCTTCTATACCTTTGTGGGAGTCCTGGAGAGCTGATATAGCTCAGAAAGAACCTCCACTAAACAGAAGTGAGGATTTGAACTCAGCTCTTTCTGTCCCACTATCAGTGATCAACCACAAGATCCAATTCACTCTCCAGGCTAAGATTCTCACAGCCCTGGTACCGTCTGACGCATCAGAGTGGAGAAAGCCAGATGGGATGGCCAGATAGGCTCTTGGCCACTCTGCCTGGGGCCTCCTGTGCCCAGGAGGTGGGGTCCTCTTGGAGGGCAGCCAGCACCCCTCTGCCACTCACCGAGGAAACACTAACCCTGGGGCTCCACTTTAATGAGGGGTCCAGCTGGTGGGAGCTTTTATTTTAGCAAAGTGTGAATGCTGTTGCCATGAGACGCAGCCTGGTGTCCAGGGAGCAGGAATCACCATGAAGGGAAGCCACTGCGATGACGCCTTTCCCTTCATCCGAATTCAGTTTCCCTCTGAGAGTGGCTTCATCTCAGTCTGCATGGAAAATTGGCACGCCTTCATTAGTGAGCGGCAAGGCAATCTCGCACGGTCTCCCTTTCCCCTTCCATGTGTGCACACACTGCCCCTCCTGGGCAGGGAGGGAAGGATATGGAGGTCTTCCCACAGTGGAAATAGCATCCCAGCAAAGAGTAGATGGGAAGGGCCCAGCGTATAGATCATCAGACCCTTGTTCTCAACAGGGAGGGGTCCGCAGAGCTCTCTCCTGGGTTCCTGTGGAGACTTGGCTTGGAAAATTTTGAAGAAAAATGGGGTTTGAACCCCCAGTGGATATGGTATGGTGCACATCCCTGAAGTCACTTGTGAGGCGGGCCACACATGCAGGATTCTGAGTCTACAGGCTGGGCTCCATTTCTAACTGGCTAGATGACTTGGGGCCAGGGGCTGTGGTTTAGATTGCAGAGCACTTGTCTAGCTAGCACAAATCCCTAAGTTCAGTCCTCAACACTTCATAAGCCAGGCATGTTGTCAGTGGTATGAGTATGGCATTGCTTGTGAGCACGAGAGCAAGTGGCACACACATGGCCTTTCCGTGTCCTGGGAGAACAGCGCGTCGATTTCAGAGCTGGGGTTGTGGGTGCCATGTTTGCTTGGAGATAGTTGATAGTCTGGACAACTATCCAGGAGAAATGAGTTGTCTGACCATAGGGAGACCTAGATGGACATTTGATCTTAAGTATTCCAGTTGTCAGCATAGTTGCTGGGCCCAGGTCTACACTCAACTAGCCCGACCTAGCTTTCCCATAGGAAGCTGGCTGTCCAGCAACACACGGAGAAGGAGCAGCTGCAGCCAGAACACCACAGTACAGGGTGACAGGGTGCTGGATGGGGACGCAGGGAACCAAGCTGTGCAGAGGTCACTCACATCTGACTAGCTGCTGCCTCACCACCCATCCGAGTGTCAGTCCCAGGGCAGGTTTGACCAGTGTCCTTCGCAGCTGCTCTCCAGGGTAAGACCCACGGCACAGTCCAAGCAGGTATTTGTGGAACACCAGCAGGGGCTACGGAATGCAGTGCCCTTGACAGTCATAGTCTGTTTCACATTGCTCTATCTCCTTCCTAGGATGAGGAAATTCAAAGCGGTGACTTCCTCACTCAGGCCACCCAGTAAATCAGCATGGGACTGGTTATCTGTCAGTTCTCGCCCTCCCCCACTCCTCCTGTCTTTCAAGACTCCTTCCCCTGCCCCCCTCCCCACTTTCCATCAGCACCTGCTACTTCTCCATAGATGCTGGCAGGAAAGGGGGCGGGGCCGGTCAGGAGCGAAGAATATCTACCAGGCTCCCTGTGCATCTTAGGCTGAAACTCAAGAGCCCCCTGACTCAGCAGGGTATTAATAGCCCTGGCCAGTCTGGGAGGTTGGCTCTGCCAGGGCTATGAAGTGGGGCTCTGCCAGACTCCTGGTGGCTGCCCAGCAGCCTTTGCACCCACTGCACTTGCCTTGTTTGTGTCTCCACACAGGGGTGTGCCTCTGAAGCTCTGTGCTCTTTGAACTGATATAGGTTTGATTCTCAAGCCCTAACACAGAGCCTGGTATCCAGTCCTCAATGTGCTGAAATGTTGGAGTGCTCTGTATATTTATTTGTTGATGCCAGAGGAGCTGCAGCCTTGTGTGCGGATGGCTGGTGACAATGGATTCTTTCTGCAAGATGTCCTGTGACACCTGGCTGAGGAGTTATAGTCTAGCCCTCCAGTTCCTGAGCACTCATAGACATGTAGTGGTCTCATGGTGCATACTTGGCCATTGAGCCCTGAAAGACATTTCTGGAGCCCTTTCTGACAAACAGTTAAAAACAAAGAAATCAGACCTGCCTACTTGGCGCCTCAGTGTCCCTCGTGGCCTCCGTCTCCACCACAGCCTCTCCTATGCTGAGCTGCTTGTGTGTTAATGTCAGGCTTCTAACCAGTCTGCTCCAGATGCCATCTCTCCACTCCTTGGGGACCTGTCACCCTGCTGATGTTGAGGAAACCACTCTGAGCCGGCTCAGACATCTCATGGCAGCCCAGGAAAGAAGTGTCAGAGCATCCAGAAACATTAAACGGGGGAGGGGGTTCTCAGGCCTTCCTGCCCCACCCTCTCCCTTGACCACAAAGATTCAAGGCCCCAGAGGGAGCCACGGGCTCAGCCAGGGGCTTAACAACTCCAGGGTGTAGATCAGAGCAGGAAACACTGAAGCCTGTGTGGTGTTTGTAGGAACTGAGGGGGATCAGGGTAAGATCTCTGAGGTCACTGCCCTGGGGTTAATCTCAGTATAGGACTTGGGGGGGGGGCAAGTGTTTGCCTCAGTTTCTCAATCTGTAAAGTGAAAGCAACTAAGAGCACCTGCTTCAGGATCTAGTCCTCAGTGTGTTCTTCAGAATGGGGACAGAAGGAAAGGGAAGAGTGTGGCTTCTGGCATCACAATGACTCAAGCTGGCCTAGGACACTGAGTTCATGTAGGTAGGCAAGCATACTCAGGCTCCTAATCCAAAGGAAGAGTCGTTCCCCCTCTGCGGTGAGAGAGAAGCCACGGAGGCAACGGGACAGGCTGGGTATGCCCTTGGGGGAAGAGTCAACCTGCAGCCTGCATGCAGCCTGATTGTGCTGGAGGAGGCCCCTCAGGGTCCAGCAGTGAGTTCATGGCTTGCTCCTCCCAGCAAGTGGGGGTTGTTGTGGTTCCCATAGTAACCATAGGAAACTGGGGAGCAGCAGGCAGCCTGAAACCCCCGGGGGGGGGGGGTAAGTACAGGGATTCTATCCAGGTTCTGGCCCCATGACAAAGCAGCTTGCTCAAGATTACGCATCAATGGCAGGCTTACTGTAAGTGTAGTCATAGATCTTCATGACTTCAATTGGACAAGAGTCGGGTGAAGTGGTATGAGGGGAGCTTCCTGCTCCCACAGTAACAAAAGTTCAGACGTTCCCATAGGGGTGGGAAGGGGGCTCTCTGGAGCCCTGTCCTTCAAACAACTTCAAAAGCAACATGTTTAGTCAGATGGCAATCGGCTTTGTCAGCTTCACCTGGATTTCCTTAATGAAGGGGACCCACGGGTATGTGTGGGAACCAAAGGGAAACAGTGTCAGTGAGGAGCCCAAGCCACTGAGAGAGGCAATAAGGACTCCAAGGATGGGAGGACACCCTCCCCGGCCGTGGAGACAGAGGTAGTGTGAGTTAAATCTGGGCCAACGAGAGATCACAAGTAATGGCCACCAAGGCCAGCAGAGTGAGAGAGACCACTGGCTTCAGGTGCTGTCTCCATCCATTAAGCCAAGGACCATTAAGTGAGAAATTCGATATGAATCAGTAGAGCTTCCAGAGGGATGGTACCTGCCACCCTCGGGTAGTCCCATCTCAACCACTTCCTCAGATGGGCCCAGGGCAAAAGGAGGCAGGCGCCAGGGGTGGCATCATAGTGGACAATTTAATGAGGAAATTGTTGCTTTGGACAAAGAGTGTGAGTGAGTGACTGAGAGACCGAGAAGGCTGTCGGAGGATGCCTTTCTGGGTGCACCTTGAGCCCCTGTCCCTTCCTTTGTTCAGCAGTTGCTCTGCTTGCCCAGCTCAAGCCGTTCCTCTGCGGAGGACGTCCCATGCTTGCACACAGGTGCTCTGTGCCTGCTTGGCCCTCTCCCCACAGTGCAGGTGACTGGGGACATTGGGGCTATGGGCTCTTGCCAGCAGAGCAGACAGGAGAGGGCCAAGGTGCAGAGCTGGTATTTCTATAACTGGGTCAATTATTTTGTGATCAGCACATGTCTGAGAGGAAGGGCACACCTGCTGTGCCATCCCGCCCCAGATCACCTGCTCCGTGCAGGGAAAATGCACCTTCCTGTAGGTATGGAGCTGGAGGTGGGTGGGTGGGGAGCAGCAGGGACCCAGTGAAATTGAGCTTCCTTCCTGTGCTTTCCCTCCGGCTCTTCCCCACCTTGCTGTGTGATGATGTCTCCCAATGTGTCATCTGCCAACAGCCCTTACAACCACCAACTGGGCAGCCCCAGGAGAGTCCTGCACACCTTCCAAGAGGCAAGAAGATGGCAGAAATGGAGGCCAGGCCAGCTTCTGCTCCCCAGGCTGATGGTGAGCAGAAACAGTCCTCAAATGAAGGAGAGATGGATAAGCTTTAGGGGCTGAGATTGCTTGCTACAACTCCAGTGTGTATGTGTGTATGGTGTGTGTGTGTGTGTGTGTGTGTGTGTGTGTGTGTGTGTGTGTGTGTGTGTGTGTGCTCGAGGACATGCACTTGCAAGCACATGAGCATGTGTGCAGACATACCACCTCACTAGCTTGACATTTGTCTGGCACACAGTAGGTGCTTAGTCATCCTTTGTGTGATGTGTGGTAACAGGGATGGTCTCACTAACCTCACCTATGGTTCTGTCATCCCTGGGGCCCAGCGAGATGCCGCACATAGTAAGGACTCAGCTGGGATCCCAGCATTGCCTGCAGAGATGCCTTCTCAGGTACAGCCTGGAGAGGTCAGACAGTCACCTGCTCTCTGGTGTTCTGTGCTCTCTCAGAGGAGCTCTGTGCAACCTGTCCCAGGACCCCAGTGGATCCCCGACTCCAGGCTCACAGAAGTGAGCCTCACTGTTCCCACCTGCTGCTGCCAAGGAAAGCTGGCTTTCTGCTAGTCCCTGGGATGGTGTGGGGATGGAGGGGCACAGGGCATGTCTGGGCTTCATCCTTCTGGAAGGAGTCCAGCAACTTCTCCACAGGGGCTTGGGCTCTGCCTCCTAGGCTGCATTTCACTGGTCTCCTCTCTCTACCACACTGCCATGCTGCCTGGAGTTTGGCAAGGTGACATTACACGGATCCTGACCAGACATTCCGGGGAAAGAGACCCAGTGCCAAAGGCAAGCAACTGTGCCTGTTCGAATCCACTCACAGCCTGTTCTGAGCTGACCAAGGGCTCCTTTGGTATGAGTTCCACGGGAGGCACCGTGCCTTGCCAGGCCTCTGTATGCTTTGCCTGCAATTAGAGACTGCCATTTGAGCTTCCTCACAAGTTACTACTGAAAGAGAGTACTAGAATAATAAACATTCGGCCAAGACCAAATATCAGCGAAACCAGGGTTCCAATGCAACCCTGACCTGACTGAAGAACCCAAGATTGAGTCTTTAACCTCAGTGTTCTCCTCTAAATAATGGGGGTGGGGGAGTCTACCTTCAGTAAAGTATCATGCATCTGCCGGGTGCTAATCACTTTCTAGAAGCCAAAGGTTTCAAGTATTTGCTCATTAAATCCTTACACCAAGCTTAAGTCTTTGGATGCCTAAGACTGAGCAAGATGTGTCCTTGGTTCAAGGTCACAGAACCAGAAAATGGCAAAGAGGATCAAGAGCCCAGTATACCTGACTCTGAGTCCTCAAAATCCTGGCTGCCACTGTTGTTGCTGCTCATTGAAGAAATTGCTGAAGCCAACCTACCGTGTGTGTGTGTGGGGGGGTGCAGGTACCTACAGAGGCTAGAAGAGAGCACTGGATTTTCCTGGACCTGGAATTATAGGTGATTGTGAGCTGCCTAAAGTAGGACCAAACTCAGGTCCTCTGTAAGAGTGGTACTCTTCTTATAACTGCAGGACCGTCTCTCTGACCCTCATCATCCCATTTTAATGCTGAGAAAATTGAGGTCCAGAAAAAGGAAGAAAAGTCTAGTTACAGATCTGCCACAGTTTAAGGTTCCTACACGGTAGGTTCGAGGTGTTTAATCGGTTTAGTTCCACATTGTTTCACAGTAGAGCTGTCCAAAGAGAGAGGTTATTTATTAGTAATGCCACTGTGATTTAGGCAAATTGAGGCAGGAAGGAAGCAGCTTGCTAAAGATTATATACCTCATTAGCAGAGCACCTAGCTCCAGAGCCCCGACCCAGAGCCTCTTTGTAGCCTTGCTTTCTGCGGAGGAAAGCTGGGCTGGCTCAGCGTCTAAGGTCTCTCATATGAACTTGACTGCCAAAGGACTAGAGTCTACGGGACGCCCAGAACACAGCCAACACCAGGTAAGGCAGGACGCCATTGCTCAGAGAGATGGGCCAGAGGCTAGGGCTGGCAAGCCCAGGCTGCCCAGAGACTGTTAGTCCCCTGCCTCTGTGAAGAGAAGTTTATTCAACAAAATGCAGACGAGCTAAGAACACGTCCTGCTCTATGTGAATCTTGTTGTAGGCTGTGCACATCTTGGGAGATGTGTGGATGAAAGGCGCCATATAAAATGCAATCAATTATGAATCACCATTACTGAATTAATCACATGTATGATTAATACGGTAATAATAATTAATGGGAGTATGATCTAGAGATTACAGCTGAGAACGGGCAGGGAGGAGCTGAATGCAGCTTGCAGTTGCTGCTGCCGCCTGGAGCCTTCACCTTAGGGAATGCCCTGGGAGTGAGTCCCGTTCTTCATCTCCTGCACCAACATGGGCTGTAGAGATCGAAGACCCTGGGGTGTCTCCAAACCCCTAAATGGTCCCAGATGGGTCCCAGGCAGCTGCCACTAATTCTTCTATATCTCCACTGGTCAAGGTCAAAGGGACAAAGGATTTCTCAAGAATCTGAATTTTGGTCTGGCACAGAGAGTGCAGCTACTGTGGGTGTGGCCAGAACGTGTGGGCAGCTCAGCTCACTTCCTTTGGTGGTATGAGTTCACTTGATCTGTCCCTCCTTCTGTCTATCTGTGTTGGGATCCCTGGAGGGCTGGACCTCATCTGTCACCTCTCACTGCAGAGCTAAGAGCTCATTTTCGTTTGCATGTGACTTTATAATTCCCTGTTACTCCTTGATCCTGTTGTTTATTTCCTGATAGCAAAGGATTTGGAAGGCATTGGGAAGATATCTAGGACAAAGCCTGTCCCATCTCCCATCTCCCCTGCTTATGGCTTGATATATGTCTCCAGAGCCTTTGCATAGTCTTTCTCTATGTATGTGACACAAGCATATGCACACATATGCATGCTCAGACACACATCCCTTTTTAAAAATAAAGGCCCATACCACGTTGCTGCATTGCTCAAGAATGCTTTTCAGTAACAGATTTTCACACACACACACACACACACACACACTCGAGTTACAACAGAACAGTGAGGGCCGGAGTCCCACCAATGAAGATGATTAGGCCGCTGGAGAGAGGGAGCCATCGATGATTCTGGTGGGGGTGTTCATTAACACTTTTCTGCCCCTGGTCCGCAGCTGCCTTTCTCTGCCAGTGAAAGGTCGTTTGTCAGAAGGTGCCTTAATGCAGTTTAGAAATGAACAGGGCCGGGCCACCTGGTCCCTACATGGCTGGAATCCTATTCATTCCTGGGCACTTTATTGTTCTTTGAAAGGAATGTCTTTTCCTGGAGGCTGCTGTGGAATCTGGCCAGTTCAGGATGGAAAAGCAGGGGCTGCACCCCCAGATAAATCCCCTTTTCACACAGACAGGGAAACTGAGGCTAAGAGTAAGAAGAGTTCTCCTCAAAGGCACACAGCTAGTTAGGTGAGGAGCCAAGAAAGCCCGGGATCCCCAGCGTGCTATGATTTTAGTGGCATGTGTGGGTCACAAGAGCCATTCTGAAACTCGGTAGTAGAAGCAGCCCAGGGTCCCCGTTCATCTGAACTGCAAGTTAAAGGCATCCTTCTGCATGCCTCGTTGAAGGCATCCGGACACTGTATGATGTAGCAGCAGGGCACTGCTGGGGATTGATGGCCCTGCCTGGGGGAGACAGCAGGCCAAAGGCCTACAGGGTCATCACTCACCCTGGGCAGAAGCCCCATAGTGTGCCCTTCGCTGCTGCCTGAGGCACAAATGCTTACAATCCGAGAGGCTGTGGTCTGCCACCTTCCTCCAAGGAGTTCCCTCTAGTTGGAGGCACTGAGGCCAGGATGGGAGCACGTGTGTGTGTTAGGGGAGGGGACATTGGCCTGCATCTGCTTTCCTGGACAGCTTGGTGGGGTGGCCCTTCTTTGAAATCTGAGGATGTGCTCAAGTTGGCACTCAGAAAAGAAAGCTCTTGCCATTCACACTGGACAGACAGGGAAATTGAGGCTCTGAAAGAACTTGTGTCATGCCACAAATAATTCAGCAAGCCAGCCAGTGGGGGAACATCCAGTTAAAAACCTGAAGATCCATCTCGCAAACCAAAATCTTCCTTAGTTGCGTGACCTTGGCCAAGCCACTTAAGGTCCCTAAGCTCCAAGTTGAGGTTAAGTCACACAGCTTGGGGAAGAACTAGGGAGCAGAGCACACTTTTATGCAGTCTGACATGAAAGGTGCTCTATAAATGTTTGTTATTATCGTCATCATTATTGCTGATGACAATCTTTAATTCTTCATTTCCTGCTTGCTGTGTCACAAGATTCCAAATGTTATAACCAACAGAACAACCCTCTGTTAAGATTTAGGGGGGAGACGTTGGGAGCAGGGAAGGGTTAAAGTGGGTTTGGAGGCAGTGGGGTGAGGGCTGAGGTACAAGCCTACCTAATGACACCTTCTGTGACCTTGGACCAGTCTCTCTCTTTCTCTCTCTCTCTCTCTCTCTCTCTCTCTCTCTCTCTCTCTCTCCCTCCCTCCCTCCCTCCCTCCACCCCACCCCCTCCAGGTCCTTTGTTCTTGATGCATCCAAATGACATCTCCGTAAATACTGCAGCAAGAACTCACCCAAAGGGGACCAGGAGCACCCCCAAAAGACCCACAAAGCGCCCCTGAGAACACCAGGAAGCACTCTTACAGCCCTGGACACAGCCTGGCAGGAAGCCTCCAGGGGGCTGAAGAGAGCACAGGGTTGTCCTAGAGCAGTCAACTCAGTGGCCTCTGCCCGGGCTCTGCTGGAGTCCTCCCACGTGGTCCTCCCAGGCCTGCCCCAGGGAGGCAGAGAGCTCCTTCGCAAAGGCCCTCCTGCCCCCCTACTCTGCGCTCCCTGCAGAGCTGGCTTGGCTTCTCCGTCAAAAGCAGGGCCCATCAGGCTGGAGGCGGCGATGTGTCAGCTGGTATTCAGGCTTTGGTTGTGTGCTCAGAGCGCTCCCCCTCCCCAGCTCCC
The DNA here is from genome assembly GCF_900095145.1 of Mus pahari. NCBI lineage: Eukaryota > Metazoa > Chordata > Mammalia > Rodentia > Muridae > Mus > Mus pahari. The sequence goes on along the minus strand of NC_034592.1, from coordinate 16,531,200 downwards.
CAAATCCACCCACCCACCCCTTTACCCACTGCTCAGGGCCTTCTGGGTGGCAGCGCTTCACACAGAGAGAAAGAGACAGAAACCGAGGAGCAGCAGCCTAGAGCCCTGGCTGTGGGGGGTGGGGGCTGACTCACTTGGCCCCCTCCCTGGTGCCGATGGGGCAGCCCCCACACCCCTGGGCGCTGGCACCGAGTCAGGCCCCACAGTTGGGAAGAAGGGAGATGCAGCTCCGCTGTGCCTGACCCGAGTCCGCTGAGGATGCACCCCGATTTCAGGGACCGGTTGGTCCTCGGGCCGACAGGCGATGTGTAGGCAGCGACCCCCCACAGCAGGCTCACTCCGGCGGCCGCCTGCTGGGGCCACCCTGGCCGCGGGCCCGCCGGGACACCCCTGTTCGCCGCGCCCCTCCCCGGGCCGAGCTCGTCCCCGGAGCCTCGCAGTATTTTCTTCCTGCACCTTTAAGAAGACCGTTGCTCCGTGGTGGGATGGTGTGTTAAAGCCACACAGAGGAAGTTACGCAGCCCGGATCAGACCGGGAGATAAAAGCCCCGATGGTGACCGTGAGTGATGGCAAGAGGATTTAGCCTCGGCATTAACTTGGAGCGGAGTGCAGGGGGGCGGTGAGGCGCCCCGCCATCTGGCCGGCGCCGCGCCAGGGGGATGTTCAGGCGCCTGGACCAGCAGCGGCGAAGCCCACCCAGGCCGGGGGCTGAGTGGGGCGCGCGTGCAGGTTCTCCCCTGGCTGCCCAGGGGGCCCCAAAAGTTTGCACTTGTTAGCAGCGACCTCCGATCGGCCCGGGAGGGCGATGCAAGCGGTGCGGTTGGCCCCCTTCCCTGGCCCGCGTCTCTGGGACGGCTGCGGGCGGGCCCCCCGGCGGCCGGAGGGTTCCCCAGCCCAGATTTGACGGTGGCCACCGCAGCAGCGGCGCGGGGCAGGAGTTTCCAGCTCTCAACCCTGCGGTCCCTGCGCCCACCCAGCACCCGCCAGAGGGTGGCGGTCTCCGGCCTCTCGGGGCTCGCTCCGGGAAGCTGCTCCGAGCCTGGGTAAGGCGAGCGGGGAGCGCCGGGGCGGCGGGCGGGGACGGAGGCGCCGCAGTTTCGCCAGGGTGCTTTCATTTTGTAAAGGCTTCGGTGACGGTGCCAGTTCTCCCCGGACCGGGGAGTCACTCGGAGCCTCCCAGCCGAGGTTCGGACGCAAAGTTATCTGGTGGAGGCTGCTACTAAAGGAGGGCTGAAGCCGCGGAAGAGGGGTGTGTGTGCGCGCCGGGTGCAGCATCTTTAAGAAGTAGAGTAGCTAGTCTTCTCTCTGGGCTCCCCGCCACCCAGCTCGTCTTTTTCTATCCGAGCGCCTGTGTGGGGAGGGGATGGGCTGTTACAATAATGCTGCTTACTCCTGTCTGTGAAAAGTAATTTAACCCTTCTCCGCCGGCGCTCCCCTCCCTAATTTAGTCTCCTCCGGGCTCTAAAGGCGCAAGAACTCTTAGCCAGTCAGGTTAGAAACTTCCTTCGGTGCTGTGGAGGGGGTCGGCAGGAGGAGAGGGGGCTCCACCACCGTGGAGAGTCGCACTCCAGGGAGAGCAGAGGCGGGAAGTGGACCTCCGGATCTCGGGTCCGCCCGTTTCAGAGTAAGTTGCGGGTCTGGGCTGGGGGATGGCGGCGACAGGGTCTCCGCGGAGCAGCGGCGCCGGGAAAAAGAATGCAAATAATTCCCTGGAGCTTTGCTCGGTGTCTTTTAATTAAGGGAGGCGATGTCAAATGAGGGGGCAGCCTGGATGCTAGCCTGGCCTTTATTAAAGGCGTGATTATTAATTGCGCCGGTGGTTTGCACCGAACTTCGGAAAGGCAAAATGCAGCGGCGGTTTGTGCTCTATGTGCGGTGCACTCCACTGTCAACGCTCCCGAGCTCAGCGAGGACTCAGCCAGACTCCTGGGTGTCTGCGGGTCTCAGGCTAGCCCCGCCCGTCCTCAGGGACCTACACGCGGCGGCCTCAGCTACACGTCCTCAGAGCTGGGTGCTCTGCCCCGCCCCCAAGAGCCCAACTTTTTGGGGGCCTCCCCAGCCGCTGTGAGGGTGACAGGGAGAAACCAGAGTCTGGAGAAAGCTCCCTTCCCAGAACTGGGGACACCGGGACACCCGAACCCGAACGTCCAACAAGGCAGCGGTGAGCGTGGGACAACCCAGGGCGGGGTGGGGGCGGCGGGGAGGTAACCGCCGGCCGTGGGGTTCCCCTTTCCTTCCCGATCCTTCCTACGGCCTCCAAAGCAAGTTTCACACACCCTTCTACCCTTTGTCCAGCCTGGGTAGAAGAATTAACCTCCGGTGGATTACCCCCTCCCAGTCCCTCCCCCCCCATCCCCAGGGACCCTGCGCCCCGCAGAGGCAAGTTTCCCACAAGGAGAGCGCACAGCCCGAGACTCCAGCAAGAGCCTGTTGGCAGTCCGGCCAGCTCGGAAAGGCGCTAATTCAATAAGACAGAGAAATCTGAGTTCAGAAATCCTGATAAAATCTAATTTTCGGGTTTTAATACCCAGGCTATCAGACCCCCCCCCCCCGCCTCGGTTCCTGAGGACTCTTAAAAGAAAATAAAGCGCATTGATTCCATTTGTTTCAGAGAGCTGCAGTTTCTTAATAATATCAGGTGAAGATTTATTTTCCAAGGAGAAAACGATCCGCGAGGATGCAACCTCTTACTCGGAATTTCTCCCCTGCCGGTTCCTCGCTCCCTGCTATCCACCTCGTTTTTTCCGCGGACTCTTGCCTGAGTCCCCCGCCCTTTATCTTCTTTTTGGCAAAAATCTACTGTAATTTTCGAGTGCTGAGCTCACAGTGCCCCCTCGATGTCAGCAACGCCCAACTGATTGACGGGTTGTAAACACATTTTCCCCTTGCAGATTTTGTTGTTTTCCCCACCCCCCATTTTCTAGGGATTGTGTGGTGCTTAAACCAACCAAATTGCAAAGCGATTAATAGATTTGCAAGTTGCGCCGCTTGCTGCTTGCTGGGGCTCCGGCCTCGGGGCCTCAGAGCCTCGTTGCCTCCCCACCCGGGCTGGAATCCAACGCTGTCCCAGGCAGGAGCAGCCGCTGGCCCTGCAGATGAAGCCGGCAGCTGGGCCCGCCTTGAGAGCCGCAGCCTGGCGCTCAGGTCGTCCCCAGCCGTCAGGAGCGCCCTACCTGTTAGTGAACAGTCGGGAGCCGACTGCTGGAAGAATTAATTAGGGGCATGCTGTTTTCTGGGCAGCTCAGAGCTTGGTTGGAAACGTCCAAACCATTGCCGCGCCCGAGCTACTTTATTTGTACTACATTTTCGCTGGTTGGAAAAAAAAAAAAATAGACGCTTGGTCACGTTCTTCCAGCGAGTTTTCTAGCAAGAAGTGAGCCCGGGCTTGGTCTAGAGCAGGTTTCTGTTTAAGCGGTCAGAGGAGAGGTGTGAAGTGCGGTCTGGCTGGGTGCTCATCCATCTGTATTAGGAGTCTTTCATCCCAAGAAGGGGCAGGGGCGGTCTTAACCTAGATGGATGAGGCCCACTGCAGCCTGCAGCAGAACACTGGCTGGGGGCTTACCCCTGCGCAGCCAGGCTGGACCAAAATGTCCCATCCTCCTGCTTGTCATTTGAGGGCAGGAATGTGCTGTGTCTGGGTGGCAGTGTTTCACATAAACACAATTAACTCCCCTGGGACTTTTGGTATATAATGGCTGACACGGGCTTCCTTCAGGTGAGAGTCAGTTGCTGCCTTTAAATTCCCTAACCTCACATATGACCGCCTGTGAGCATTATAACCAGAATAATTAATAAGAGAGACTTTATTTTTTTGTTTCCTTTCTTACTTATTTACTTATTTTCTACATCCATCACAATAAGCTCGGCTCCCGTTGGCCAGCGGTTTTGGTGGGGGTCCCATGCTGCCCCGGACTCTCCCCTGTAGCACAAGCCTGGGAATATACTAGAGTCTGAGAGTCATGTGTCTCTAGACGCAGTACTCCTATTAGCTATATCTATTTTCGCTTTTAAATGATTACTGCTGGCTTAAAATAGATGCTACTCTCCTAAAATGATTGCAAACTGTTGGCCTTGGTCAGAGTCTAACACAACAGAACACTTTATTCCCATGGAAGCTTGCGGCCTCCCAGCCTCTCACTGTTAACTCATTTAATTCATGGTTTCTCATGGTGCGGGTGACAGGGAGCTGACTGTGGGTGGCCCACACAGAGACCTTCCTATTGGTCTGTAGCAGAAGGAGCGCAGTCTGCTCCGCTGGATGCTCAGGGCCTCCTTCAACAACTTGGACATTTTGTCTGGTCTGGCCTAGTGTGTTAAGGCAACTGTTAAACCTTGGCTCATGGGGAGGGCTTTAGGGAGTTCCTGATCCTCAAGACAGGTCACTTCCACTGAACCAACACCCTACAGATGATAAAGAGATACACCACCTTTTTAATAGCGTGCCCACCTCTAAACATGTAACTCAGATATTAATAAAAAACAAAATAGTCCAGCTTTCTCTGGAGATTGCGCTAATGCAACCTATTTTTTTGTACAGATTTTGCCAGACAGCTTTGTTCTTCTATGTCTCTAACTGCTCCCCCCTTAATTTGTTGCAGGTGCTGCTGCTAATGAACACATTCTCTCTCTTTTCTCTTCACAATGAAAGCCAAGCCTGAGCCCAGGTACCTGGATGAAGTGAGAGTTGAAGTCTCTGGAATTTCACAATGAGTGGCCGATGGCTATGAGCCAAGGTCAGCCGGTCCCAGTGCCTGCCCCACACCAGAGCAGAGGCAAATGGCCTCTCCAGTTAACACCTCAGTGGCTTTTTTTATAGTCCATTCACAGGGTCGTTGCCACTTTCAGCCCATATGAAAAGAAATCTTTTTATTGGTCTAAGAGACCAAGTCCAGTCCCAAAGAGGGGACTGGTTTCCATCTAACACGCACACCTCCTGATTCCGTGTTATCTTCACTGTGCAGGCTGGTATGCGGTTGTGTGCAGCACGTCGCACATTAAGGGCCCTTTAAAGACCTGGATTGATTGGAAGGACAAAAATTAAAAGCAATCTGATCCAGCCCCATGCCGGATCCCTGCGGATTTCCTCCTTATCCCATTTCCATCCACTGTCACAATTTGAGAGCCTGCCCGATTTGATCAGCTTCACCTCCAGGGGAGGTGTAACACCAAGGTTAGGAGGACACCAAGTTACAGGCAACTTTTTGATCTGCCCATCAGCAGCCTGAGAAACGCTGGCTCTGGATTTTCTGTATCAGCCATTTGGAAAACACAGCTCCCACTATTGGCAGACCTGCAGTGTTCAAGTCAACAGTACATTCCAGACAACACCGCCTGGCAGATGTGGCATTTCCATGCTGAGGTCCCAAGTGCCCCCTGACCCCACCACCACCTCTCCAGTGCCCCTCTGGGCCCCACCCATTCGGACTGCGCAGCCATGCTGCGCCTGCTGGCTCTCTTCCTGCACTGCCTCCCGCTGGTCTCTGGGGACTATGACATCTGCAAATCCTGGGTGACCACAGATGAGGGCCCCACCTGGGAGTTCTACGCCTGCCAGCCCAAGGTGATGCGCCTGAAGGATTATGTCAAGGTCAAAGTGGAGCCCTCCGGCATCACGTGCGGAGACCCTCCTGAAAGGTTCTGTTCCCATGTAAGTCGGCCCTTGGCTTCTCCATCACTGAATTGAGGGGTGGGGGACTGTGTGCAGAGACAGACCTGGGGGTGGCTGAGCAGAACCAGAGGGCCCTGCCTGATACAAGACCGACTCCAAGTCCCACCAGGGAAGGTGCCAAAGCCAAGCTGCCCTGAGGACCGGGGGGTTGAGTGACATTTTGTGGGTGGAAGCAGTCTTGGCCAGCTGACCCTGGCATGGTTTCCTGCCAGGGATTGCACAGCAGTCCTAGTTCCTTGACTCAAAGCCAGTCCCTCCTCCTTTGCAGGAAGTCAGCATTCAGACCAGAGATCTGGATACTATCTGCAAGGTTACCCTCCAACCTGCATGGGTTCTCGCCCCCTCCCCCTGCCCAGTCCAGTCTAGTGCATAGGTGGCATTCATGATCCCAGCTCATGCCAGGCACTACTGACCAAGCATTTTGAAGGCGGAAGCAGGGGTGAGGAGGTCAGGCTAAATAGGACAGCATCTCAGCTGGTGCTATCCCCTAGTCAAGAGGTCAGCACTGAGGCCTCTCATGTGAGCTCCGAGAAGAAGGGGTCTTGGAGCTATCAGGAGCCTCGGTGCTTAAGCAATGTTAACGAGGGCAGTGGGAATAGCGGTGTTTGACAAGTGCTCAGGATGTGGGGTCGAAAGCCCAAGCAGTGTTACTCTATTGAGTTTTCCCCTGGGTGGGAGGGAAATGTTGAGACAGGTCTCAGACCAGTGTCACCATATCGGGGGTTCTGTTCTGCCAGCTGTAGGATGGGTGCAGCAACACAGTACATTAAAGGGTCAATGGCTCTGTGGAGACACGTTGTTCAAAGTCAGAGTGGGCACAGAGAAGGTGTCCCAGATGTTTAGCTCTTTCTGGTCATACGGATAGGGAAACTGAGGTGAGGGTGGGGGGCTTCGGGGAAGGCCCTTGGCCAAGGTGACGCAGCAGAAAGTGGTGAAGCTGCTGAGTTAGGCTTGGCCTGCCTGACGCAGCTGCCTATGCCTGGCAGAGGCTGGGCAGAGCAGCCAGAGGAGCAGGCAAGAGGGGTGCGATGTCACCCTGCAGGTGGCTGGTGCCTCTGCGTGTCCTTGGGGAAAGCTGGGTTTATTGCATAGTCAACCCGGTGTCCCAGACCAGACTCCTAAAAATGTCTCAGTCCCTTGGGGTGGCTTCAGTCACCATGCAGAGAGAGCAGCTAGCTTGGGAAGGTAGATCCCTACTTGGGCTTGTCAATGGTGATGAGGCTGTCACTGTAGGTGGTAGTTGGGCCTGGGCCAGCTTAGAGAAGGGAGGGAGTGAGAGAAGGAGAAAGAGAGAAGACAGCCCAGGGCTAGGAGCCAAGATTGGATTATGTATGGACATTGTCGAGCATCGAAAGACCACGCTGGCTCAAGACAGGCAAAGGGCCCCCTGAAAGTTAGAGCTGAGGCGATAGAGAATCCCATTCTGAGCCCTTGTCTCAGCTCCTGTGGGAACTGCTTCAACCACACACTTCCCGGGCAGAGTCTCAACATGATTTTGTCTTTTAAGTATTAATCATTGCCAGGGTTGGGGACAGTTCATGGAAATGGCTTCTATTCGAGTGTGTAGGAGCTACAGACGACCACCAGAAGCAAATATGGGACCCTCTCCTGGTTCATGACCTTGATGATGCTGAGCTCTGGGGTCTGGATAGGTGGGAAGTCCAGGAGGAACCTCTGGGCATTTTATCACTTGCTTGATGGCTGCAAACGTTCCACGACAGGCAGGTACAGCGTTGCCTTTGATTACAAGTGTGAGACTAGGGAGAATGAAGTGCCACAGGGGCAGGTGGAGGGCAGCCCTCAGAAGGTGCTTCGAGGTAACACCCCAGTCTAATCCCTTTTTAAAGATTAGAAAGATTGCCTAAGTCATGCCAAGGTCAAGGAGCTTAGCAGGCAAGCCAGAAACTGTCTGTGGCCAGAGCGCGTGCTTATCCACCAGGGTCCGCGGCTTCCCTCTATGAGCCTCCGTTTTCTTCCTGTTTCAATAAAACACGCTAATGTAGGTGTAACGTCACTGCGCTGGCAGGGAGACAGCTGGGCCAGGCACTAGCGAGCATGGGCACGGGGGAGTGCTTTAACGTGCAGTGGCCGTAATTATCTTACGTCACCATTGTTATCACTCCCTCGGTGGCTGTCTGGGTTTCTCTGCTTCCCTGGAGTATATTGCTTCACTCCAGCCTTGACCACATCCCAGTCTGCACTTCTGGGCTACAGGCGGCAGCGGGTGGTAGATGAACACCCTAAGCCAGAGCAGGTGTGCCTTGCTAGCCAGCAGAGGGCACCCTGGTGGCAGCCAGACCACCCAGTGCCCTCGTAGTCTTCTAAGCTAGGGCCAGCTCATCCCTGCTCTCTGGCAATCCTCCTGCTAATGGGTATGGGCCTGCCTGTCCCAGCAAGCAGGCAGACAGAGCATGAACCCTGGAACCGCCCTCCCCCCAGAGTACAAGACAGACGGGGGCAAAAGGGCAGTTGCCCTTTTCAGCCCCAGGGTGTGGCCCCTACTCTCCCAGGTTCCTGTCCTTCAGCAAGGCCACTAGAGAATTGAATTGAAAATTCCAGCCTGGTAAGGAAGGGGAGGGGGATAAAAGACAAGATAAATGAATAAATAAAAACCTATTGGCTCTAAACGCGCAAGGAAAATGAATAGGGATGAGCTTTCGGCAGTGGGTTCTTGGGCAAGGGCAAAATTTCAATGAGAGCTGCGGGTTACAGAGGGAGCCCTGGGAGGGGAGGGAGAGGGAGGAGGAAGAAAGGGAGGAGGAGGAAACCAGCAGAAAAGGCTCTTTTAACTTTTCACAGGGTGACAGCTATGGTTCCTAGGACCCCTCTGGCATGAGGCAAATGAGCTGGAGCCTGGATGGGCAGTGTCTTAGCACATCCTGCCTGCAACCTCCATTCCTTTCTCTATGGCAGGGGACGGAACCCGGGACTTAGGACAACAGCGGTGAAGGAGGAGGGACTGAGTGTGCCCAAGTATCTCGAAGCCTCATTGCCAGAATGTGGTCCCTGGACCCCAGCCTCATCTGCCTGAAAGACAGACTCCCAGGCCCTGCTAGACTGTAGGGCATGCAGACACAGACAGGGTGTGGCCTATGATGGGAAAGCTTATTCTGAGGGCTCAGGGGTCTACAGTTTCCCTGGGACCTCTGCAGCTTAAGAGGAGTGTTGATCACTTCTCGGGGAACGGAGGGTCGGGGGGAGACATGGGGGTCCCAAGAGAAAGGTATTGAGTCAGGCAGAGGTCATCTGGGCTGAAACCTTGAGCAGCAGGGTGGAGTACACCAAGTCTGTGCGAGTGAGACACTGGCTGCTTCTAGGGCAGAGACCTATTTTGGTGGTAGTTAGAGACCTGCAATCTGGAATAAGCCATTCAAATTCTCCACACTGGGCAGTGGATGTGGCTCAGCTACTGGAGTGCACAGCATCCACAAAGCTCAAGGTTCAGTCGCTGACGGGTATTGTGGCAGGAGGGTCGGAAGTTCAAGGCCAGCCCGAGCCAAATGAGATCCAGTCTCAATAGACAGAGGTGAAGCTGTAGAGATGTCTCAGCAGTTAAGAGTACTGGCTGAGTTTGCAGAGGACTCAGGGGTGATTCTTAGCCCCTGCATCCTGGTTGACAACCATCTGTAACTCCAGTTCCAGGGGATCTGACGCTCTCTGCTGGCATCCATGGGTACTGTACACATACATGCAGACAAAATACAACACACATTTATATATATATAGGTTTTTCAGGACAGGGTTTCTCTGTGTTCCCTGGCTGTCCTAGAACTTGTTCTGTGGACCAGGCTGGCCTCAAACCCAGAGCACCATGGTCTCTGCCTCCCAAGTGCTGGGATTAAAGTCATATACCACCACTGCCCAGCATAATTTTTAACTTAAAAAAAAAAAAACCTGGACTTGGTGGCAGATGCTTTTAATCCCAGCACCAAGAAGGCAGAAGTAAGTAGATTTCAGTAAGTTCAAAACAAAACAAAAAAACAAACAAAAATAACAAAGGACCACTGCCTACACATCAGCTTCTCCATCTAAGAGCCTGCCTTGCCCACGTCATCGCCTCCCTAAAGAAGCAAGTCTCAGAACCTGCAGGTGCTTAGTTAGAACTGTTCATTATTAGCCTATAGCTCATCTCCATCATCTTGAGTTTCCCATGTTGAAATGTGTCAACATCCAATTTGTCTAAGAAGCCTCCAGAGATATGACAGTTTTCAGTCCCACTCCATGTAAGTTCAACATAGGATGGGGCTAGTTGGAGACCACACCCAGGACGCTGTCACCAGCTCAGTGCCTGACACAGGTACTTCCTTCATAGGGCTCTAACAAGAGTGCCTCTCACCAGACAGTGGTGGCATATGCATTTAATCTCAGCACTTGTGAGGCAGAGGCAGATGGATCTCTAGGAGTTCGAGGCCAGCCTGGTCTACAGAGTGAGTTCCAAGACAGCCAGGGCTACACAGAGACCTTGTCTCAAATAACAACAACAGAGTGCCTTCTTGTTGTTTTCAAGCCTGAGAACAGTTTACTGGACGAGTGAATGGATGGACAGAGGGATGCCATGGACCAGGAAGGCTTCCATAAAGAGGAGGGATGAGTGCTGAACCTTGAGGAAGACCCAGGGCTCTGATCAGGATCCAGGGCAACTGGAAGCATTCACTTTTCCCCTCACTGCTGTGGGATTTCCCAGCTCCCTGCTTATCTCAGTTGTAATGTCTTGGAGTTGCCCGCACCAGCCTTTAGCCTTCTAGGACAAGAAGAGATCCCAGGAGGGCATCTTGCAGCACAGAGAAGTCTCTTGCTGTGGATAGACAGGAAAGGATGGAGCTGTGCTGAATGCCAGGCTGGTGGAGGTCACTGGTGTCTCTGACATTCCTGGTGGCAAGCATTGGGTTCAGACATCCTGAGATGATCAACAGAATTTCAAAGTAGTGAGGACACAAAAGAACCCAGAAGAAATACCTACCTACTCAGAGTACCAAAGACTCGGAGACCCTGCGCCTATCGCCTCTCTGAGCTCAGCTTCCTTTCTGTCCACATCCCAGTTTTTATTTTTATTTGCTTATTTTTTTGAGGCAGGGTTCCTTAGAATCAAACTTGGCCTTGCAGTTGCTATGTAGCTGAAGCCGAACTTAAACATGTGATCCCCCTGCCTCTGCCTCACAAGTGTAGACATGAGCCACCACATCTAGTTTCTGCCATGCTGGGGATTGAACTTACAGCTTTATGCATGAACTCAGCCATGTCCACAGCTCCTACTCTAGTTTTTGAGTACTGTGCCTTTAGGTGAGGCAGGCACTTGGTGGCTCCCTAGGCTGGCTTTGACACTGACCCCTTCTGGGCTGTGGAGCTTCAGATGAGGCCTTGTGTCCCCAAGCTCTTCTTTTCTCATCTGGAAGTGGGGTTGACACTTTCAGGCCTCCATGTGTCTCGGAATGAGGTGAGGTAAGAAGCCAGCATCAAAGGAGCTCCCAGAGAAAAGATGTTTCCACGCTAGAATTAGCTAGAAGAGCAAACGGGACAAACACAAAGAGACAACAGGCAAAGATGGCACCTCGGTCAAAGTGCATGACAGAGTTATAGGGGCAGTGGTCAGAGATGGAAATCCTGAAAGATTCCAAAGCAGGAGAGAGTGGGTGGTGGGGAGCGGCAGGTTCCTGCTGCTGTGCCTGAGTGAGGCCTAGGAACAGGGAGCCACACACTTACCACTGCACTCTCCGGTCAGTTTCTCCTAGTGTGTCTTTTAGACCAGATGTTGGCTGACTCTCTGTGGAGGGTCAGTGGGTGGGTGGGGTGGCTGTGTTCCACCCTTACCCCAGGTCCCCCTCTGTTCCTCTCCTTCTCCAGTCATCCAGGGCAGTTCCCACCCTGGGACTGCTATATAGTAAATACTAAGTCAATATGTCCAAACTTAAGAACAATCGGAGATCGTCCAAGGCCAGAGGAACCCCACTCTGTAAGCATACTATAGTGGGGTCAACCCAGGGCAAACCCAGTGGCTGGCCGCTGGCTGCTGGCATCCCCTCTGGCCCTTCCCACAAGTGCCTGAGACGCACCTCATTCCTAGCAAGTACTAGGTTCCTGATGGAGTCCTGGCCCTGGGGCACAAGGCTCTCCACCCTGGGCCTCCATCTACCCATTCCCACCCAGAGCTTGATCTCACACAGTGACACGTGGTAGGACTCATGGGACCTACGCCGGAGGCCGCCTGTGGCAGCCGAGAGCTAAAACTGCTCTTAGACTTGGCAAGCTTACGTGCTCACTTTATAGCTCACCCAGGTGAGCCCTCAAAAACTGTCACCTCTGTCCCCAGAGCTACCTCTCTGAACTGTATCTTGAAGACACCAGGAGTCAGGGATCCCACTCTTAGCCCTGTCAGCAATGGCTTTCCTGCAACAGTACCACGAGGCAGGATATGGTGATGGTGGGAACATATATGATCATATATATGATCATTAAAGTCAGCACTTTTGACAGTCCTTGAAGTAGGATTCTGGGAACGTGCCCCTCCGTGCTGGCCCACCTGCCCTGGCAACATACATATTGTGCCTATTTCTACACTTGATGTATGTAACCTTTTCTTCCTCTCCATAAAATTGTCACACAGATGAGGGAGGGGACACTTAGGGAAGTGGAAATACCCACAGTTGCACAACAAAAGCCAGGATCCCCTCAGAGCTTTGTCCTCTTGCTTCCCCCAAGCCTTCTTCCCTCATTTATTCACAAGTCTGAATGGCTGTGGTGACCCTGGGCAGTTGTGGGGAGACCTGGCTGTAGGAAGGGGCTGAAATTGAACTCCCACTTGGATAACCAGATCTCAACCCTGGCAGGGGCAGGTGTGTGTCTAGAACCGCCCCCTCCCCAAGCCTCTGTGAGGAAGATCCAGTGTAGTTTGTCTTATGTCTCTGGGGACGATTCACACCTCCTCAGCCCCCATTCCATCTCCCTCCTGCCGCCAAATCATTTGTCCACTTGACTGGAAGCACTGCCCGGGGAAATAAGTGGAAATTAACCAAGACCCTGTACATCCCCGCCACCAGGCACACTGGCGGCTGCTGGGCAAAGGTGAGGAGGAGGCTGGGAGAGGCATCTGCCAGGGAGGCTGCAGGTTCTTGCAGAGGGCCCTCCCCTCTGGGGGATCACAAGGCAGTAGGCAGCAAGAGGGGAGAGGGAGAGTCAGTGGTGCTGGGGAAGGCAAAGTGCCCCCCAATCCAGAACCTTTCCTAACAGTTGTGTGGCTGATACTGTGCTGGGCCAGCTCCTTGGAACAGGTCTGCAATAGCTAGGCAACATTTCTGCCTTCCCCAAAAGAGGAAGAATAAACTAGGGGATCTGGGTATATGCCCCTGAGCCCCCTGCACTCCTGACTCCCTCCATCCTACTGACTGGTGGACCAAGAGAAGCATCGTCCTCCTAGACACCAAAGGTGACCTAGGAGGACCAAAGGCAAAACCCCTTCCTGTCTCAGCAGCAGGAAAGTCTCAGTGGGGGCTCCTGACTTACAGAACCCCAAAACCGTCTGAAAGCCTATAGGGCCCTCTGGAGTAGGCCCCAGGCATGTGTGCAAACATTCGTGTATGCACATACAAACACAAGAATGCATGCTGTGTGGGCCCTTCCCATGTGGGACAGCTAGAGTCACCTGTGGACCCCAGTAGCCAGCGATGCAACTCAAGAGGATCCTGCTTTCCAAGGCTTTAACCTCAGGGAAGTCAGGGTGTCTTCTTGCTATCTAGCCATTGTGACTCCACAGCCTCCAACTCATTAGAGCCGCACATAGTTAGTGCCTAGTGTTTACTAAACAGTTAACATAAACTAATTCAACTGAATCTATACAGGTAGGATATTTTAAATAGCGTAAATGCGAGCAGTCTCGGAGTCAGAGAGGTTAAGTCACTTGCCCAAGCTCACACAGCTTCTAGCATACTGGGCTGTAGATCTCAGTATCTGCCCAGGTTCCGCGGCTGATGGGGGTGTCTCTGATTACCTCAGAAGGAAAGGGAGCCGGAGGTAGCTGTGTGTGTGTGTGTGTGTGTGTGTGTGTGTGTCTGTGTGTCTGTGTGTCTGTGTCTGTGTCTGTCCGTGTGTGTGTCTGTGTGTCTGTGTCTGTGTGTGCGTGTGCGTGTGTGTGTGAGTGTGTGTCTGTGTCTGTGTGTGCATGTGTGTGTCTGTGTGTGCGTGTGTGTGTGTGAGTGTGTGTGTGAGTGTGTGTGTGTCTGTGTCTGTATGTGTGTGAGTGTGTGTGTCTGTGTGTGCGTGTGTGTGTGTCTGTGTGTGTGTGAGTGTGTGTGTGTGAGTGTGTGTGTGTCTGTGTGTGTGTGTGTCTGTGTCTGTGTCTATGTGTGCGTGCGTGCGTGCGTGTGTGTGTGTGTGTGTCTGTGTCTGTGTCTGTGTCTGTGTCTGTGTGTGCGTGCGTGCGTGCGTGCGTGTGTGTGTGTGTGTGTGTGTGTGTGTGTGGTGTGGTGAGCAGAGTCCCCATCAACCCTGGAGGAAGGAGGCTGACGAGGAGTGATGCTGTGTTTTCCCGCCCACTGCTCTTTGAGCTGAGATGGAGCCTGCTAATCCACTTATTTGATAACTCGCTTGCTCCGTGTCTATTTGGAAGCATGCAATCTCCCACGCACCAGCTCCAGCGAAAGCGAGGTGGCTTGGCTTAGAGGAACCTGATCTGCCTTTCTGGGGATGCAGTGGTGAAACTATACCCACCAATGGACAGTAATGGACCTAAAAATAGAGGGAGCAGGGAGAGGCAGGGGCAGGGAATGGTTCTGGGTCTGACTGTCCAGCACTGGGCAGTCCTGCCTGCCTGCTCACCTGAGCTGCCAAGCACTTGGGATGCTCTTGCCTGGAGAAAGTATGAGACTAGGAATGGTGAGGAGACGGAAGGTCCTACTGATGCCACTGCCCGCCTCAAGATGGGAAGCCATCGGAGGTCTGGAGGCAGCGATCCTGCCCTCTGCACTCTGGAACTTCCTGAGTAGTCATAAGCTGTCCGTTGCCTAGGAAAACTCCAAGATCTGTGCTGTGCTGTGGGTGTGGGTGTCCCTGGGCCCTCCACTGTGAGGTGGGCCAGAGGGTCTGTGAGGTCCTTCTACCAACCATCTCGGTGCCCCAAACCCAGCTGCATGCATCGGTCTATCTTTGACTGGGGTATTAGCTGCTTTTCTTTTTGTGGTGACAAAATGACGGAGGGAAAAAACATATTTGGGGAGTCACAGTTTGAGGGTCCAGTCATCGTGGTTAGGGAGTCATAGTGGCAGGAGTGTGAAATGGCTGCTCACACCACCCCATAGTCAGGAGCATAGAGAGAGGAACACTGATGCTCAGGTCACAGCAGCTGGGACCAATGCTCACAGTGTGGTTGATGAGAACAAAGGGCTTCCTTCTTCAGTTAAACCTCCCGAAAACAGACATGCTCAAAAATGTATCTCCTGGGGGACTTCAGATCCTCTTAAATCCATGATGAAGATGAACTCTTACAGCTGTTTAGTTGGTTGGATGGTTAATTGGTTTGTTGGTTAGCTGTTTGGCTGGTTGATTAGTTGGTTAATTGTTTTTTGGTTAGCTAGTGGCTGTCTGATTAGTTGGCTAATTGGCTTACTGTTTATCTGCTTGGTTGATTTGCTGGCTAATTGGTTTGCTAGTTGGCTGGTTGATTAGTTGGTTTGTTGATTGGTTGGCTATCTGGTTATTTAGGTAATTGGTTAGTTTCCTGCCCCACTACCAGAGGAGAGCTCTGAACCTAAGACCCATGAACATTGTATCCCTTCCTTTTGTCTGAAGGCAAAGTCTGAAGCTGCTTCCAGCAGAGTGACATTCGAATGCCTGACAGTAGCTGATGAATGCATAGAAGAATAAATCTGCACCTCTGGCCCAGACTCACCCTGACCTGAGGCTGCACCTACAGAGTCTGCAGCTGCCCAGGGGGCGTTCCACCTTGTGGCTCTGCCACATCTCTCGACTCCCCCAAAGAGAAGTAGGAAACCACCCACGGCCCTCTGCAGGGACCATCCCAATCTGTCTGGGTGCTCTGTCATGCCTAGCCTAAGACTTTTTTCTGGCTGCTGAGGTCCCCAAAGAGGGGACCCACCGAAGAGGCTCTCACTCTGCAGCCCTGAGTCCATTGCATGTGCCATCCTCTGTCCTGTCTTCTCAGAGCACCCTGAGGAGGTCACAAAGCTTGCTGTTAGCCAAAAATGTCATTCTGTGACACTGTGGTCAAGTGTACAAATAGGCAGCTGGGACAGAGCCAGGGAGTGTCCTCAGGGAGGGGTCGGAGAAGTGCTTAGCGAGGGATGCTTGTGCAGTTACCTGCCACTGGGTGGCGCCCTCAGATAGAAGTGCCCTGGTCTGAGAGAAGACATGGAGAATCTGGTGAGGTGGCTTGGTCAGCAAAGGCTTGACAAAGAAGCTGAGGAATGGATCCCAGAACTCCCTCACAAAGGTGAGCACTTGTAAGGTGCCGGTGATCCTGGCTGTGAGATCCCTGAGGCTCAAATGACCAGCCTTAGGGCTCACTGGCAGCTGTCCTATATGATTTGGAAAATTCAAGGCCAATGAGAGACTTTCTCTCAATGTCTGAGAACAATACCCGAGGTCATCAGGTTGTCCTCTAACCTCTACAACCCCCCCCCCACACACACAGACACACACACACACACAGAGAGACTTATGGACCTTCCCCTACGTCACCCCCAAGGCCCCAAAGGAAGCGGAGGTTACCTGGAGAGGGGCTGGAGATCAGAGAGAGACGGGCTGAGTTGGGGGCAACGGGCAGGACTAGAGCCCAAGACTTGAGCTCCTGAGGCTGCCAAGTGCTGAGACCAAAGAGGGGAAGGCATAGACCTCATCACTTTACACAGGGTGCCTGGTGTCAGCTGGAGGATGAGCTGGAGAGAGGAAGCCAAGGGGCCGGTGGTGTCTCCTGTGGGAACAGGACAGGGGCTGGGACAGAGTTACCAGTTAGTGGTGATTAGGTTCGTTGCCCCTGTGGGTGCCTTTGACTGTCTGTGTCTGTCCCAGGCCCCAGACCTATTGCCCTAGTCTTCAGCAAGCAAGCCCAGGACAGCTGTCACCAGCAAGGGGAATGACCAGGGCTCTAAGGGCCCCAGAGCTGTCTGGAGGGGCCATGCTACCCTGCCCTCACTCCACCCTGTGCTGGAATCCTCACAGCCTGCCTTTCCCCCTGGTGATGAAATATTCATGTCAGCAGAGTAGGTCCTCTCTGGGAAGGCTGCCTGCGTCTAGCTTACGCCTTGCACAAGCTTTTAAAGAACGGAGCTTTTCCTACCCTCTAAGCATTTTCTAAGTCTCCAATCAATAATGCACTTTACCAGAGGCTTCCTCTTCTCCAAGCCTACCCTTCCTCCCTCTTCCTCTCTTTCCTCCTCCCATCCCTTTTCCTTCTCTTTCATTTACTTGTTTAAAAAAAAAATTAAGTAACTATCTCAAGCTGCTCAGTTGCTGAGGGTAGCCCCTAACTAACGGGGAATTAGGTAGGTACGAGGGCAAACCACCCAGAGTGTGAGCTCAGGGATGAGGTGTGCAGGTGCCACAGGTGGAAAGGGAGCTAGAGGGAACCCCTGGAACCTGGGGAGACCCTGGTGAAGAAGGGGGGGCAGGCTCGGATCTGGGTTTGTACCAGTTAGTAAACAGGTTGCCTGAGATGCACACAGCCCTGGGTTCAATCCCCTACCCCGCATGAACTGGCCGTGCTGGTACACACCTGTCATCCTGGCTCTCAAAAGCGAGGCCAGAGGAGCAGGAGTCAAAGGTCAACCTGAACTACATAGGGTGTTTGAAGCCAGCTGGGATATGCAAGACCCTCTCTAAGAAAATGTCAGGAGGGTCAAGCTTGGTCTCATGAGGCCCCTCTCTCACCTTCTTCTAAAGATCTGGAAATTTTTGATAGCATCAATGAGAGAAAATAGGACCACAAAGGGTCCTGGAACAGGCACCATGGAGCATGCGCAAGATAGATAGTCTCTTCGAACAGAGCAATCCAGTCAGGCCTGCCTTTTTGTGGTAGTGAGCACCCAGTGTCTAGATATATGCAAATGTATAGGACCATCCTCTTCCGAGTCAGGGGCTCACATGTGTCTGCTTGGTAGGTGGTACACGGAAGGCCTGGCGCGCATTCATTGCATGTGGGGGCCGTACGGCTGGGTGCCAGGCACGCTTCAGAACTGGGAAAGAGTTTTCCCACCCCAAACATTCCTGGAAGTCTGGCTGTGGGAAGAATTCACATATGCCCAGGGCAAAGCAGAATGGAGCCTTTTTTTTTTTTTTTTTTAAAGACAATTTTAAGTTCTTGGAGAGATTAACCCTCATGTAGTCACTGCCTTGACAAAACTCATCGGCACTCCCTGTGGCTGCTCTGTTGATGGGGGAAGCCAGCCATGCCAGGCCGTGTCCCTGCAGGCCAGGCAGGGCAAGTCTGAACAGGGTCTAGCTCTCCACCTTGAGCCAGCAGGCCATGTCTTGGGTGTCTCAGCCTCACGCACAGCCCTGTGTCCTGAGGTACTCTGAAGGGCTGTTGGGGGTGTTTTTAGGGATGAGAAAGATGAAAACATTGCTAAAGTCAACAACCCCAAACAGACAGAAGGTCTTAGGGTTGGCATCTCCTCAGCTGCTGCCTGTGCCCGCAGTCCTACCTGGACAGGACTCTCATGCACATGTCGTAAAAGTCCCTGCTTGGTTGTTCAGTGGCTCTACATAAAGCCATTGCTGGGTGGTGTCTTAAGGTGAGGCTTGCTGGCCCCTGCTTTTCTGGGCTTTTACTCTTGCACATAGAAGGTTCTAGGAGGACAAAGGTGGGCAGGTTTGAAATGAAAGGCCTCCAGTTACCTTCTACCAAAGCTTCCCTGCACGGTGAAGGACCAAGAAGTGTTTTTGCTGACTTGGGCTAAAGCCAGAACAGGCTTGGAAGGTGGCCTGAGACTCTGGGTCCAAAATAGACCCGTGCCTTGGACACGGTCGCTAAGGCTGGGCCTGGGGCAAGAGGACAATCACTAAGACTCTGGAGGGCACGCTGCTGGGATAAAGCGTTGAGTACCAGGCCCAGAATGGACGGCTTGTCGTCCTCCCTGCCTGCAGAAGTGAGGGAACATGGGAGAATTGTCCCTACAGGGTAAGTCTCCCTGGACGACTGTCACTCTGAGTGGGTTTCTGCTGACTCGTGAGAGTGAAGCAGGTGACCTTGCTGTTGACTGGGGCAGAGGAAGAAGATGGGATAAATCAATGAACCCACAGAAGGATACGGAGAGCTAGCCAGAGAGAGGAGCTCAGAGGGGGAGGAGGGAGCCAGGGAGGCAGGGCAATCCGAATTAAGACCAGCAGCGAACACAATCTCCGTTTCCGGCTTGTTAATAATTCATCGCCAGTGCAACTTTTCTTACCAAGAAATAGGAAATAATTTGTTAGGGCGAATTCCCCCAGCACTTGGCTTTCTCCCTGCCACTGGGGAGGAGGCCATGGCTCTACTCCCTTCCTTCCACTCGGGGTGGGGGTGTGGGGGGCGGGGGAGTGAGGAATGTGAAACTTTGGGATAGCAGTGATGCACAGGTGCCTGGCTGCTCCCACTGTCAGTTCTGAGTAGGGAGACTGAGTAGAGAACCAGGCTCAACCCAAGATTACACGGCACTGCCGCTGGGGAATGGCACCCAGGAAGTCAGCGTGCTTCCTGCCTTCCTGCCTGGCCAGGCCAGGACAGTTTCTTCCCAAGTCCAAGGAGACGGGAAAGGCTGGCTTGACTGCCTTTGGGTTCCCCGCCTCCCCCTTAGTCTACCCCTAAATCCCAAGTCTTGTAAGAATAGTATTTGGTGTTGTGTCCCCTCATCTCAGCACCCCATACCCTGGGTTACTCCTTGGGAGTCTCCTGCCTCCCACCTGGGACACAAAGTATCTCCAGCCCCGCGCTGAGACTGACAGCTTGGCAGCCAAGTTCAAAAAGAGTCTGTCTGCTGCTGACTGTTCAGGGCCCGCCCGCACACCCAGTGGCAAAAACACGGGCTGTCTGCCTCTTGGGTGTGGGGTGTGTGGCACGGGCTGGGGGTGGCTGTGTCCTTTCCCTCTTGGGTAAATGGCAGATCCCTGACTTGTCCGAGCTGGGTATTAGGCACTGAAGACTCTGACCTCTGGAAAGCAAAGAGGTTGGGGCAGGGGCATACATGGTGGGCCAGGAATGGACATCTTGCCTACATCCAGCATCCCTGAACCTACATCACACAGACTCTCATCTTGTGGTATGCAGACAGGCTCTCACTGTGTAATCTGTCTGGCCTGGGGTCCTCTGTGTAGACAAGGTAGGCCTCAAAGCCTTTTCCTCACCCACTCTGTGTTCCTGAGACCCATACAAAACCAGAGGCTGAAGAGATAGCTCTGGGTTCACAAGCACCGGCTGACATTCCAGAAGATTCGGGTTTGATTCTCAGCACCACATGGAAGCTCCAAGCATCTGTAACTCCAATTCGAGGGTGCCGATATCTTCTTCTGGCTTCCATGGACAACAAGCGTGTGCATGGTCCACAGACATATATGTAGTCAAAACATCCACACACATAAACAAACTAACGATTGTAAAGGAAAGCTCAGTAGCCTGGAGGCGTGGGTCAGGGTTAGAACCCTGCGTGGTGCACACAAGTCCCCAAGTTCATCCTCAGCACCAGGAAGAAGGAGAGGAGGATGGGAGGGAGGAAAGGGGAAGGGAGAGAGAAAGGAAGGAAATCAGACTAATAAGAGAGAAGATGTATTTAGTTTAGGTCTTATGTGACATGTGTGCCCTCATAAAGACTAGGACAGGGTGAATCTGTGTGTTCTTAAAATAACTTAAAGTTTTATTTATTTACTCTTCTTGTGTGTATGTGAGTGCATGATGGGGGTGGGGCATGAGCTCTGTGGTGAGCTTGGAGGAGAATGTCCATGGAGTTGCTCTCTCCTTGCACCCTCCTGTGGGTTGTGGAGTTTAAAATCCGCTCCAGCAGTCTGGCACGGCAAATGCCTTCTTGTGCTGGTGTTCCTTGGGTGAGTGAGAAGATGACGCCATGGCACACCTTGAACACAGGCTGCCTGTGACCCGAGAGGCCTATGAAGAGCTTCACATGGCTAACCGTTCCCAGATGAGGGGTGCTCTGCCGGGTGACGGGTGACTTCCTGTTCCGTTATGCTTTTGACCTGGAGCTTGCCTGACATGTTTACCACCCGGACTCCAACTCCTGCCCTGGAAATAACAGAGGAGGCAAAATTGCTAGAGATGAAAGCGTCCAAATGTGCCACAAAACAGTTTATCTGCAGACTGCCCCGTCATGTTAGAGAGACCTGTCATGCCACCCTACCCCACCCTTGTGCCTGCGCTGCTGGTTCAGGGCTGCTGCACTGCCTACCTTCCAGGTGACTTGCTTGGGGTATGTGGACACCTGCTTGGGGTGTGTGGACACAGGGAAACTGCAGAGGTGCTGCGCTCAGTCTCCCCAGGATTCTCCAAGATCAGTCCCATCATATCCAGGGGAAGTGACACTGGGCCGGTATATACTCAATGACCATAGCAACAGCATCTGCCCCTGGCCCCGCCATCACCGTGATCCTCCGGGCTAGCTGTCACTAAAGCAGTCTGTGTTCAAGATGGTCTGTGTCCCCGTGTCCCTGGGTCCTCAGCATCTCCCAGCCTCTACCTTCATCTCCTTCCCACTCCAGCTGACATGCACAAATCGGCTGTGTACATCTGTCACTACTGTATGATACCATCTCCCTGATTTCTCATACACCATCTCACAGAACACAGGACAAGGAAATAGGACAAAAATAAATGAAAGAAAGAAACAAAGAAACAAACAAAGGAAGAAAGAAAGGGAAAGAGAGAGGAGAGAGAGAGAGAAAGAGAGGAAAAGGGGGGAAAAGAAATGTCTTCTTGGCCTAGAACGAGCCAGTCAGGCTCAGCTGCTGGTGAGCCCTGGGGATATTTCTTCCTCAGCCTCAGCGCTGGCCACCACAGTATTAGAGTTATAAGTGTGCTCTGATCTGGCTTTTTTTCTTTTTTAACTTTTTATTGATTCTTTGTGATTTTTGTTTGTTTTGTTTTTCGAGGCAGGGTTTCTTTGTATAGCCCTGGCTGTCCTGGAACTCACTCTGTAGACCAGGCTGGCCTCGAACTCAGAAATCCACCTGCCTCTGCCTCCCGAGTGCTGGGATTAAAGGCGTGTGTCACCATGCCCGGCTGATTTTTTGTGAATTTTACATCATGCACCTCAATCCCACTCATCTCCCTGTCCCTCCCTAACAAAAATTTTTTTTAAAAAAGAACAAAACCAAAGTTATCTCACCATGGAAGCTGCGATGTGTCACAGTGTGTCACACAGTACACCCTTTTGTGCACATATTTTTGCTTGCAAATGTTCATTGCAGTGAGTCATTGGTCTGGTTCAAGGCCTCCGGCTTCTGCTACACTGTCAACACTGGATCCTCACAGGAACTCCTCTTGGATACCCTGTTGTTGCCCTGTGCCATAGAGGTCCTGCAGCTTTGGATCTGCAGGACTGGCCCCTTTACACACTCCGGCAGGTTGTAGATGGGGTAGATGTTGGGTGGGACAGCTCAGAGCCCTGGATCAGGGCCTGGGAGGTAGCTGACTTTGTCAGCCCACCAGCTCTCCTGTACTTCTCCACCACCTGCAGCCCTCCACCACCAAGACCAGCTCTGTAGCATTGCTCCAGCTAGCATACCCAGTGCCACAGCCCGCAAGGTCACCTGGCTTTTGAGTCTCCAACTTAAGTCTCTGCAGCCAGCACTTTGCTGACTGAACCATGCCCCAAGAACCTAAAGCTTTGAAAATAAGAGGTGTGTGCACTCTTTTGGGAGTGCTAATCATTAAATGGTCAGAGAAGCAAGTGCTGGTTTTGAAAGCTTCAGCGCTTAGCTTGAGTTCCCTTCTGCAAGGTGCCCAAAACTTGTCCAGCGCTGGCTGTCCTTGTCGGACCACTTCATCTGGCTGTTTTCATTAACATGTAATCTGCTCTGTAGTCTTGGATACTAGAGACCCAGAAGGCTGGCAAAGCCACCATTGCCTCCTACTGTCCTCAGCTGTCCCACTTGGGTGGGGACAGGGCTGGCTGGAACTCCCTGGGAGGTCTCCCCAGTGTGACATGAAGAGCAAGCCAGTGCCTGAGCACACTTGTGTTCAGAAAGGAGCTGGCTCAGTGAGGACACAGCCCGTGCCTCCCTGGTGGTGCAGAGCGCGGAGGTTTTGGGGTGGCTGTGCGGGTGAAGAAGCTGGAAGGACTGTGCTGGCCGTGGCTTGGGATCATTCGCTGTGCTCATGGCTGGCAAAGCCTTCTCTGCAGCCGGCATGAGGCTGGGAAATACACAGGCTCATTCATTAGTGGCTCACCATCTGCTTCCCAGGGGCTGGGGTGGGGGCTGGCAGGGCCCTGCAGGTTGGGCAGCATGGGTCCTTAATCCGAGTGGAGTCCCCAGCCACTGGCAGAGCCCCTGTATCCATATTCAATGATAGGATGCCTGGAACAGCTGATGGCTTTGAGGAACCGTGTGTCCCCCACCCCCTAACCCAAGGACCAGTAGCAGGCTGGGGGTAGGTAAGGCAGGGGTCTGGAAAAGGATCCAGCGAAAGGTGCTGAGGTGGGGGATGTGTGTGTGTGTGACAGGAATATTGACAGTTAATATATGATGGGCAGACATTAATGCAATCACTGGGGGACCTGGTGACCTAGGAAAGGACATGGTTTTCAGAGGTAAGTGAGGTGGGTTAAAAAAAAAAAAGTTTGTGGAAGGCGTGTTTCTGAGGACACCCTGGAAAAGCCAGGGTCAGTAACACCTCTCTGAGCCCCTCCCACTTGGCTCACTAGGATGAACCTGCCAAGAGCTAACATCTCCAGTAAAGACATCAACTGTCCCACAGGTTCAAGACCAAGATGCTGGAGGTGTGATACAACTTCACTCCATGTGGTGATGTGGCCATCTCTACCTGTGTCTCATGGCCCTTCGTGTGTGTGTGTGAGTGTGTGTGTGTGGGTGTACGCGCACGCGCCCCTGGTGTTTCCGTGTGTGTTCCTTTTTCTGTCCTTACTCAGGGGCCTTTCCCGGAAGGAGAAGGACCACTGTAGGGCATCCATCAACTCTGTAAAGACTGTCTCAGAACACAGCCTATTGCCTTTAGAGGTTGCTGAGGGCTAGGCACTGACATATGAATTTGAGGGGATACGACTAAGCCTCGGCGCAGGCTCACTGCAGAAGAACAAGTGAATGGTAGAGTGCCCAGCCTGAGTCAGGCTGTCCCCCAGCTCTCTCATCCATGACAAGCTCTAAGGGTGTGTCTGCCAACCCAGTACACAAGCAGGTGCCCGCTCTGGGCTCCGTGTCTCCCCCATGCTACCTGGAGCAGATCGTGGAGGGGTGACCTCCTGGTCAGCCAGCTGCAGTCTGTTGCTTTCTCCTGGTCACTGGGCTTGTCACAGAGCCTGTCAGTCAGACTCTTCCCATTCAGGACTAGGTGTGAGACCAGTCACTGGTGGCCCAGCGTCACCAGTGAAAGTCACAAAAAGCTCCTCCGATGTCTTGTGATTTGTAAGACACTGAGGCAGTGTAGGGCTGGGGAAAGAAAAGAAACCGGGTGATAAGGAGAAAAACAGACCTGGAAGAGGGCGGGAAGAGGGAGGGTGAGAAAGGAGAGGGGTATGGAGAGGCACCTCCCAATCCTCTGAGGAGACCTGGTTTGTCTTGCCTTCCCTGGGCCTCAGTTTCCCATTCAGCAATTAGGTGCTATACTGGTGAGAAATTCTTTTACCCCAAGGTTTCAGGCCTCACCCATCCTCAGGGACAGGCAGGTGGGTGGACATTGGCACCACAGGGAGCCAACGACAGAGCTATTTTGGTGGGTCAGGGCTTTGTGGGTCCTGTCTCAGTGAATCCCTGAGCTACCTGTGCCCAGGCGCCCACAGAGCAGCCCTAGGCTGCCACACACCAGCCCTGGCTGGTGCTGTGGAGGATCAAAGCCCATGGCCAGTGGCTGACTGCAGTGTTGCTGGCTGGGGTGGCCAGGGGATGGTGGCAATGTGTCCACCCCCCTCAGGGGCCTCATGGCTCATTAGAGAGTGAGAGGTTTTTTAACTCAGAGCCAAGCTACTTTGTCTCTGCACAGACACCTGAAATATTCATCAAAGTGACCGTGTGGACTAGGGCCCTGTGAGGCTGTCAGTAACAAAGTCTGTTGTTTGTTAATTAATAGGCCTAGCATCTAGGACAGTTATGGGCTTATAGAACATGCAGTGGAAAGTGCAGAATACCTAAGACCACCCCCCCACACCCGATTATCTTACTATGTATCTGCTGTCGGTGAGGGTCAGGCACTTCACTCCTGCATCCAGGGCTTGCTGATGGCTAGCAAGTGTCCAGCCTAGCACAGGGCAAGCACACCATAGGCCCCTTCCACTGACCAGCATCTACTTCCTGACAGACTCCCTTCCTCTGCAGGAGAACCCCTACCTGTGCAGTAACGAGTGTGATGCCTCCAACCCCGACCTGGCCCACCCGCCCCGGCTTATGTTTGACAGGGAAGATGAGGGACTGGCCACCTACTGGCAAAGCGTCACATGGAGTCGCTACCCCAGTCCACTGGAGGCCAACATCACCCTCTCATGGAACAAGAGCGTGGAGTTGACAGACGACGTGGTGATGACTTTCGAGTATGGCCGGCCCACGGTCATGGTCCTCGAGAAGTCCCTGGACAATGGCCGCACCTGGCAGCCCTACCAGTTCTATGCAGAGGACTGCATGGAGGCCTTCGGCATGTCTGCCCGCCGTGCCCGAGACATGTCACCCTCCAGCGCCCACCGGGTGCTCTGCACCGAGGAGTACTCACGCTGGGCCGGGTCCAAGAAAGAGAAGCATGTGCGCTTTGAGGTAAGGGACCGCTTTGCCATCTTCGCCGGCCCTGACCTGCGTAACATGGACAACCTGTACACGAGGATGGAAAGCGCCAAGGGCCTCAAGGAGTTCTTCACCTTCACTGACCTGCGCATGCGCCTGCTGCGTCCTGCGCTGGGTGGCACCTACGTGCAGCGAGAGAACCTCTACAAGTACTTCTATGCCATTTCCAATATCGAAGTCATCGGCAGGTAAGGCCCAGGGTCACTGGGATGTCACTCGGGATGTCAGCTGTTTCCTGTAATGTTGTCTACCTGGTACCTGGCTGTCTCTAGGAATAGCTGGTTTTGAGGGATATTATATGCTATTTGAGATGCCACCTGGTTCTAGACATGTCACCTGTTACCTGGATGTCACCTGGTTCTAGGGATGTCACCTGGTTCCTGGGGGCGTTATCTGATCTCTGGGATGTCACCTGGTACCTGAATGTCTCCTGACACCTCCATTGTGTCTTGATTCCTGGAATGTTTATGTCAACCTGGTACCTAGGTATCACCTTGTTCTCAGGATGCCACCTGGCTTCAAGAAGTCACCTGGTGACTCATCAGATGTCACTTGGTGCTACATCAAAGTCTGCCTGTGCAGTCAAGATACCCAAGCTTTGCCATAATTGGGGGAGCTTCTCTGGGTGCTAAATGTCTGAGAGGGGAGAGGATTCCGCTCCATCCGGGAGCTTGTTCATTAATAGATACCATGCAGGCTTTACAAGAGGGCCTCACTCCCCAGCCACCTGTGGGATGGGGACACTGAATCTGCTTCCCTCGGCCTCCGCGTGTTTAGATGAGTCAGAGTTGGCAAAGAGCTCACAGCAGTGCCCAGCATGCAATAAATGCTTTAAAAAATATTGAATAAAATGAATGCTTGCCAAAGGAATGGCACCGGAGGCCTAGAGCAGGCTGGCAGAGCGCAGTGTGAGGCCTGAGGGTGTTGAGGGGGCCTTTGTATGTCTCCATCACGGGCTCTGTGTTGCCTAGGGTGTAGCCTCTGACATGGGGAAAAGCCATTAGCTGCCCCATGTGTCTGATTAGGGTGGTTTTTCTTCTTGCTATTGTTTTGCTTTTTTATTTTTGAGAAATTTATACACACAGACTGTATTTGCAACATCTCCACCCCGTTTACCTACCCCCACATCCCACTTTTAGAAGACACACAACATGCAAAACATGTATTTTCATATTTTGACCAGGATTGGGAAGAAGGGTGTGGAGGCGTGGAGCGAAGAAAGCCTGGAGCCAGTTCCCTCCCTCTGCCTGGAGTGTGATGGCCCAGTGGGGTGGGGTGGAGAATGTTGGTGAGGTGGGGTGGGGTGAGGTGAGGGAGTGGGGTGAGGTGGGGGCACTCTATTTCGGCTGTGTCTGCCTTTCCTTCTTGTTGGATGGAGACAGAGGTGAGCCAGTTAGGAAGTAGAGTCAGGTTCAAAACTGGCAGAAAGACAGAGGCAGGTGCACAGTTGCAGCCTGTTCTGTACCGGTCTCTGATGTATGGTTCTTACGTACTTGGGACAGGGCATCTCAAATCTGGAATGTTCTGGAAGCCACTGAAAGATGGCTCCCTCCAACCCCCACCCCCACCCCCATTACTGTGATAAGACTCAGATTTGGCTCTCAGCATCCACACGGTGACTCACAACCACCCATAACTCCAGTTCTAGGAGAGCTAATGCCCTCTTCCTACCTTCACGAACACATACATACAGACAGACAGGCAAAGCGTTTATATGCATAAAGATAAATAAACCTAAAAAAAGATTTTTAAAACCCCTGACAAGAGCAGCTTAAGGAAGAAAGTGTTTGCTTTGGTTCAGAGTTGTTCATCGTGGTGGAAAGATTAAAGGCAGAGCAGTGTTCCTCAACCCTCCTAATGCTGTGACCCTTAATACAGTTCCTCATGTTGTGGTGACCCCCACCCATAAATTTATTTTCTTTGCTACTTCATAGCTGTATTTTTCTACTGTTGTGACTTTTTATATAAATATCTGTGATTTCCAATAGTCTTAGGTGACTCCTGTGGAAGGAGATCCACCCCCAAGGGGATCGCACCCCACAGGTTGAGAACCAATGCTGTCTGTATATCATGTCCCAGTTAGGGGCTCATTGCCGAGAGCAATGTGTGCAGGCTGCTTCTTTGTCCAGGATCCCAGGCAAGGAGTGGCTGTCACTCATAGTGACATCTCAGGTAACATGAACAATATAATCCCCACAGGTGCTCACGGTGGTGTGCACCTTTAATTCCAGAACTCAGAAGGCAGAGGCAGGTGGGTCTCTGTGAGTTTGAGTCCAGTCTCATCTACGTAGGGAGTGTTGTCCATAGAGACCTTGTCTTAGAAAACAAAACAAAAAGATAATTCACACAGGTGATTCTAGACGTTGTCAAGCTGTTGACTTAACACATCAAAGACATCGTAGTAGGAAGCACGGGCCCACACATTTTAGCATTGATGTAGCAGCCATGTCCCCAAGCCCTCAGGACCCTAGCCTGCTTTCTTTGTCCATTGCTACAAGGGACCCTCATCTCCAATGTATACAAGATTCTGCCTTAGAGGTCTGTGGGCTCCCTCCTGTGATGGTGCCAGTCAGGGTCAGGATACACCTAGAGCCCCAGCAGGGTAACAGCCACGACTCCTGTAAGCTGAGGTTCAAGCCCAACCTCTCCACACTCCTCTCTAGCCCTCTCCTTTCCATCTGTGACAAGACTGGGGCCACTGGGAACCACCACCTCCGTGGAAGGGTGTCAGGGAGGAGAGGTGGCAGGGCAGTCGGCAGTCCCAGCACTCTTTTGGCATGCAGCCTTTGTGGGCACAGGGATTCTCTGTCATGGTGGCAAGAGCATGGCAATCAATTCACAGGAGAATAAGTACTCTTCAGGTGGCTGGTTGGCAGGAAAGCAGCAGCTTGGTTATCGATTAATTAGGTCTAGTTAGGTGGCATGAAGCAAGTGTGTGAGCCAACAGAGGGAGCCCCTGAAGTGTCCAGTGGTCTCAGGCTCTGGGCTTTCTCACCCCATGGCCCCTGCCTTCATTCCCCAACCTGCCAACAAAATAACAAATACCCTGCAAGTTGGAATTGAGGGTGGGAGAGCCCACAAGCCCAGGAGAGAATACCCAGTAAGCAGGTCCTGGTTCATGGCGCTCATTCTGCGCTCTCTGCCTCCTGTTTTCTCAGCTGAGCTAAATGTCAGCCAGCCAGGATTCCAGTCCAGTCCAGACCAGCCCAAGGTCAATCAAGCCTCACACAGCTTTCTCCAGTCTCCTGGTCTCCTGGGTTCCCATCCTAGCTCTGACTTCATCCCTCAGGGCTGAAGCAATATGGACCACGAGACAATATTCCCACCTCCTCTCCCAAGCCTCGAGGTCTTTGTTTTGCTGGTGGTCTCATGCTCTGCACGCATCAGCAATGGCATCTCCAAGGAGGGTCCAGATGGTTGGAGGGTGGGACCAGGAGGCAGAGGCACCTGGTGTGGTCCCCAGGAATAAGGAGCTAATACAGATGGGTACAAGGGGTGTGCTGAGCTGCGACAGGAGTGCACCTGAGTGAAATCCATCTGCCAGCACCCTGGGGTTCTGCCTCCCTGCCGCCCTGTCTCCAGGGGCCATTCCTGGAAGGTTGAAGGAGGTGGAAGCTATTTTCTCCACGTGTGGGGGAGCTCAGGTACAGAGTCTGGGCAGGAGAGGCTGGCTTGAAACTGCAGGGAATGTGGGCCAAAAACTGCAGTGGAGGAGGGAGATCATACAGACTCATGTGGAGCAGGGACATGCAGCCTGTCCCAGCAGCCCAAGTCTCACCCTACATCTCCAGGGGAGTTTTATAGGATAAGACCCACCACAAACTGGCTTTCACCTGGCAGGTATCAGAGGGGTCCTTGCAAAGCCCCTCCAGTGAGCTGGGGAGAAGGGAGTCTCCAGGACATGAGCTGCCAAATGGAAACTTGCCTGAGCCTCAGGCTCCTCATCTGCAGTATGGAGCCATAGGCATAATCTCCCCAGTGTGTGAGCTGCAGATGAAGGCATGGTGTTATAGTGCGGTGGCAGGGGAGAAAGGAGGCAGGGGCAAAGAAAAGGCTACTGGGGAAGATGTCCTGGTCACACCCAGCCGGGGTCTTAGCACCTAGAAAAGGCAAAGAGGTGCTTTTGGGTTAGCAGGGTTTGCAAGCCCAAAGGGCCCCCAGAGCTCAGAAGCACTGGAGAGAGGGACAGTGTCTTTGTCTTCAGAAGTAATGGGGAAGAGAGAAAAGCCTGTGGAGAAACGCAGCCAGGCCCTTGCAACCCAGCAGCAAAAGAGAGAGAAGGCACATGGTAGGCATGTGTGAATCTCTGACTCTTTAAGATACCAGCGTTGCTTCCCAAAGCCTTTGGATTCCCTGCAGTCCAGCACTGACAGCCCCAGGGCCCCCTTGCAGCTGTGGCAGCAGCCACACAGGCCCTTTGCAGGGCTGACACACTGTGGGTTGCTAGCCAACAAGTCAGTGAGTCAAAGTGAAGTGGGAAGCCACCCAGTTACCCAGAAAACTCTTAGAAGCTTCAAATAAATTGCCACACTGGGCCCTCATATACCAGTGGGCTCCCTACTCAGCGATCCTAATGCCAGGTATTGGCTGGGTTCTGTCCTCTTTTGCCCTGGAGGGGGCCAAAACCATTGAGAAGGAGGGGACCTACTTGATCCCAGGGCCCTCACTGAGCCTGTGAGCAGCTCTCTGTGGTCTCTGGGCCACATCCACCACGGTCTTCTCCTCCCTTGACCCCGCCCCCTCTCTTGCCTCCCTGCTTTTTTTTTTCATAAACCTCCTGTCCCTATTGATCGCCAGTAACTGGAGATGCAGTCACAGGACAAGAATAGCAATGTCAGAGAGAAGCAAACCTCTGCTGGGGCAGGCAGTGTGGGGGGTGGGGAGGGAAGGCATCTTTCCACTCACCCCGTGCCTCTGTCCCCCTGGACTCCCCACTGCAAACTGGGAAAAGAATCCCGGGAGGTTGTGGAGGATGGAGCTGACCCTCCCAATAGTGACCATCACCTACAAAGCAAGTCTCCAAGGCTAGTGGCCCCCCTGACACTTTCTGGGGTTTCCTCATTCAGCCCTGTCCCAGGAAGATCCTTGTCCCCATTTCATAAATGGGAAACTGAGGCCTAGAGGTTAAGAAATGGATGGAGCTGGGTGTGATAGTACACACCTTTAGTCCCAGTACTCAGGAGGCAGAGCCGTTTGATCTCTGAATTCCAAGCTATCGAGGGATACACGATACCCTAACCCAGAACAGCCAAGGCTATGTAGAGAGACTTTGTCTTAGAGAGAGAGAGAGAGAGAGAGAGAGAGAGAGAGAGAGAGAGAGAGAGAGAGAGCTAAGATGGAGGAAACAGAAACTTCTAAGTGTTGGTGAAGACTTAGAACAATCTGCATGGCTGATGGGAATGCCCAGCTCTGCTGAGGACAGTATGATGATGCCTGAAAATGTTGACTACAGAAAATGTTGAATACATGTGGCCCAGTGGTTCTCCTTCTGATCCACCAAAAAGAACTTAAAGCAAGGGCCTAACAGGCACCTATACACCGTGTTACATCAGCAGGTTCACCATAGCCAGTGATACAAACAGCCCAAGGGTCTTTTGGGAAATAGATAAATGCAAGGCAGTCTAGACATGTGTTGGAATATTATTCAGTCTTATAAAAGGAGAGAGCAGTGTGTGGTGGAGCACCTGTACAGTCCCTGCATTAGGAGATAAAGGAAGGATTCTGAGTTTAAGGCCAACCTGGGCTCTGTAGTGGGACTCTCTCTCTAAATGTGTGTGTGTGTGTGTGTGTGTGCTGAAATCACATGAAATCACAGCTAAGTGATGGAGCACTTGCCTACCACCTGGATTCTATCCTCAGAACCACACAAAAATGAAAATAGATAGATGGAGGGATGGGGACAGATGGGTATATGGATAGGTTGATGGATGGATGGGAGGACAGATGGATGGTTGGACAGGAAGATGTTTGGATTAGTGGATGGATAGGTGGGAAGACAAATGCTTGGATGGGTGGATGGATAGTTGGGTGGGTAGGTGGATAGGAGGACATTGATGGATGAATGGTGGATGGATAGATGGGTAGATGGATGGATGGGAGAACAGATGAATGGTGAATGTATGATGGATGGGTAAATGGACAGATGGGTGGATGGGTAGGTAAGTAGACAGATGAGTAGTGAGTGGATAGACAGAGAGGTAGATGAGTGGGTAGATAGAGAGGTAAGTGGGTGGACAGATAGAAAGGTAGATGAGTGGGTAGATAGAGAGGTAGGTGGGTGGGTAGATAGCTGTGTATGTAGACAGATGGGTGAGTGGGTAAGTGGATTGATAGCTGGCCTCCATATTGTACTGTCCAGGTAAAAGTCTGGTATAAGCCATTAGAACAAGAGAACTAACCTGTCTGTCCTCCTTCCCACCTCTGTAGAATGGAGACAGGAGCCATGAGGTTTAAATGAACTTGTCCCTGAAGGGAGTGTAGACATGCTCAGGCCTCTTGGAAGCAGGAGTCAGAACCAGCCATCATGGGCAACTGAAGGAGTCCTGGGTTGCAGGGAGCCGAAGGTTTTTCTCCCTGCATCTGTGGGCTCTTAGGCGGGCAGAGCATCTGAAGACTCAAAAAAGTGTGTTCTTAGAGTTTGCAAGTGAGGTCTGCTCAGGAAAGGGCCCACATGGAACCTCTGGCCAGTCTCTGGACAGACAATCTGGCTTCTGCTTTACCTCCTCTATTTATTTAGTGCATGCATTTGGTGTGCATGTGGTGCGATAAAAGACCCTGATAAAATATAGTGTGAAGGAGAGGGATTTCTTTTAGCTCACAAGTCAAGGCTAGCAACCCATCATAGTGGGAAGTCAACAGAAGCTTGGTCACATGACACCATAGTCAGGAAGCAGAGAAAGATGGGTGCGTGCTGCTTATGTAGTCCAAAATCCCTGCCCAAAGTGGTCCTGCCTGTAATCAAGATGGGTCTTCTCCCATTAGTGATAATCCCTCCCAAGCATCCTCAAAGCTATTGCTAGCCTTGGTAATTGTCCATAGGTGCCCAGAGTCTTGCTTCAAGCTGACAACACTCAACAGGCACAATCACTTATCTTTAACTGTCTCTCACACGCCCTCCTGGGTGTGTATAAGAGTTGTGTAGCAGAGCCAGGCTGAGTCATGTGTACAGGACCTGTGGGGTCCTGAGGCCCTCTGGCTGGTGGGTTCTGTTCATGCACTGGATGGGCTGGACTCACCCTTTGCAGGGGAGAACTGAAAGCCTTGGATTTGGCTGGGATTTCAGGACATTGGGAGTCTCACAGTTACTCTGAGGCTGGGCCTCTTGGGCTGTGTATATTGTAACTGTGGGCTCCCTAGCCCCTTGTTTCTGGAGTTCCCCTCTGACCTTTCTACCCCTTGTTAATTAACTGGCAGATTCTCGGGCACCACATTGACATTCATTGCTGTGTCAAAGTGCCACATCCCGGGACCTTGACGCCCCAGGAAGAGCTTTTCCATCTCACCTTTCCGACCAGACACTGAGGTGCCGGCTTCTCTGAGGCCTGGGGCAGTCTTTATGACATCGGGGCCTCCTCCTCTTTGCCTCTCTCTGAGTCTAGCCTGGTTTTCCCTCTGTCCTGCCAT
The DNA here is from genome assembly GCF_900095145.1 of Mus pahari. Classification (NCBI taxonomy): domain Eukaryota; kingdom Metazoa; phylum Chordata; class Mammalia; order Rodentia; family Muridae; genus Mus; species Mus pahari. The sequence continues at coordinate 16,497,979 of NC_034592.1, read as the reverse complement.
AGAGATTCTGAGCATGGGACTTAGGGCTCAGACTAACTCTATCCAAGATGGCGATGTCTTAATAAGTTAAGATGACCATGTGTCCATGGAAGTCATGTATCTGTGGGGTAATGGTGGAAGGATCCAAGGCATACTGTCACCTACAACCTGCTGGGTACGAGCAGGGCTTGCTGGTGGTGCTGACACCCTAAGAGGAAGGCTGTTGGGAGCAAAGTCACACAGGGGAACTGAACCAACAAAGGCACAGGACAACGCTGGAACCAACTGAGAGCTAGAGCCAGGTAGTCAGGGGGTGGCCTCCAAGTAGCAATTGGAGGCTAAATGGGGGAGGGGAGCCACTCCCAGCAAGAGCAGCAGGTGCAGAGGCCTTGTCTAAGATGGTGCAGGAGGCTCTAAAGGCTCAAGGACTCAGTGAGAGTAGCTGAGATGTGGTGAGGGGGCATAAGAGAGGAGTGTGGCAGGCAGAGCTGGGTGGCAGAGGTCCCTGAAGCTAACCACTGCTCCCTAGCAGTGGTTTTAGTCTGAGAAGAGGTGAGGTGGGGCTGTGAGCAGGCCTGGCCTGGCCTCTGATCTTAGTGACAAAGGCAAAGAAAGACTCAGCACGTGAGATCAAGCCCCATGGCAGCCATGACCGAGTCTGATGATGGAAGGTGGCCATGGAGCGGGCCACCTCAGGACAGCTTCTGTGGGGTGAAAAGAGTTGGTGGGAGTGAGCCGAGGAGGGCTTCCCACTCCTGGGTTTCTGACTTGAGGGGCCGTGAAGATGGGGATTTTAACTAGTCAAACAGGGGCAGCTGAAGGAAGAAGTTCCTGGAGGGAATTTTACAAACATATGTGTGCACATAATCTGTTTGTCTGTGCATGTGAGTGCACATGTGTGGGAAGGAAACCTTCGATCTTCGAAGGGACGGATATTCCTGGGGAAGGCAAAACACAGAGGTGTGGAGGTAGTTGCAGGTCCCAGAGAGAAGTGGTCCAAGGTGGGTTCACTCTCTGAGAACCTGCAGGTTAGCTCACATTGGTGCAGACTGTGCTGGGCTCGAGGGACGCAGTCACTGCAGCTGCAGGGACTGTCATCTGAGCATGGGAGGCTTTGTCTGGCTTCCTAATGGGTAACAAGATTTATCAGTGGGACTGCAGAGGTGATGTATATCAGGGCACTTAATAGAAAAGGGCTTGCACAGAAGCCCAAATTTGATTTAGCCAATTAACTCAATTGCTGGCCATCCGCTCCAGGAGGAGCTGCAGCCCACATCTGTCCCTGTTACCTTGGCATCACTCAGCCTGTCTGCTCACGGCGGCCCCTCTGCCTGCAGTGTAACGTCCCCCTCCTCCACAGGCACTCAGGTCTTGATTGGCAGTGTTCTTCAGACCCAGTCTCAGGTCCCCCAAGCCCTGAGACTTCTGTTTAGTTGGTTTGCTTCAGCTCACTGTGGTCATGGTCACAGATGCATTATGCCCTCTGACCACTTGGGTCCTTCAGCTTCTCTCCTGACTTTTCTCTTCAGATGGCCTGTCCCCAATATCACAGAGCCCACCAAAGACTCAGATTTCCCACCCACCAGTGGCCCAAGGCCAAGGTCATGGGTCTCCTTAACCTGGGTTCAAACTGGGACAGTGGTGGGAATTAACACAACCTTGAGGCCTACCCCGCCCTCCACCCAGCCACACCCCTGGCCCTATAGACCTCAGGAAAGAAGTGTCCTAATGGCCACTCTTCCTTTGTCCCTCGGAGCTGTCACCTAGCCAGCCAGTGTAGAGTTGGAATCTGCCCTGTGATAACCAAAGGCCCATCAAGATTTTCCCCAGCTGGGCAGTGGTGGCACACGCCTTAAATCCCAGCACTTGGGAGGCAGAGGCAGGCAGATTTCTGAGTTTGCTATTCAGAGAAATCCTGTCTTGAAAAACCAAAAAGAAAAAAAAAAAAAGATTTTCCCCAAATAGAAGAGGAATGTTCCTCTTGGCGAGAAAGAGAAAGGCACTGCTCGCTGCCTTAAAGCACGAGCTTTGCTTCCAACTTTGTTATTAGAACCCATAACTGTGGCCTTGGCTGACCTCCTGTGTGACAACAGGTGGCCATTTGGGGACAGAACAGGTTTTGGGGACCAATTATGCAGAACCCCTTCTGCAGTGAGTTGCTTCAGGAGGAGACAGGATGAGCTCCCCCCTGCTTCCCACACAGGCACCCCATTTGGGAGATGTATGATCCCCTTGGGGCTCAGTCTTTGTGGGGAGTCAGACCTGGGTCTCCATCCTGCCTATCTCCAGCACCCCTTGTTCCATGCTCACCCAAACTCCCTGCAGCCTCCTCTTTGCCCCAAGGAGCAGGTGACATCACTCACTGGCTTGGGAGCTGACCTACATTTCGCAGCCCTCCCGTCTGGGAGTCGCTCCAACACCTGCTTCTCTTGCCCAGAGGAGAGCAGGGCCGGCTCACGATTTTTGTGACACACTGGTGCCAGGCTGGGGCCCAGATGGTGCCCCTACTGGTAACTCCTGGGCATCGCCTGCCCCTCCCCGCTGGGCAGGGCACGCTCAGGCCTGGCACAGGCCAGAGCCCCCGTGGTCCTCCATGTGGCTGTCAGACACCCAGCTGGGTCTGCCACGTGTCCAGAGAGCTAGGCTTGTCTGGTGTATGCCTTCCCTGGGAGGTGAACCTGGCCCTGCCTTGGAAATGTTACATTCTCCAGGGGCTGACTAGGGACCTGTCAGCTCCAGAGAAAGACGAGGGAGGCAAGAGCACAGAGACCCTGCAGGCTGTGGGAGACATCAGGGCTAGGTCTAGCAGGTGAGTGGGTGCACCCTACAGGAAGCGGAGGGGGCGGGGGCACAGGTCAGAGCAGAGGGCATGTCTTGGCCACATGGTAAGCCAGGGTGGCAGGTGAGAAACAGAACATCTCAGGTTGGAGCTTTAGATGAACAGGAAATAGTGCTTAGTCTCTGGCACGCAATTATGTGAACAGAAAGCATTCATTATTTATGTAAAAGTCAAATACAACCTGGAATCCTGCATTCTTGCTGTTTTTGACACAGAGTCCTCCTGTGTCACCGAGGCTGGCTTCAAACCTTTGACTGAAGCCACCCTCTTGTCTCTTGGATAGCAAGGAGACCAGGCATGCCTCATAGCTCGCAGCCGGCAACCAGCATCTTCACTCACCGTGTATTCTCCGCAGAGGCTCAGGGCTCCATATGGAAGGGATTTCAAGAGATTAGAAGCTATGTCCTCCACCCTATAGGGGACCCTAAAGACCTCAAGCCAGTCACATCTGCTTTGATGTCTGCTGGCCACTGAGACATGGGGCTATCCCTCGGGGCCACCGGGAAAGGCTGGAAAGTACAGCTTTCTCACCCCACTGGCCTTTGTGCTTGTTGGCTGTCAACCATAGCAAATGTTACTTTCCTGAGCCCAGCGCTCTCCATAGACATGCCTATCTTCTCCCATAGTAAGAGCCTGCTGCTAGGTCCACAGGCCACTGGCTACCCAGACACCATGTTTGCTCAGCTCCGGGGCCTCTCCTCCCTCTCTGCTCCCACCCTCCTCCCTCTCCTGGGTAGCCAGGCAGTATGTTAGGCACTTAGGAAAATTTAATGACAAGACTGAAAATCCAAGGTCTGATTCAACCACTCCTTTCATAACTGAGACCCAGAGAAATAACTCTTCAAGGTCACACAGCAAATGAACCCCAAGGTCTGGGCCAGAAGATAGCTGCTGCATCAGCATGGAGAGAGCGGCCCTCCTCCCCCAACCCCTGCTATCCTAGTGGTGTGGATGGGTATGGCGTATCCACCTGCCCCTGGCAGTGTGGGCTGGCCCACCCCACACTGTCCTTTCATGATTAAATAATTTATTCTGATGGCTGAGCCGAGAAGAACTTAGTAGTAGGAAAGGCAGCCTGGGCCAAAGTTTTCTGGTGAACTGGTTTTCAAGGTCAAAATCGGTGAAGAGACCCTTGGGAGAAAAGATTCCTCCATGAAGAAGAACCATGTGAACCAAGAGTGTAGCCGGGGACCTGGGGCCACCCACAGGGTGTAGACAAGAGCCCTGCCTGGAGGTCCTGCTCAGAGAGGCCAGGCCTCACAACTCCTCCACAGCCCTCTGCTGCCCCCCAGAGACCTGAGTGCTGGCCGTGACCTATGGAGTCCCTGCCTTCTCACACAGGAGGTGGGACCTTGTGGGTATTCTCCGGATTTGGTTAATAATGCAGGTGCTGGTGGGTAGCAAGGCTTCGAGTTACTCACGTGCTTGCTTATTTATTTTCCTTACTTCATCTCCCAAGGGTCTCCTAGATTAGAAAAGGAAATTCACAGGACAAAGGCCTGAGCTAGGGGAAGAATGTGTCTGTGTCTGGGGTGGGGCCGCGCAGGGCAGGGCAGGTGCACTTCTGGGAGCTTGTGTCCCTTCGAGAGCCAATTGGACCTCGGGCCACGACTCGGATGCCAGCATGTCTGGTCGCCCTGATAACCCAGACATAAAGGGAATCTGTGTTCCCATCATACAGATGTGCAAACGGAAACCCAGATGGACTGATAACGTGTGCACCTGGGCTGGGCAGAAGCCCTGCCCACTGCTGTGCTTCCCCCACCCCGCCATGTCTACCTGGGCTCTAAGGCATTGGGAGTTCAGTCATAGAGAGCAGCTGTGGGTCTGGCTGATGTCAGAACTTCTTTCCAGGCCTCAGTTTCCCCATCTGCATGTTTGGGTGGGAGTAGGTTGCAAGAGCTTATAGGGTGGTTTTCACACAAAGTGGGAGCTTCAGGGCCAGCTGTCTTCGGAGACTGGAGAGAACAAGGCTCTGTTGAAGCAGATGTTGCCAGTGGACTATTCTGGGGTCCCTGTCACTCCCCTGACCCACCCACATGCACGCTGTTCATTCACTGACCTGAGCTCTCCTGAATGGAGTTCACCTACCGGACATGCATGCACCCGTTTAAAGTGGGCTTCAGTTCCCCTAACGACTCATAGAGGTCTAGAAAAAAAAAAAAAAAAAGGAGAAGAAAAAAGAGAAAAACAGGTTTAGGGGCTGGAGAGATGATGGTTCAGCGGTTAAGAGCACTGACTGCTCTTCCAGAGGTCCTGAGTTCAATTCCCAGCAACCACATGGTGGCTCACAACCATCTGTAATGGGATCAGATGCCCTCTTCTGGTGTGTCTGAAGACAGCTACAGTGTACTCATATGCATTAAATAAATAAGTCTAGAAAAAAAAAAAGTAGAAAAACCATAGTGGGCTGGTGAGGTGGCACCGGCCATGAAGCCTAACAGTGTGACTTCTGTCCCTGGGTTGCGCATGGCAAAAGGAGAAAACTGACTTCTGATTTTTGTTTTGTTTTGTTTTTTGTTTTGTTTGGTTGGTTGGTTGGTTGGTTTTTTGAGACAGGGTTTCTCTGTATAGCCCTGGCTGTCCTGGAACTCACTTTGTAGACTAGGCTGGCCTCGAACACAGAAATTTGCCTGCCTCTGCCTCCCTAGTGCTGGGATTAAAGGCATGCGCCACCATGCCCGGCGAAAACTCACTTTTGAAAGCTGTTCTCTGGCCTCCACACATGTTTTGTGACATTTGCACACACAAAATAAATAAATGTAATGTTAAAGTTTTCAACCTCAGCTACATAGGGAGTTTGAGGCTAGCCTGGGTTATATGAGACCATAAAAAACAATACTCAGCCAGGTAGTGGTGGCACGTGCCTTTGATCCCAGGACTCAGGAGGCAGAGGCAGGCTGATCTCTGAGTTGGAACAAATTCCAGGACAGAGAAACACTGTCTGGAAAAAACAAAATACAAAAAGGAAAAAAGAAACACTGCCCCCCATAAGGTCTCTCTACATAGACCCAGCAGGACTGAAACTCACTATGTAACTATGTAGCCCAGGCTGACCTAGAACTCACAGTGTGTGCCAGCACGCCTGAAAATTTTTGGACATCTTCACCACCTAGGAGGAAATACTGCTGCCCCATGATCCCCTCCCTCCCCATCAGCCCAGTCAACTACTACAACTGCTTTCTCTCTGAGCAGGCTGGCGCTAAGGACAGTTAGTGGCAACTGACTTATACATTGTATCTGACTTAGACCGCTAAGGACAGTTAGTGGCAACTGACTTATACATTGTATCTGACTTAGGCCGCTAAGGACAGTTAGTGGCAACTGACTTATACATTGTATCTGACTTATTTTGCTTAGCATGTTTTCAAGGTTCATCCATGAGCACATGAACCAGCATTTCCTTCCTTTTATGACAGAATAATACTCTATTCTATGTATATGCTGCCTATTTACATTAAGTACCTGTAAATAGGTATGGGTGGTCCCCAGCTTTGGGGTACAGGCTCAATTTCTCTTGCATGTGTATCCTAGAGCTAGGAGGACTATGTTTAACCTTCGACCTCATGCATTATCTCCCTGAATTGCCTCATGCACCCAACCATAGGAAACAGCTGTGAATGGTGTTTTGGGGAATGTGATTGAGAGTCATAGCAGGCTGATAAGAAACATGGCTACAAGGTGCCTCAATGAAGAAGTGACATTGTTGTTCAACTTGCCACAACTTGTGTTAGCTTTGGGAAAGGGTCAAGAGCCTTGAAGCAGGGGCCAGACAGAAGAAACATGGCCCAGAGGATAGCAAGATCAGAACTTAGGCTAGACAGAAGTAGAGAGAGATGTCTTAGCTAGGGTTTTACTGCTGTGAACAGACACCATGACCAAGGCAACTCTTATAAGGACAACATTTAACCAGGCTTACAGGTTCAGAGGTTCAGTCCATTATCATCAAGGCAAGAGCATGGTAGCATCCAGGCAGGCATGGTGCAGGAGGATCTGAGAGTTCTACATCTTCATCTGAAGACTAGGAGAAGACTGGCTCCCATGTGGTTAGGACAAGGGTCTTAAAACCCACACCCACCATGACACGCTTCCTCCAACAAGGCCACACCTCCTAATAGTGCCACTCCCTGAGCCAAATATAAACCACCACAGAGAGTGAAGGAGGAGAGGAGCCAGTGAAGTTCCTCCACTGTATCCCAACACAGAGAGGCAATGTCATCCAGAAGTACTTGCAAAATCAAGAGAATAAGGACCTAGCCATGGTGGCACACGCCTTTAATCACAGCACTCGGGAGGCAGAGGCTGGCGAATCTCTGAGTTTGAGGTCAGCCTGGTCTACAGAGTGAGTTCAGGACAGCCAAGGCTATACAGAGAAACTCTGTCTCGAAAAACCAAAATAGAGAGAGGGAAAGAGAGAGAGAGAGAGAGAGAGAGAGAGAGAGAGAGAGAGAGAGAGAAGAGAGAAGAGAGAAGAGAGAAGAGAGAGAGGAGCCTCTGCCATTAGCTTGCATGATATGGACCACTAGTCCTTGGATAGCCTCCTTACATCAGCCAAGGCACTCCAGGTCTTCATGGCACTGATAAGATCAAGATGCCTGGGCTGGTGAGATGGCTCAGTGGGTAAGAGTACCTGACTGCTCTTCCGAAGGTCCG
>NC_034592.1:16467551-16490253 GCF_900095145.1 Mus pahari | reverse complement strand
AAAAAAATAAAATAAGGATGTTAAAAAAAAAAAAAAAAAAAAAAAGATCAAGATGCCTTCTCCGTTCTGGCAGAAATAGGGAAGGGTTGGGGCTGCCCCGGTGGGGCCTGAGCAGAGCCAAGGTCAGGGAGGGACTTGCTGCATGGCCCCTAACAAGTCACTCCCCTCCTATGCCACCCAGGCCACTGGGCTCTAACAGCCAGCCTTCCTGTTAGCATGGACACAATCTGCTTCTCAGATCCAGCTGATCTTTTATGCATTTTTAATAAGCCAAGGTCAACGTTATCACCCAAAGTTGATGGCAATCTTTTCTCTACGTAGCTGATGTCTAAAAATAGCCCCTCCTCAGGCCAGAGGTGTAGAATATACTCCTGGCTTTCTACAACTGGGTGTTCCTCTCCAGCTAGCTCAGCAGGGTGTTAAATAAAAATTCACAAGAATAAAAAGAAAAAAAAAAAAGAGAGAAAGCTTTGGAGGTCAGATACACTTTGCAAACAAATTTCTGTCAAAGTCAAACAGATTTCTTTCCTGGAGGACTTTGGTATGCTGGTGTGCACTGTGAGTTGGGTTGTTTGGGGTGTTGGGACACCATTGCATGTTTGACCAAAGAGGCTCAGGCATGGGACCCTCCTTTATATGGATTTCCTAGGGTCTAATGTCCCCAAAAAAGAACCTACAATGCCAGCTAGTGCCTGCCATCCACTTCTGTGCCTTTGGAGGGGGTGAGCTGGCTTCTTTGTGCTCCCCCACCCCCACCCCGTAGCTCAGAGCTGCAATGAGGGCAGGACAGTGTGTGTGATGACATCTGTCTCTGTCTTTTATGCTGCTGGGACAGCACACTGACAAGAGCAACTTATGGAAGAGAAGTTTGATCCTGATCCACGGGTCAAGAGGACAGTACACGATGGCAGGGAAGTTGAGGCAGCTGGTCACGTGACATTCAGTCAGGAAGCAGAGAGAAATAAGACGGAAGCATGCTACAGTTCAGTTCCCATTCTCCAGGATCCCAGCCCGGGAATGACACCACCCACAGTGGGCAGGTCCTTCCATTTCAATTAATGCAATCCAGATCAACCCCAGAGGCATCCCCAGAGCCCCCAGGTGCTTCTAGACCCTGTCAGGCTGACAGATAACATTACTATCACAGTGTCTCGTCCTGGTTTCCTCTCTGAGGCTGTGATAAAGCACTGAGACCAAAGCCACCTGGAGAGGAAAAGATTTATTCAGCTTGCACTTCCAGTTCATCATTAAGAGTGTCCAAGCTCAAAGTGGAGGCTTTGTTATTTCACACAGCATTACCTCCAGCCAGGACTCACACACAGCCACAGGAGTACAGCAGAAACCATGGAGGATGCTGCCTGCTGGCTCACACAGGCCCATGCTTAGCCATCTTCCTTACACAGCTTAGGACCACCTGGCCATGGAAGGGTGGAGCCTCCTTAACATCCATTAACATTCAAAACAAGCCTGGACCTTGGAAGGGGTTGGATCAATGCGTCACATGTGATTCATGTTTGTTGTAAGATCCTTAGAAAAGCATTGCCATACCACCCCCAAATCCTCTGCTCTGCCAAGGAGTGTGTCAGTGTGAACCTAGGGAACCTGAAAGCTAGGCTGTGACTCAGTGAGTATAGTGCTCACCTCTTACTCACGAAGGGAAGGGTCTATTCCCCACACTGCACAAATCGGGTGTTGCTTCTGCTCTGTGATCCCAGCACTCTGGAGGTAGGGGGAAGTAGAGGCAGGAGGATAAAAAATCCAGGGTCATATTTAAGGAGTCAGAGGCCTGAGATACACAAAACTATGTCGGGGGAAAATCCTGACAGAAGAAAGTAGGAATCATTTGTAATCCTGCCCATCTCTCTACCACTTGCCTTTCTTTTGGGGTTTAGGGTGTGTGTGTGTGTGTGTGTATGTGTGTGTGTGTGTATTGGGGGAAGGTAGGACAGGGTGTCACAATGTAGCTCAGGCTAACCTGAAACTCACTTCATAGCCCAGGTTGGACTCAACCCTGTGGCAATCCTGACCCAGTGCTGATTACAGGCATGAGCTCACCTCACCCCTAGGCTATAGAACTGAGGACTTCACTATGCCCACTCTGGCATCTTCCTATGTCATGCTCCATGCTCTACTCTGTGTGAGCCTTGTGACCTCTGAAGTTGGATTCTGGGTCCATGTCCCCATCTCTGAGGAAGCTGACAGGGGAGAGTGGAGTGAGAACATTCAGGAACTGTGACCTTTTGTCCCCACATTCAAAACGTTCCTTGCAGCTAGAAGTATCCCTTGCATGTGCGTTCATGGCCGTGTAATATTCCATCACTTGGATGAACTGCACTTTAGTTTATAACAGAGTCGCCTCTACCAAACTTCACAGTCTACCTTAAGGGCATTCCCAGAATTCCTGATTATCCTGTGGCTTAGTGGAATTGCCACGCTTGGGGGCTTATCTTATTTAAAAAAAACACTGAATAGCTGGTGTCGTTTATTTTGTTCTGTATGAGAGTGTAACCAGTGTGGCTACCATCATAAAGTCAAAGGACTGAGGGAGGAAACACTAAGTGGGGGCCTCTTGTAGCTTAATTTCCCTGCACATCAGGATAGCATGAACGCAGGAGGCCATGGAAGGCAGACAGCCTGGCTAGGCCAGCAGATGGTAGATATTTGGTGGGGTTTGCCTCCTATCCCTGTCCCTAATGGGGTCCCCTGCTCAGGCTATTTCTAGTAAGGGGACACAGGCACGGGAAGCGAGAGGTGGAGGCAAGAAGACAAGGGCACCAAGAGGTGTTAGCTATGCTTGTGGGCGTGAGGGGGCAAGTAGCGAGCGATGGGCCTTCTGGGAGGATAAAAGGAGTAGGCTGTGGGAACACAGCCATGTTGGTTGGGGAGCATGGGGGGGGGGGGAAGGGTTCAGTAGACTTCTTCCCCCGGCCCCATGCTGGGGACAGAGCCTGTGGCCTGGCAGGCGACGCCCCAGATCCCAGCAATGGTATTTTGGGGATGATGCTCACCAGGTATGTGAGGGACCCAAGATGTCTGCTGATACCCTGCCTGGGCTTTGTCCCCAGACAGATCCATGTGCCCAGAGGAGCCACACTGCTGTAAGATGTCAACCAGCCCATTGTGTCCCACTAGGGCGCTAAGCCGCCACCATGACCCTCCTCTCCATCCCAGGAACCTCCTCATTCTCTTGCTCTTTCTAGAAGGTTCCCTGCTAGACTGTCCTGCAGATTTGGGTTCGCAGACATTCTCCCTGGAGCTCCATCAGAGCAGGGCCCCTCCCCCATCCTCGTTGCTAACCATTTAACTTATCTAATTCATTAAAACCCCCAGCTCAAAGCCTGCTACATTACTGGTATCCTATAAATATTTTCCTTGCATATTTTAATAAAAATAAGATTCCACTCAGCATACCAGTCGCAATTTGCTTTTTGCAAATATTGACAATCTAACTTGGGAGTCTGCCCATCTCAAATAAGGCACACTCACTCTCACACACAGCAGCTCACCTCCCCCACTCCCCACTAATTTTGTGGGTTTGGTTTAGTTTTCTGGACAGGGACTTTCTATAACCCTGGCTCACCTGGAACTTGAGATCCTCCTGCCTCAGCCTCCTGAACACGAGGGCTTGCAGGTGTGAACCATTGTGTCCAGGTCTCTCTTTAACTTTGGGCTACTAAGAACTTCACATTCCCACACCCATACAAAGAGTGCCTCCTGCTCCAGCCTCCAACTGGGATCCTCTTGTCCTTAGTGTCTTTGCTGTGTGGCACTATCTCACCAAAAAGCCACTCTCAACTGTCCTCTAACTGCACTTATATTTCTGGATTTCCCTAAAAGGCAGAGACTCTAAGAGCCAGCTTGCAACAGCATCTTGACAGCTGATTGCACTAATGTCATAAATACCCTTAGTATTGATTGACATGGTACAGCTGGCATTCCTGAGTGTTTCCACCAAGCCCAGCCAGGTGCCCACTTGGCCCTGGATAGACACACCTTTGAGGTCGCTGGGGTCCCCTCCCATCATAGCAATTGGTACCTCTGGCATCCACCTGTTGGGCATCTGTGTGCACGCCAGCACCGTATGGGCTGCATCCCCCTTGGCGGTATTCAGTGCTTGCTCTGACCTCTGCGTTGCTGGCCCAGATGCGGTCAAATTCAAGTTCCATGCCACTGTGAGTGATCTAGAAAGTTCCTGTTCTGGTTGTGTCATCTATGATCTTTTGGGCTGTCATGGCTCAGTGCCCAGAGCCCTCCTTTTCTAGGGATCCCCAATCATGAAATGCTTGTATAAAAAGGAATGTGCTCTCATCGATTTTAGGTTACCCCGAGGTAGAACTTGTGGGAGACAGGTAGACTCCATGCCTGTTCCTTTCCCTTTATTTACCAGTTTGCACAATGATGAGGTGCCTATGAATATTTGAATAAATGGTGAATAATGCATGTGTGGGTGAACTGACAGGGCTGAGACGCTGGGGTTTTCTCTGTCACCCTCAAGTGCCTGAGTCTGCAGCTTTCAGCCAGGACTCTGCATGTACAGGTACGGTTCATGACCTGTCACCTGTCTGCCCACCTTAGTTAAGAGATAAGGTCATCCGTTGGGGTGTGGCTTAGAGGGTTGAGTGTTTACCCAGTGTGCACAGAGCCTTGGATTCAATCTCCAACACACACACACACACACACACACACACACACACACACACACACTTAACTTTCTAAAATAACTTCCTAGCACTTGGGAAGTAGATGTGGGGATATCAGAAGTTCAAGGTCTTCCTTGGCTATGTAGCTAATTCAAGACCAGCCTGGACTTTGTGAGACGAATTCTCTTAAAATAAAAAAATAAAAGTAAGAAGGAATTAAGGTGGTCAGGTTGCTGAAACATCTGGGATAAGAAAGTCTCTCCCACCCAGAGGTCTAGGAATCCCACATCATGCGGCAGCCAGAATTAGAATGAATTAGACATTAATGAATTAGACGGCAGCCAGAATCAACCTAAGGGGTCTAGAGCTCTCCTGTCTAGGAAAGGTCTCCAAACCATGGGAGAGGGAGTCTGGACTCTGCGCTGAAGGGGAGTCTGAGTGTGCAGGGGACCACTCCTCCAGAGTCCCTCTTCGGGCATCCCAGCACAGACCTGCACCAGAGTTCTTGCCTTCACCAGAGGCCCAGGGGCCTGTCCTGGAGCCTGCTGACCCCGACCACCCTCTGGTCTCCTCAGGTGTAAGTGTAACCTACATGCCAACCTGTGCACAGTGCGCGAGGGCAGCCTGCAGTGTGAGTGTGAGCACAACACCACGGGCCCCGACTGCGGCAAGTGCAAGAAGAACTTCCGTACACGCGCCTGGCGAGCTGGCTCCTACCTGCCGCTGCCCCACGGTTCTCCCAATGCCTGTACGTATGTAGCCTGCCCAGCTGCAGTCCTCATTCTGTGCCCCAGTACGGTGGCTCACACACCCACACAGAGGAGGGGAGGGGGCAGCTGGCATGGATACACACACGTTCCCCCCCAGCTCCCCTCCTCTGTGTTTTCTAGGCTGTATTCTCAGCCCTAGTTGCAGGCAGGCCAACCCTTCTCGGCATCTTGTCTCCCACCCTTCCTCATTCTGAGCAGGGCAGGAACCCCATGGAAATGCAGAACGGGGGTACAGTGAATGCACCCTAACACCAGGTCTTATGAGGTGTATACCACAGCTGCCAGCACTCAGTGGAACTTTCACATTTTGTAGCTATGTCCTTTGAGACGCTTGGTCTAAGCCCCCTGCTCTCAGCCCAATCGTCCCCCCCCCCTTGTTCACCATCAAGGGAAGTCATGTGAGAGATTTGTCCACACATTTCTGCATCATGAGCACTCTTCGAGGGACCCCCTCCCTAGAACATACTTCATGAAATCACCGCTCCCACGAGTCTCTAGGCTGTGAGCAGCAGAGAGCCTAGGTTGGCACATGAAACCAAATGACCTGTCCCAGTCTGAGGCTGCACCAGATGTCACATGTCACTTCCCTGAGTCCTTACAATACCACAGGAGTGCTGTGACTAACCCACCCTCCAGAGGAGAACCTAGAGGCCCAGACGGCCCTGTCCTCTCCTGGTTCCATGACTAGTCCCAGACAGCACAGGACCCAGTGACAAAGCCAGGGCCCACATATTCTAAACCACCTGTCCCATCTGTCCCCCTCCCTCACCCCTAAAAGATTCATGTGGCTTTAGACTGATCAAAGCTAAAAGCTGCAGCGAGGCAGCCGGTGACAGGCGTGGTGTGCGTGGGCTACAGCAAGCAGTGTGACAAGCCTTTGAAGAGGTGACTTGCCAGCCACCCCGAGGCACTCAAGGGTCTTCAAAGACACAGAAGGGGCTTGGCAGGCTGTTGGCCTGCCCCCGTCGGGCTCCCTCATCCTGGGCGGCTCTCCACATCTCTTTGTATCCTGAGCCTTCCTTTAGTCCTTGTTGCTTGTCACCCTTCCATCTGTCCTAAGGCCAGACCCAACCCCCGGCACTTCTGCTCTGGCTCCTTCCTCAGCCTCCCGACTGTCACCTCCACCACCAAGGACCAAGACTCCGACCTGCACAACACCTAGGGCCACTGTCCCCATGCTCTGCCTAAGCAGTGGACAAACAGACCGGAGTGGCTTTTGTGTCTTGGCTCCTCCCTGCCCTGAGAGCCTGCCCCACCCCCACCCCCACTTCCATCTACCTACCTCTGCTCAGGGACCTTCTCTTCATAATCACTGGGGCACCCCTCCTAGGTGCCCACTACCTCAAAGTCTTGGGAATGAAACCCTAAGTTCTCAATTCCCCCCCCCCCAAGGACAAGGCCCCTGTGAGATCACCCTACCCCCTCCCGCCATGTCTCCCTATCCCCAAAGCCAAAATTCTCTATGCCCTGTCTCTTGGGACTGGACCTTCCTCTCCCTCAGGGGCAGACTTGGAGGGAGTCTTGCCTCTACACCCCACTCCCAGCATCTATGTGTGCTCACTCTCAGTTCCCGCACTCCCAGGGGCTTGTCCATATCACACACATACGGGACCTGCCAAGATGTGTAAGACCAGAGTAGATGCCAGGAAAGGCATGTCGCCTACCCAATCCACTGTTCCCTCCTAGGGTAAAGCCTTTCTCAGAACCACCTAAAGTGAAGCTGTGACTGACTCCTTCCTTCCATGACTGTGACAGTTCTACTCTGGGATGGTGACATCCTCTCCCACAGAGGCACAGAGAGACTTGGATTCAGCCTTTCCGCACACCCCCCCCAACCCCACCCCAGAACATGCTTCGTGAAATCACAGCTCCCACAAGTCCCCCAGCAGGCCAAGGCCACGCCCCCACCAGCAGGCCAAGGCCACGCCCCCAATTCTACGCTGAGCTGATACCTCGGTGCCTTATGCTGCCCTAGGGAGCCTAGGTTGAGGTTAAACAGGAAGGAGGACTTGTCACAGTGTCCTGGGGAAGAAACAGTTTACAGTGTCCCATCTGCAAATTGGACTAAAAGCAGCCTTCAGGCAGTCAGTAGCGAGAGTCCACATAGGTATGATCCCACTGTGGCTGCCCCTGTGACCGGACAGTCTCGGACCCTCTAAGTCTCCGTTTAGTGGGGCTGGAACACACCTCTGTGGCTCCCCCTTCCTTGTGTACTTCCTGTGCCAGGTGGAGGTGGCCAGGCCTCGTGTCTAACACTGTAACCCTCTGTGCCCCTACAGGTGCGGCCGCGGGCTCCGCCTTTGGCAGTAAGTACCTCGCTCTGAACAGACTCTGCGGCCAGGCCTGGAGATCGGGCATGAAGGGGCTGCTCAGGGCTCTCTCTCTAGCTCTGCTCTCTCTCCTCCGTGTACCCTACTGCACCTAATCACCCCTGTCTGCTTCCCACCCCTCCCTCAGGTCTCCTAGGAGCTTTCTTATGCTGCTTTGAAAGAAGGACAGGGCTTTTGTGTGATTTGGGTCCCCTGACCCCTGAGTGGACAGAATCCCCCTGTCTCCTCACACTCCGTTCTGTGCTTTGTGCACGGCCAGAAATAGGGGCCTTCTCTACTAGATCAATGTCTGTCCCCCTGAGTTTGACCTGGTACCTCCTCCAGGCAACCTCTGAAGATGGCATGCTCTGCCGTAAGGCTGGAGGGGGCAAGCTCTGATGCCAATCCTCTGAGGGTCGGGCAGGTCAGGTTGGGGAAGGGCATCTTCAAGAGTGAAGGTGTCTCAGAAACCCCGAGGATGGTGTGGGTGCCTGTTGACTCCAATCTGCTTGGTCCTCCCAAGCATGTAGTTGGGCCAGGTGGCTGTGCAATGCGGGACACAGTAACATCTCATTTAAACACGGCAAACTCACCCCATGCCCCCAAAGGATCTTCTACTACTCCAAGAGTCAGCAGGAAAGGGCTTGTCAATGTCAAACTGTGGCAGACCCCAAGCCTTAAGGATGCTTCCAAGGGCATCATCATGTTTCTGTGGGACACACCCTGCCTGACTGTCTTAGTTCAGCCAGACTGACCCCTGTCTGGGATGCTAATGGGCAGAAGGAAACCAGACTCTGTGAGCATCATTGGCCCCAACATCAGGGTAAGGGAAGGGTTCTCTGGGACGCCCCACCCCACCCTTTCTTGCCTTCTCCATGTCTTGCCAGGTACCAGCAGGTCCAGAAAAAATCCTGCCCCCAAAGCCCCTATGGCCACTGAGGCCACACAGAGGGGCCCTATCACTTCTATCCCCCCCACGTCTACCATCCAAGTTCCTACAGCCCCAAGCACCCCACGGCCCACAGGTAGGTATGAGAGTACCCCAGGGAGGCCTGTCCCTTCCCTTCTTGCCTCCCTCACCCAGGGAGAGCAGTCACTTGCTTGCCTCTTAGAGTAGAAACTGCTAGCATCTAGCCCCATCAAAGCCCTGGTTGAGGGGGTCCCCAGGCCATGCCAGGAAGTCATTCCACCAGGAGTCCTAGCTGGGACAACCCCCACAGCTCCCAGAACTGTCTTCTGCTTGTCCCTCCAAACATTGTAAAGGAGGGCCCAGAGACCAATGCAGCCAAGGGTACAGGGGACCTTGTAGGATGGTGCCCATGGCAGCAAGTCCACCCAGATATTCAGCCAGAGATGGTGCCTCGTCCCTCAGACACGGTTTGTTTGTTGTCCTTCCATGGAACTGGCTCAGGATCTGTCCCCAGTGGTCATCTACTGGGTCTTCTGTCCAGTGCTGGCCAGTGGGGAAACAGGGCTGGGTTAATGGAGGAGATAGTGAGAAGAGACAGGCCCAGGCCAAATTCCTGCCTTTCGGAAGGGACTACATGTGCAGATACACACAGACCTACAGTCTTGGCTGGCTGTGTGCCCTCCTGAAGCAGGATTTGTGCATACAAGTGGTGTGGGATCCTGACATGGCCCTCTGGACTCACCTGGGAAAGTTTTGCCAGGCCTGACCGACTACAGATGCTGGGAATCTAAAAAGATTCTTCCTGCCAGAGGGTATCAGCAAGATGGTGGCCGAGTAACTTCCTCCTGGAAGCCCATCCCTCCCCAACCTTTTCAGGGGAGATGTGGCTGAGGCTCCTCATTCCTTTCTTCTCCATCATTTGTTGTCCCTGTCCCATGGCGGGTGACATCTGAGGATAGAGACCCCTCCAGCAGTTGGGAAGAAATCAACCTCACACTCTGTCACAGAGTAGCCTCTCCAGGTCAACAGACAGCCTTGAGAAGGTCACCTGCCCAGGACCACTCCCCAGGGGAATTGCGTAGGGAGCTGGACTGGGAGATGAAGACTTTTAGGAAAACCTCTTCTGTCTAGAACCCTTTTGAGGTGGAGGAATCTGGGCTTTGAGGCTTAGCAGCCTGGGCCTCCTCCTTCAAAGACTTTACCGAACCTGTGATGGGCAGAGGGGAACAGTAATAAGCAGGAAGGGGTGGGTGTTCCGCCTGCCACTGACCAGTGGTCCACCTGGGTGGGAGACAGGCACGGGCTGTCAGGTACTGAGGAACCTTGAACCCACGTGGGAGCTGCCTTTGTGTAAGTGGTGTGGGGCAGACTGTGTTGGAGGTTAAATAGGAGAAGGCAGAGGGGGCCCAGTGAGCTGAGTGGGGTCTGAGTGCTGACTCCCCCTGGGGTACAAGACTGGCTGACTCCAGGACTTTGCTAGTGAGCAGGAGGTAGCAATAGCAAACTTGCCATGACTGTCAGATCTGCGATTCTGAGCCCTGCACTGGATGGCTGAGCACTAAGGGGAGAAGGAGGCTTCCAGGTAACAGACAGCAGCCTGCATCTTCGCACCTAGCGCATCCTTAGCGCCTGTGTGGCCTGTGCCCGGGTCCCCAGGACACTCGGCAGACCTTTGGTCTGGATCCCAGTTGCATGCCCGTATCTGTCTGGCTGGACAGTGTGGTCTTCCTGGTCTCACTGGGGGAGGGATTGGAGGCTTCAGAAGATGCTACTGCATCTATGGTATGCAAATTATACCTCAATAAAGCCAGTTGTGTGTGTGTGTGTGAGATAGAGAGAGAGAGAGACAGAGAGACAGAGACAGAGAGAGACAGAGAGAGAGAGAGAACAGCTTCCCAACGTCCCAAGAAACCCACAGTCCAAGCAGGAGCACCGGGCTGGCTCACTCCATCCACTCCTGCCCCCTCTGCCATCCAGGGATCCTGCCCTGAAGTCTCAGGTGCTTAGAGGTGCCCACCATTAAGTCCTAGCTAGTATGGGCTCTTGGCTCCAAAAGACCCTCCGTCTAGTCTTGGCACACAACACAGGACAGCTGAGCATGTCCTAGCAAAATGCAGTCAGAGCTTTCTCCCTTCCTGGACCCAGGGCCTTCCACCGGGTTCTCTTTAGCTGCAGCCCAGCTGGGCCTTGAAGCCCCAGCTGCAGATGCCGACTGGAAGGCAGTGCCATCCCGAAGCCGAAGCCGGGCTAGAGCGTCTAATCCTTTTCAGACTCCTCAAGGGGGTGGGGGGAGCTGAACTCAGAAGCAAGATGCCTTCGGGTGGTTTTACCAGGGCTCTAATTAAGCCCTTGCCAATTTCAGTCCTGCGGCCTTATCTCTTCACTGAATACCATATTAATGTCAATTTGATGTCCAAAGGCTTCAGGCTCCCAGCTGGGAATCTCCCACCATTTTTTTTACCTGGTAGATTCTCTTTTTTCTTTCTCCATCAACCACCATGAATAATCCCTTTCCAGAAGGGAAGACATCAGTTTCCCCTGACCCCCACCCCCATAATCTTCTTGCAGTTCTGTCGTTTGACTTTGGCAAAGCGATGGCTGCCTGTGCTCCTTGCTTTATGTCCAGCTCTGGGGACTGAATGTTGGGGGTGGGACATTTGGTGACTCGTGATGAGGTGGATGGGCAGTGGTCAGAAGGGAGGACACTCTGGGGAGCCTTCTAGAACTTTTCTCAATGGGTCTATCATCCTGGCCAGGACATTGTCCCACAGTACAGCATTAGCCTGAGGTGTCACACACAGGACCCATACACAGGACCTGTTCTGGCTGGCTCTTTTTGTTTGTTTGTTTGTTTTTGGTTTTTGGTTTTTGGTTTTTGGTTTTGGTTTTTTTCGAGACAAGGTTTCTCTGTGTAGCCCTGGCTGTCCTGGAACTCACTCTGTAGACCAGGCTGGCCTCGAACTCAGAAATCTGCCTGCCTCTGCCTCGCGAGTGCTGGGATTAAAGGCGTGCGCCACCACCACCCAGCTTCTGGCTGGCTCTTAAACTAGAACAGAAACCACACAAAGAGGGAAGGTTTTTTTAAAGCAGTGCCCAGTAAAGGAAGAACTATCCAAAGCCCTCAGAGCCTCAGGTATGGGGCCTCCTCTCATTAGGCTTCAAGTGTGTGCATAGCCTCTGCAGCTGCAATAGTATAGATGCTGCCTCTGGAGTGAATTTGGGCCCTGGTTCACGGCCAGTGTAGATAGACCCTGTAGCGCTGCTTCTTACAGGAGCCTCTGAATGGTAGGGGCATCATCCCTTGAATGACTTGATTTCTTCTCTTCTTCCTCCCAAGGTCAGACCAAGCCACCTACTATGGCCCCTCTTGGGGACAGCTCCTTCTGGCCCCAGGTGTCCTCCAGTGCAGAAGGTATGGGGGCAGGGCCTATGCCAGGCCTGAGACCCCAGGAGCTCCATTTTAGACCCTCTCCTGTAGTAGGGGTAGCAGGCTTATATGGTGGGGGCCCCAAGAACTGAAAGTCGTGGGGAGGCAGAACTCAGGGTGAAGGCAATGAGGTAAAGGGCCTGTAGCTACCCTTTGCCTTACTCCCAACTCTGCCCCTATTGGGAACCAGTAGATAACATCTGTAACCCTTCTCCTAGGGCTTCGGAGTGTATAGAAGGATGTCCTTCATTACAGGAACATCGCTTCTCCCTCCTCACAATGTGGGTCACATGTGAGATACCTAGGCAGCTGATGGGGCCCAGAGAGGATCAGATGGACCAGAATAGGCGTGGCTATGAGTTATGATGGTGGCAGAGAAAGTCTGAAGCAAAGACCCAGCAACCTAACTAGTTAAGTGAAGGTGTGAGCCATGGAGAAGCCCCTCAGGACCAGGTCAAGAGAATTAATTATTCTCCTACTGTGGGGAAACACCCAGGACGGGGACTCATCTTTAGCCATAGATGGATGTGGATGTAGCTGGGCTAGCTTGACTCCTCAGAAAGGAAGGTTGTCCTAAGCTGTCCCAAGCTGACCTGTTCTCGGTCCTATTGCCCTTGCCCCACCCCATCCAACACCACAAGCTCCCCTCCAACCCCCCAACCCCCAACCCCCACCCCCGGAATGAATTGCAGTGAGTCAGGCTTTGAGCGCCCTCTACTGGCAAATGATTGCACAACTGGAGAGTCAGAAGTTCTTTTAGCATCCTAGAGGTTCCTTAATCAACACATCCTCTCTAGAAGGGAATACATGTCATCTCCTGCCCTGGCCCCACTGAAGAGCCACAGAGTCCTAGTGGGAAGCACAGAGCCTGTTTTCTCTATGATAACAGCATGCTTACCTTCAAGAATGGAGCTGGGCTCTGGTGGGATTCCAGGCAGGGAAGGGTAGTGCTGCTGCGTTCTTGCCTTGATGACACTTCCGAGGACAGCAAAGGACCCATCCTAGCCAGAGTAGAAGGGTGTCCTCCGAAGGAAAGAATATGCAGTCTTAAAAGTATTTAACATATTTATTTTGTGTGTGTTTTGCTTGCACGTATGTATGTGTACTACGTGTGTGCCTGGTGCCCATGGAAGTCAGAAGAATGCTAGAACTGGAGTTACAGATAGTTATGAGCTAACACACAGGTACTGGGAACTAAACAACAAGCATTCTTAACCACTGAACAATCCATCTCCCCCCACCCCCAAGATGCAGTCTTTATCGTCCGGTTTAGACTGGGGATTTGATAACCAGGAGAGATTGGGGGACAGGGGGAAGAGCAGAAGGGACAAATATCTCTGTGTCAGCAAATGTCTTCGCGGCAGGTAGGGGGTGTTAGGGGATGGCGAAGGTACCTGGGTATTGCTCCAGAGGATCAGTAGGTGTTCTGGAGGGACCTGCGGCAGTAGGTACCCACTGTCGTGGCTACAGGGTGCTTTAGCCTGGGACTCCGAGAAGAACCACACTCTACACCCGAGGGCCCTGTAGTCTCTCCCTACCCCAAATGTGAGCAGGTAACATGGTTGCCCGGGGCCAGCCCAAGGCACTCGGGAGCTTTGGTCTAGCTTCTGCCTTGGTATGGATGGCTTCCCCGGTGGCTGGACCGTAGCAGGTGTAAGAACTCGTTTCTCATCTCTCGAAGCTGTAGCTATCTCTGTCGCTGTCCCTTCCCGAGCCAAGGACTCTACGCTTTTCCAGCTCAAGCCCAGGTCTCCCCAGGTGATACCCATTGAAGAATTTCAAGGTAAGAAGGTGGCCCGAGTCAGGCCTCCCACCTCCTCTCCAATTTGCTGGAGAAAGATGATGCAGGACAGAACTAGCTTGTTGGTACCAACTCAGAAAACCCTCCCAGAATAGCTGGGTCAAGGTTAAGCTGAGTCCCTCCAGCCCCAAGGGAGCTGAAAGCTGGGATGAGTCAGAAGCCAACTCAGGCACAGTGGGCAGGCACATGGCAGGAGAAGCAGCTGCCACAAATAGCCTGTCCTGGCTCCCCTGGGAGGTGTGGCCCAGGGGCTTGTCTTGGTTGGAATGGAATCTGGGACACCTGGGTCACTCTTTGGGGGCATTTTGGAAGATGTTTGCCAGTGTCTCTGGAGGACCAAGGTAAAGTCGGGTCAGGTAGCCCCAAGGGTGGATGCACCAGCTCTCCTAGATATATCGCAAAGGTATTTCTCCAGACTCTTGTGTGCCTTTGACCATATGGAGACCAGGTCATTGCCACCCTGCTCATCACAAGAGAAGGAACTGAAGTCCTCTAGGGATGGCTGCCTTCATGTGGCCAACTTTCATGTGTAATGGCATGGGGGTACTGAGTCCCTTAGAAGGGACACAATGATGGTCTATCCTGCTGAAGGAAAAGTGGCCCTCCAGATTGACCTCTGCTATTCCAGGTCCTTGGGACCTTGACCTAGGCAGTCATGGGAGTTGACAGAGCCATTTGAAAGGTCAGCCTGAGAACCTGTGTGGCAGCTTGAATATGTAGCTTAGTTGGTAAAGTGCTTGCCTAGCGCAGAGGAAGAAACTGCACTGGAGTCTCAGTGCAGCATTAACTGGGTGTGGACTTGCACGACTGTAATTCCAGATCTGAAGACCAGAAGTTCAAGATCATTCTTAGCTAATTACTGAGTCCAAGATCAGCCTGAACTACCCAAGACCTTGTCTTTTTATTACTACTATTAATCATTCCATTCATTTACATCTCAAATGATATCCCACTTCCCGGTTACTCCTCCACCAATCCCGAGACCCTGTCTTTTTTTTTTTTTTTTTTTTTTGAGACCCTGTCTTAAAACAAAACTAAAAACAGTTGTGGGAGGGAGAGTAAAAGGTCCCACAATGGCTCAGAGGTGGCTCTCCTTGGTTTAAACTGAACAGTGAGATTCAAAAGCTGGGCTGAGATTGGAGGAGACCAGGAGATAGGTGTCCAGAGTCGTGCCGAAACTAGCAGTTCAGTGCCAACCAAACTTGTGGGAGGTTCAGGCTAGTAAGAAGGGTCCTGTGTGGACTTGCAGAGATAGTAGCCAGTTTCCCTCTTCCAAAGCAGCATGGGTGGAAGGTTCTGTCCCATGCCATCATGACCAGATCTGTGTCTGACTCCATTCATCCACAGGCCCTTGAGGGGACTCTAGCCAGCCTGGAACCTTTGCACTACCTCTGTAAATGCAGGCTGCAGCATGACCCCGCCCTCCTAGTCCGCCTCAGCATGCAGGCGTCCTTCAGACAGCACTTTGCCCCGAAACCTTGCCTTGGCCTCCCTGACTGTCTGCCCACAGGCCTCCTGGGGACTCAAAGCTGACAGGGCGAGCCTTAGCCACATGCTACACAAGTGTCCCTGACCTGAAACCCCTTCCAGGTCCTCCCAGAGATGCTTCCTGCCACCTTCCCTGTATATTCTTGGGTATGCCTTTCTCTGTATCCCTGATTTCCCCCAAATGCTCACTGACCACTGGCGTTTCTCTCACTTGGCTGGTCCAGACTGCGAGTGCTACGGCCACTCCAACCGCTGCAGCTACATTGACTTCCTGAACGTGGTGACCTGCGTCAGCTGCAAACACAACACCCGAGGCCAGCACTGTCAGCACTGCCGCCTGGGCTACTATCGCAATGGCTCTGCGGAGCTGGATGATGAGAATGTCTGCATTGGTAAGCACCAGGCGCAGGAGTGGGCTTCCAACCCTGCAGAATCAGCCGCGGAGGTGCGGACACCCCACGGCGAGGCCCTCTTCATCTGAGCATCTCTAAGGGGACAGAAGATCCACTACTAGTGACCCCCAACTGTAGGCACTGGAAGCAGAGGTGCTAGTTATAGCTGAAGGCTTGCTGTGCGAAGCTGGCCCATCCCTTGTCCTCTCTGAGCACATAGAAAGCTGGGCAATAGACTAGGTAAGCAGTTTCTATCTCTCCTCTGTTGTTGAAACTGTCCTTCAAAACTTCAGAGCCAGCCGTTGTAGGCACCCACTCTTTCTTCAGTGTTCTGGGCCAGCACTGCCTTTTCTGTAGAGAAGTCCCATGACATTCCTTGGACCTGGGCAGGGGACAGACCTTAAAAGCCAAACCCATAGCCCCCAACTGATACCCAGTAGCATAGAAGGGCAGTCGTCAGGACTGCCCATCTTCCCACCTGTTTGCAGCAGGTGCCAGGTCTCAGGTCTGTGGGCTGCTAGATCTTAGCCATCGGTCAGCAGAGCCACTGCCCATCCCCCCACCGCCCCTCTCCCACCTGGTCAGTTGCAAAGCTAGAGCTGCCACTCTGGATCATGGCTGAGGCCTTCAGATAATTCCATCAACTCTAAAGTGATCAAGCAGAATTGTGTTGCCAGTGTCAACAGGGCCAGCTGCAGGGACAGGGCAGGGCCAATGGATCTGATTAGAGGAGATCCCTTCGTTTCTGCCTGTCTCAGGCCAAGCACCGGGCTTCAAGGACTGGGGGGGTGGGAGGGGGGGCAAGGACAGCCGGACAGACAGACACGCATGCACGCAAGCACTACAGTATCCTGATCAGACACTGTCACCTGTCATATTCATAGCTTGGTATTGGTAGTCCCCACTTCAGCTGTCCAGAAAGAGCAATGAGGCTGGCTCAGCCCTCACAGTGTAACTAGAAAGAGTGTTGGATGCCAGGAGAGGAAAAACTATGCTGAGCCTTCTCTTGCCATGTAAATGCACCAGCATTCCTCAGGACCTCCAGCCTTGTGGGGATCATCGCCAGGGAGTGCAAGAGACTCAGCTGAGAAGGATACAAAGGCGGGTTATAGAGGTTGGGCCTGGGGCAGGACCCATTTGTAGGTTCACAGGCCACTCTGGCTGCACATGGCCTATGCTCTTGTTTCCCCCAGAATGTAACTGTAACCAGATTGGCTCTGTGCACGATCGATGCAATGAGACAGGCTTCTGCGAGTGCAGGGAGGGCGCGGTGGGGCCCAAGTGCGACGACTGCCTTCCCACACACTACTGGCGCCAAGGATGCTATCGTGAGTAGACCGGCCCCTGAAGGCAGACCCTTTAGGCTGTTTGCGTGATCCAGCTTGGTGGGAGGGGCCTACGTGGGCCTGCTGCTGGCTGGGGGGTGGGCTTTGAGCACGTGGCTGCAGAGAAAAAGGTCTGATGCAATCATGGGCAGGGGTTCAAAGTGGCGGGGGCAGGGGTCGAGTGGGCATTGCCCGGTCTCCAGTGGACAGAATCCGTGGAAAGTGGGAGCCAGGAAGAGGGCGGGGGGAAGCTAGGGATTGAAGGGGAACTGACTAAAGTTGGCTGAGAGCGCTGTTGTTTGCGCTCAAGAAAGGAAGGCTTGGCGAGATCCGAGGAACATGGGCTGTCAGACACGCAGCAGACAGCAGCAGTTGATTCTGGAGAGCCGCGCCACTGCTGGGGAGGAACGGGAGAGTCTAGGGGGGGTCAATGGCGGGGGGACAGCCAGGAGCCAGATCCCACCTTGCAGGGATGTTTCTCACGGTGTGCGTCCTAAGTGCCGCCCCCGGGGGGGTCCCAGCTCCCTATTGCAGAAGCTCAGTCCATCCCCACAGCTGCCTCAACTGTCCCCTCCGGCCCGCAGCCAATGTGTGCGACGATGACCAGCTGCTCTGCCAGAACGGCGGCACCTGCCAGCAGAACCAGCGCTGCGCCTGCCCGCCCGGCTACACCGGCATTCGCTGCGAGCAGCCCCGCTGTGACCTCGCCGACGACGCTGGCCCGGACTGTGACCGCGCGCCAGGCACCGTCCCGCGCCCCGACACCCTGCTCGGATGCCTGCTGCTGCTCGGGCTGGCCGCCCGTCTGGCCTGCTGAGCCCGTTCTAAGGGTCCAGGGGTCCCTGGCCCGGCGGCGACACGGGTGCGGCCGAGCTGCTCCCAGGTGCTACTCGCAGAGTCCTCCCGCCCTCCTTGCTCCGCCCGCGCTCACCAGCCCCGCCCGGCACTGCCCTCGCCGGCCACAGGGGGCGCTGTGGAGCCCTGGCCCGGCGGACTGCGATTTTCAGTTTTTTATGGCCTAATGTCTCTATCATTTTTCCATTTTCCCATGTTTCTTTCTTTGCTCTCTTCTTGTTGTTCTTATTGTTGTCCTTGTTCTTGTTGTTCTCCTCCTCCTCTTCCTCCTCCTCCTCGCCGTCCTCCTCCTCCCCCTCCTCCTTTCTGTTGCTGGCGGTGAGACAGGGACTGGGGAGACAGGCTGCTCATCCCAACACCCGCAGGTTCCTGCCCCACACGTGTACACACACACAGAACTCTTGCGCACACCCCAGCGCCTGTTCCTGGCTGCCACCACCAGCCAGCGAACCCGGAACAACAGTTGCCTACAACTCTAGTCGCTGACTTGATTCTCTTTTGTATTTTTTTTTTTTTTTTTTCACTCACCAGACCCCAGGTCCCCAAGGAGGCCTGGAGAGAGAGGAACTGTCTGCGAGAGGGGTAGGACAAAGGGCGGGGAGGGGTGGAAACCTTGTTTTCTAGAGAACTATTTTGTTTGTATCCACTGTCCCTTGTGAGGACGGACTCGGGTGGGAGCTGGTCACCGGGGGGTGGCTGATGGTGTACAAGCCCACAGTAAAGCGACTTCACAGCTGCCTCTGCCTGCTTGCTTCCTGTGTTGATAGACACTCCAAAGGTTTGGATAAAGAAAGGATCCCAGCACTTGGGAGGCAGAGGCAGGCAGATTTCTGAGTTTGAGGCTAGCCTGGTCTACAAAGTGAGTTCCAGGACAGCCAGGGCTATACAGAGAAACCCTGTCTCAAAAAACAAAAACAAAAAACAAACAACAAAAAAGGAGCCCACAAAAAAGCTTTTAAAGACTCCCGTATTGGGGCCACTCTTCCCAGTCTGTTCTCTTCTTGTATGCTCCCCCAATTTTACCTTCAGCCAGGCTGCTGGCCACCATCTGGTAGGTGGATCTATAATCAGGCGTGCCCCACCCCTTTCCTACAGCTCCCCCAAATCCAGAGACTCTGCTGTGGAAGCCCCAGGAAGGTAACTCAGGGAGAGAGAATTCTTGGAATTCTACTGAACCCCATGCTGATGGCTCAGGAGCTTCAGGTCCTGTGTGAGGTTACATCGAACTCCCAGCTGCTGCCTGCCCGGCCCGGCCCGTGTGCCCCGAGGCAGGCACTACACCTGCTTGCCTAGGCGCCTTCGTGTATTTCTATGAGGACCCGACAGGTCACTAAAGCTGACCCAGTGTGTGCAGCTCAGTATCTGCCTCTGCTTGTCTTGCAGGAGGCCCGGTTCCCTCTCTTCTGTCTCCAAGCGTCCCGTGGCTCCTTGTCCTGGTTCCTAATTGCTCCTCCTGTTCCCACCCGAGTCACCTCCTTGCATGCTAACTGCCAGATACTCTTTCTAGCCTGGGCTGTCCCCAGGCCTTTGCTCAAGTCTCTGACGCAAAGCTAAGTGATTCAGACAGGGAAGATGGGCTGGGCATAGTGGCACACGCCTTTAATTCCAGCACTCAGGAGGCAGAGACAAGCGGATCTCTGTGAGTTCGAGGCCTGGTCTACACAGTCAGGATAGCCAGCACTACACAGAGAAGCCCTGTCTGGGGGCTGGGGGAAGGACAGAAGATGGACTGTTGACTGAGGCCAGATGATGCCCCTACTGGCCACTCTCTGCTCTGCTCTCCTGCCTTAGGTTTCAGGAGTCAGTTCCAAGCTCTAAGGGTGGCCTCTGTCAGGTCCCTGGCTCCATACATGAACCCCAATATGCATAAGATATAAGCAGAAATGACAGACAGGACTTCCAGGAAGTTCCTAAAAGCCCTTCCCCATCCCTGCCTGGCCCCAGTCCCTCTCCTGCTTCTCTTCCTGGTGTGAAGGGTGGAGGCAGGAGCCGGCTGGCTGAGCATGAGTGTGGTGCCTGTAGGATGGCAAGCGGAAGCAGACATTGCTTTCATGAAGAGCCAGGCAGGCTGCAGCCTAAATTTCTGAAACTGGGGCATAAATGCGCACGTGAGGCTGTGAGAACCAAGGTCTGTTTCAGGCCCTAAATCTCTGGCCCCGCAGGCTTGACAGTGAGACCCCAGAGTCCACTGAGCTCAGAGAGAAACCAAAAACACCCAGTTCATCACACAAAATCAACACCCAAGCCTGGGACATCTCTCCCCAGAGTGGGGTGGGCCTCCACCTTCAGTAGGGGCGCAGAGGGTGAGCTGATGCAAGCCCACCTTCCTGCAGATGGCTGGGATGCTGGGGTGTGGAGGAGGATCGGAGTTTGAACCACAGTGATCGGAGCCCCTGCCCTGGAAGCAGAGGAGCAGGGATGTATGTACAGATTAGTAAAGGTGGAGGGTCTCAGAGAGACTCTAATACTGAGAGGGGGAAATGGGACAGGGAGTGGGAAGGGCCCAGCCTTGGTCTGACCCGTGGGTTGGGTGGGGCTGTGGAGCAGACACGCTATCCTGGCAGAGCTCTTGTCTTGAGCAAGGGTGTTGCAGTGCAGGAGGCCGTGGGTCTGTTAAGGGGCTATGCTAACAGTGGGGCACAGCCTCCTTCCTGCAAGAGGCTGTGAACCCAATACCGAGAGCTACCGCATGCACATACCACTTTATGTCACCGGGAGTATCCTAGGACACTGGAGGAGCCTGGGAGGAAAGGGGGACCCACTCTGTCCTTCCTGACCTCTCAGCTGGCCTTGCTGTGTCAGCACCCCTAGGACTAGCCAGTCATCTTCAGAGCAAAAGGCCGTTACAGCCCACTGTAAATCAGAATGGCATCCCGATCCCTACAGACTGCTCAGGCCCTGACCTCCAGCGGAGGGAGTGTTGCCAGGAGACATTTGGGAAACACTGATTATCTTCCAGACCATGGAGCAAAGGAGAAAACAAAGTCACCGAAGCCAGAGTCACGGCTCAGCTTTTCATGGCGTCCGGTTCCCCAAGGCACAGGCAGAGGGGGAGGCACCCTTGGCCCAGCTGGGCTCATAGCAGCACCCACCTGAGACAACCCCAAGGCCGTGTTTTTGCCTTGGCCCTGCAGCCTGTGCAGCTCCTAGTGGCAGAGATGGGGAAGCCCTAAGCACCAGGGTGACGCCAGCCGTGCCCCTGCCTCAAGTAGTGATATCCACAGGTATGTCGCGAGTGCCCAAGCTGAGGTGCACTTGCCCTAGTTTGAGAATCATTGTGTTAGAAGGAAGGGGTGGCTCATTTTACAGAGGGGCAAGTAGAAGCTGGGAGGAAGGAAGTGACTTGCCTGAAATCGTGATTGCTAAGGAATGGATGAGATCACCTCTAAACCCTGTGTGCCTCTCCAAGCCTCTGTACCTCACTGGGTCCTCTCTGTCCACCTCCCTCTTCTACTCTGAGAGGGGGCTCCTTGGGGAGCCTGGCTTCATCCCATTGACTGCTCCCCCTACACAAAGGCTGCCTTGGCTGCCCCCTAAATAAACAGGATGCTGCGTTAGCAATCCTGCCTCCGACCATGCTTCACAGTTATGAGGCATTTACGGGCATCTGGGGAACAACTCGCCTCTCTTAAAGGTCTGGGAGAAACGGGGTGTGTGGGAGGATCCGGCTGGTCTCCCCAGAGTGAGGCACCTAGCCCATCCTAGCTCATCTTAGGTGGGGAGGGATGGGCCCAGGCAAGAAAAGCTCAACCGATTCATTTTTCCTGTTGAAAGCACAAATTGCAATGTGTAGGGAAGTTAGAAAGCACGGGAAAGCTAGCGACACCTATGTGTGCTCTGAGACAGATCCTGCTCTGCAGCTCAGGCTGGCAGAGGACTCCTGATCCTCCTGCCTCCTCAGCTTCCTCTGTGCCAGGATGACAAACACATGTCAACGTCACCCAGCTAGTAATTTTTATGTTAAAATTACCCACAAGTCTCTACTCGGAGCTAATAACTGTCGATGTTTCTGGTGGACCCTTCTAGTATTTTCTCTCACAAGCACCCCTATGGGAATTAATCTGGATGCTGGGATCACGAAGGCACTCACTCTGACCAGCTTGTGTGTGTTCTGGAGATCCGAATTCAGGTCTTCACAGCTTTGTGACAAGTGCTTTTACTCACTGAGACCCTGTTTTTTGAGAAGCCTCTCACTGAATCTGGGCCTTACCTATCAACGGGTCAGGCTGTCTGTTAAACTCCAGGGATCCGCCCTTCCAAATGCTGTGCTTAGCTGAACAAACAGGGGGCCCTTGGGACACAGCCAGGAGCTGAGGTAGGCACTTTCCTTAGCTGACCGGTGCTTACATGGCTGGCCAAAATAGAGTAGCTACAAAGACAGAGAAGATGGCAGCCCAGGACAAGGGCCTGGAGCTGGCCACCTGCATTTGTGTGACTCAGTCACTCGTTCTCTTGTCTCCTCACCTGTGAAAAGGGACACCCAGTAGTACTGGTGTCCCAGGGACACCTCTGAGTCAGTGAGTTTGCACTGGTGGAGTGGTGAAGAACATGCCTGGCCTAAGCCAGTCGTCAGCCAATGTCTACTGCTTTATGACTTATGACTTGGTCACTCCTATCCAAGGACCAGCCTCAGTGTGAAGAGGGTCCTGAGAAAGGGGTGACTAAGTCAGTGGTAGACGCCACTGTCAGTTCAGGTTCTCTCTCTCTCTCTCTCTCTCTCTCTCTCTCTCTCTCTCTCTCTCTCTCTCCCATCTAGTCAGAGAGAACCCAGTCTTTTATTTACTA
>NC_034592.1:16455023-16466928 GCF_900095145.1 Mus pahari | reverse complement strand
AAATCCGCCTGCCTCTGCCTCCCGAGTGCTGGGATTAAAGGCGTGCGCCACCACGCCCAGCAGGACTAACTCTTCATATGCTTGTACATCATCTTTTAACTCTCCAGTCTTCTTTTCCTTATCCTAGCAATTCTATGGTCTCATGTCTGAAATTGACAACCTCTCTGTGAACGCAAACTCACCAGCCCAGCCTCCTTTTCCCTTAAGCCACACTCTCCTTCTAATATTGTTTTGTTCCATACACACATCTTCCTCCTACAAGATAAACGCATCTGTCTTTTTTTTTTTTAATAGATTCTTCCTTCTTTTCCTATCCACGCCTTTTCTTCTCTATCCTTGAAGCCCCCATGTTCATTCTGGCTAATTAATACAGCAGTCATTGGATCAGAGAATACATGAGTCTTCTCATATAATTCCAAGTTTAAGGCCAAGTCACATAATGAGTGGTTTTTACAAAGGGCCATGCAGGTTTTTATGGCCTCTGTGGTTATGTTGTCTAGGTTCTTTCCCATGGCCCTAAGGGCCAAGCAGAAGGAAGGCCTGTTGCTCATCCCCCACAGCCTCATGACCACCTCCATTCCTCATTTCTGAGAACCCATCTGTTTCATTTAGTATAGAGTGATTAGCTCTGAGTAATGGGGGAAGTACATTCTCCAGAAAGAGAGACAGAAACTCAAAGATGAGACAGCAGATTAGCTTCAGGGCAACAGCAACCATCAGCTTACTTGGGGGATCACAGCCTGGCAATGATATGCCAGGGGCAGGACCCCACCGTGTCCCCGCCCCTTCCACAATCATGCTGGACCTGGCACCTGGGCACTAAAGAGGCCCAGCCCTTCCACCTACCCTACTTCTTCCCAAAGTTAGGCTGCTGCCCAGTGTTCATGCCACCCAGGACCGGAAAGACTCTGCAGGTCCCTGCTCACAGTGCCCAAGGACCCCCTGGTCCTGGACTGCCCTCTCTGCAGCAGACAGCCAATCCCCCAGGGCTGGAACCCTTCTGCTTACTTCTTCATGGCAGGCCTGGAACCCATAGCCAACCTCCTTTCCAGCCCTGAGTTCAAGGATCACAGAGGTGAGGTTTGCTTCTTCTGTTTGCTCTCGTGCTCGTCTGGCGGACTGGGGCTGAGAACTAGGCAGGGGACATTACCAGGACTAATGGAGAGAAGGGTATAGATGGGACACTGGGGGACCAGGAAATGGAGGTCATAGGAACTCCTAGTGGCCTTTCTGAAAGGTACAAATCATCATGTGGCTGTCCTGGACCTCCCAAGGCCAGGGGAGCCCCCTGGCTGCTTGCATGCCTACATGCCTCTGCTGACCTCCCCGATCAGCAGCATTCCCTGCCCCCCAGCCCTTCAAGGTTTTGCTAGACCCAAAAATCCTCAAAGAGGTGTGGAGAGGCTGGAGAAAGGCTATGAGGGTGAGCAGGGTTGTCTCTAAAGGTTCCAGGCCCTGGCTGAGACCTAGAACCTGGAGGCAGTGAGCAGGACAGTCCAGGGACAGGTGACAGGACTTCTAGAGCAGGCCAGGTTGACATGCTGGAATTGAAGACTTGGGGGTAGCTTTGTCTGGGAAGTGCCTTTGGTTCCCAGAGGCTGGAGACCAGCTTCCAGGATCCCTGTGCGTCCAGGAGAGGAATGAGATCACAGATGGAGGCCCATGTCCATCATGCCAGACATGAGGTGCAGGCCTTTAATCCCAGCACTTAGTGAGTTCGAGGCCAGCCTGGTCTACACAGTGAGTTCTAGGACAGCTAGGGCTATGTAGTGAGACCATGTCTTAAATAAAATCCCCCATCATGCTATGAGGTCATGCTGAGCAATCAGAACCACGTTTGGATTAATGTCTTGGGGCTGTTCCGGGGGGGAGTAGCCTGAGTCCCTCTCACTGACCTATGATCTAGAAGGGATGCAGGCTCTGCTGGGCATGTAGGAGAAACAACACACCACGTGGCAAGGAGACTAGAAGGAAGACGGGGGAGGGAGAGGGGGGGAATTATACCCCTAGGGCCTTTCCCACTGTACCTCCCCTTCCCCCACCTGACACCCAATTCTACTCACTCCTCCCCGACCTCAGATCTATGAAAGCTCCAGCAGGAAAACAGGGAAGTTTGGAGTGCCTAGGACTAGATCTTAGCTTGTAAACATTCTTCTCTAGGAAGAGGGGGCTCCAGAGAGTAAAAGTAGACTCCACAGCAGGGCAGACCAGAGGCCAGCTGCTGGGGCCCTGGACCGGCAAGGTCGGATGAGTCTCTAATGGAACACGGACAGTCACGAACTCTTACCCAATATGGGTTAGTTTTCTAAGACTGTACAGCAACCCTCAGAAATTATCATTAGGGCATGGAAAGAACGATGGGAGGGTGGGTGCTGGCACAGTCCAGGGGGACAGAACGATGTTTCCACACTGCATGGCCTGAGAAGCAACCAGCATTGACAATCACTAGCTGAATACATCAAAAGAGCTGAAGAGAGGAGGACAGGGTCCTAACCCGCAGGCATCGCAAGGGACGAATGTGCCTGCCACCCTGACATGGTCACTGCACACCATGTACCTGTGCTGCTGAAAGGTCATACAGACGCCATAAAGGAGTCCAGTCCCTGCGAGTCACTAAGGGTCAGGAGGTGGCTCAGCGGGGAAGGCTGCTGCTAAGCCTGACTGCCTCAGTTCAATCTCAGGAGCCACACAGAAGAACAGAAACAACAACTGCAAATGTCCTCTGACCTCTGCAAGCAGCAAGCAGTGGTATGTGTGCATGCACACACAAAACACATAAAAGTGCAATCGAAGGGCTAGAGAAGTGGTTCTATGGTTACAAGCACTTGTTGCTCTTGTAAAGAACCTGGGTTTGATTCCCAGCACCCACATGGCAGCTCACAACCACTTGGAACTCCCAACTCCAAGGGATTCAAGGGCTCTATGAGCAGACATACATGTGGACAGACCCACTGCCCCCACCCCCATACGCACATCATTTTGAAAAACAAAAGATTTGAATTTCTAAATGAAAAATGGTTTTTCAGCTTGTAGATGGATATATTAAATGACGTTAAGGGCAAATCCTTTGCCACGCGCTGGTGGTGCTCCCCTTTATCCCAGCACGCAGAAGGCAGGGGCAGGCGGATCTACAGAGGCCCAGCCTGGCCAACAGAGGGAAGTCTAGGGCTACAGAGAAACTTGTCTCCAAAAACTGGCAAGAGGAGGAGGAGGGAGGAGGAGGAGGAGGAGGAGGAGAGGAAGAGGAGAAGAGGACAAGGAAGAGGAGAAGAGGACGAGGAAGAGGAGAAGTAAATCCCTCTATATAACCAAAGATGTGTATAAAAAGGCACAAAGCACAGAGCAATGCAGAACACAGGAAATGGACATAATGTATGATTCACACCAGAAACACGCTGTTGCTAAAAGCCAAAAGGACAAAGAGCACAGGAGAAAATGAGCAGAGAATGTGAGTCCCCCCCCCCCAGAAGAGGGGCGTGTACACTCTCAGCAGAAGCCTAGCCCTGCAGGCCTTGGGAGGGGAGTAGGGAGGGACAGAGCATCCTCCGCTGCAGCCCTTGGCCTTCACAAGGCCTGTGGAACTGCATCCTCTAGACCATGGGCACTGAAATCCTCTCTCCACCCAAACTCCTTACTGCAGAGTGTCTTTCATGGCCACCAGTATAGACAAACCAAACATCTGGTTGGTGAGATGGATCAGTGAAAAGGTACTTGATGCCAAGCCTACACACACACACACACACACACACACACACACAGTTTTAAAGAGAGACTGGTTAGATAACTGGTGTGAGCAGCAGTTAGGGCCCCTGCATGAGGTCCCTGCATCCTTGACTGACAGCTTTCAAACTGCCTGTAACTCCAGCTCCAAGGATATCTTTATCTGATGCCACTAAACTCTACAAACACCTGCATATTGTCTCTCAGATGCACACGGATACACACAATTTAAAAGTTTAAGTCTTAATAAAGGCAATGACCTTTACCACTGAAAAGTACAGAGTCAGTTAGCCAGGTGTCTTGGGGATGCCTCCAGCGCTCAGAAGGCAGAAGCAGGTGGATCTCTGAGGTCAGCCTGACCTACATACAGAGAAAATTCTAGCCATATAGGGAGACCCTGTCTTTAGAAGGGGAGGAAAATCTCCAGAGGATTGGTGGAGTGCTGGCCTAGCACGTGCCAGGTCCTGGGTTCAATCCCCAGCACTGGAGTTAAAAAAAAAAAAGAGTGAATGACTATGCAGATCAAGTGCACACAGCTTCGGAAGTCTGAGAAACCTGCCTCCATGGTTTTATACATATGTCCAGGCCCAGAGTGTCCAAACCAAGAGCAAACCGTCAGGAAAAATCAAAGGTTTTGAAATGACGTGGGCTCCTTATAACTAGTGGACTCTGGTGGGAGGATCGGTTGGGCCACTTTAGTTTCCTCCTGTGGCCCTGCTGCACTGACTGCCCTAGGGAACCTCCCATCTTAACAGAAACTGGTGTCCCATTGACTTTTCTTGGAGGGCTATATCCAGAACCTCAGAGGTGATCCCTATGGGAGCCTTATTCCTGCTGACTCCATGGGAGCTAGACACCAAGACTGTTACAGAAACACCCGAGAGCTCGATCTTCGAAAGCTGCACCCAAAAACATCAGAAAATGGGGGGAGAGCACAGAAGCAATACTTTTTTTTAAAAGGTCCCTTGCTGCCTTCCAGGCTGAAGGCTCCCACTCGTAGCAGAAAAGGGTAGCCATGTTCCAGGCCTCCGTGGCTTCAGATGCCATTGGAGAACTCCACTCACATCCCACAGCAGAAGCGGGTGATAACTCAGGTCCCTTGTGTGCAAAAACTGCCTCTGCCGTGCTCGAAACACTGTAAATTCTCTTAAGGTCAAGCTAAATCTTATGTTGCTCCCTGAATTATTTATTCCTCGATGAATAGTGAAACCCAGGGAGTGGAACGACTGTGTGCAGTTGTGGATTGGTACAGAGAGGGGTGCCTGGTCACTTCAATCACTGACAGCTACTGACAAATTCTAAATGAAGTGGCCATGACATAGCACCCATCCCATTGGGCAAATTTATCATCACCCCCCACTTCCCTGTGATCTCCCAGTGCACCCTGGGTACAAGATGCGGAAAACAGATTAAGTGCCCTTTAAGTGACATTATTCTGTAAGCTACTGTGTGTGTTCTGAGTATCTATGGCCACTGGCAATGACCTGACTTGGATGTACCGTGCCTCCTCTCTGGCATTTCCAGGAGTGCCCGTCTCAAGATACTGCTCATGTGTGGCCTCCACCTCCCGGCCCCAGCCTAATGAACTTACTGTAATCTACAGGATGTCCACGTGGCAATGGGGACACTCATAACCTTACCCAAATTCCAAAGTGCCACACCACCTCCAGTAAGGAGCTGTGTGCCAAGTTCCACAGGCTGAGGCGTTTGACCTCAAAAAGGGGAGGCCTCCTGGAACTGGTTGTGGAACTCTTTCACAAGAGAAAAATTACTAAGCCACAGTTCTCTTGGCTACTTAACTGTTTTGTTTTCTATTCCTTTTCCTATATACAAGATGTTCCTGAAACCCTAGGCCAAGATCTTTAGTGAGTATTATGGCTACAAAACCATCCCTTGAAATGGAATCACTAAACATGACCTCATCTCTGGGAAAACAAGCGCTTTACTTTACAAATCATGTATAAGATAGTATTGATAAATATAAACCTTCCCAACAATAATATTTTATATGGCTGCATATGTGTCATTGGAAGTAGGTTTTGGTATCTTGTTTAAGAAAGCCTTAATTAGAAAGAACTAAAATAGTTTAAATTTATGTTTTGAAGAGTTACAAAAGAACAGGAACTAGAGATTAAATAGTAACTGATCAGCTGGGTGTGGTGGCTCACGCCTTTAATCCCAGCACTCGGGAGGCAGAGACAGGCAGATTTCTGAGTTCAAGGCCAGCCTGGTCTACAGAGTGAGTTCCAGGACAGCCAGGGCTACACAGAGAAACCCTGTCTCGAAAAACCAAAAAAAAAAAAAAAAGTAACTGATCATAAAAATTCATTAACTTGTTCTGGGGAATTTGCCACTAGTCTTAGGTGATTTTTGTATTTTGATGTACTAAATAATCATAACAATATTCGTTCTACCTGTATGTTTTTCTGAAAATACCTTTTTTCTGAAGTTGTAAGACTTGGATGATTTCATATTTTGATGTACCGAATGATTATCATTATGTCTGTTCTATTTCACTGCTTCACTGAACACACCCTTGATTGAGAGCTGCAAAACACACTCAGATTCAAACTGCCTCTGTGTTTGTTTCTGTTGGTCACCACCAAATCCTTACCCACCTGACCTCGAGAACCCACATCCCAGGGACCCCGACACCCAGCCAGGGTGGTCCATGGCACCAAAGGACCCCAAGGATGAGGAGCGTGGGACTGGGCAAGGAGGGGAGTGAAGACAAGGAGCTGGCAGAGGGGAGGGTCTTCCAGCCTTAACCTAGCAGCGCGGACTTCTAATCCAGGCCAGTTTTCTTGTTTGTTTTTATTTCTGCCATTTTCTCTTAAATTTTAGGTTTTAACAAAGATAACAGGTTTACTATTTGCCAAAATCCAGTTATGAATCCAGAGCATATAAAACACAAAGCTACAGAAAGATTCCCAAAATGCGCAAGTAATTTTTTAGAAAATAGTTTAGCACACTCTTGTTATAAAACACATTTACAGGAGGTTATTCACATGTTTT
Organism: Mus pahari; assembly: GCF_900095145.1. Classification (NCBI taxonomy): domain Eukaryota; kingdom Metazoa; phylum Chordata; class Mammalia; order Rodentia; family Muridae; genus Mus; species Mus pahari. The sequence goes on along the minus strand of NC_034592.1, from coordinate 16,460,193 downwards.
TGTTCAAATTTACTCCTGATAATTCATGAAAACATAACTGGACAAACTATGGTAAATCAAGAGAGAAGCAAAGTAAGACAGGTATAATATATTCACCTTGAAATGACATTTGAAAGTAGTCAGGGCATATGTTCTTCTAACCACAGCAAGGACAAAGTGACCTTTTCATCTTGTCAGGGTTAACCATTTCTGACAGCACTGTCAGGAAAGGCCACTTGACACAGCAAACACTTTCTGCAAATACCTTTACCAACTGGAATAAATAAGGTTTCAGATCTGTTATGCAATTACATTCTGCTGAGAGACAGTTCTAAGGCAAGGTCTGCTTGCTGAGAAGGAAGACCCCTGGCTAGAGTCTAACCCCAGCAGCCCTTACACTCACAAAACAAGCAGGCTGCAATACAGACTCCGTGAGTCATGAGATGATCACACAATGTCCTACAACATACTCATCGGACAGCAGCCAACTATATGTTTTGGAAAATCTTTTTACAAACGTCCTGGCTATTGCTGTTGTTATTCCCCTCTCAGAAGCATACTTTTGGCTAAACTGAGCACTTCTCACAGATACTAGGAAAGAAAATTTCAAGTGACAGCGAGGTTTCCTGCCAACGTCGTATGCAGGAGCTTACTGAACCCCTCGCCTAGCCAGAACAGAATTCTTTCCCACTTAGCTGGGGACATCCAGGAGGCTGAAGTGCTCTGTGAAGGTGCCTACTCCCCAGCTTTACAAAACGTTCAGCAGATATTAGGGTTCATGCCTGGGGACTAAAAGAGATCAGGAAACTCAAGTGTTGAAACTTGGCAAAATGCAGTTTTTTTCAAAGCTCTTAACAAACAAAACCTGCTTTAGTAGAATTTCCAACACAAAACCCTTGTGTAAGAACAGATGGCAAAAACCCCTCCTAACAGCAAACACCAAGTTTTAGGGCTCTTAGTGTCCCTAAGTGTCCCTTAGTGTCTTCCTGTCCCAAGGCAGCTAATGGGCTGTGCACACAGTAGTTACCAGAGACCTCACACTCACATGCCCTTCTACGTAGAGACTGGTTAAGCAACCCTCCCTCCCTCGTCCTGACTTCCAGGCCCCTTGGTTTTCCTCTCACAACCACACAGGTCTGATGGAGTCTGGTGCCTGCAGTGACGCAACACAGGCTGCACTTTCCTCTACCTACTGGATGGTCCTGCAGCCCAGACGGCTGCTCTTCTCACAGGGTTTCTCTCCTGCCTGAGATATGCTATCTGCTCTGTCCCTGTGCAGCTCCCATGGGATCCCTTGAAATGCATCCTTTTTAATTTTCCTGGCAATTCTCAAGCCTTCACAAGCATCCTAAATGGACTCTTCAAGGCCAGGCCAACCAAGCCAGCACAAATTTGCTAAGCATGTCTACAATTCCCCAGTTACACCAACCTCACAAAACATTGGAAGCATGAATGACCATTCAAGAATTGTTCTTCTGTTTTGAGAAGGGAAAGATATTTAGCCAGAAAACTAAGTCATACACCAGTATAGGTAAATGAACTTGTCAGTGATGCCCTGTGCCAAACTGCCTTGTCTTAAAGTGCACTTATGAGCACAACAACTCCCAACATGCTGCTTTCTAAAGGCCCAGGAAACCCCAGCTCAAGACACTAGCTGCTGGTTCAAACTTGGCTAACTCCCAGTAATGAGGCTGTTATACTTGTCTACCACACAATGGTTGAAAGGATCTGTCCTCCTCTCTCTCTTTAAATAAGTTTGTTCTGTTGGAAAATGACCAGTGCTTTAGGCTGAGGCAGGAAATGTGGTTTACACTGTAAAAGGATTTTCCATTTGCTATACAGATTCACAGTTTAACCTTTTACAGTACTCACTCTGATCTAACCTTTTCTACACAACACAAGCTCCCAATGTTTTGAATTTCTGACCTCAAGAACAAGATTACAGGCATACAAATGCCCTCTCCAAGTGTATACAACTGGCAAAAAGTACTGAAAACAAGTCCAACAAACAGGCCAAGAATTAGAAGTTACTTCCATCTTCTAACAGACACTCTTCAAGGGAAACAAAAACAAAACCCAGCTTATCTGTAGGGTGCCACTAGTTGGCCTGTGGACAACAGTCTCTTCACCAGGTGCTACTACAGAAATCGTCTCTTCTTGGCACTGCTGTCATCCAGCCTCTTCCTGTCCCAGTCAGTGCTTCTCAGCACATGATGAGTCACAGAGCCATGCCTCCCCTGCTCTCCACTGAAGGCCCTGGGCTCTCTTCTGTGGCTGAGCCCAGCATCTGGGTCACTGTATTTCCTCTTACTTGTGGAGGCGGCAGCAGCAGGGTGAGCAGGTGGTGGCTCAGCCTGCATAGGTGACCTGTGGCTGCCCAGAGGAGCAACGACGGCAGTGGATGGTGGCACAACAAAACCTAGGTCCTGGAAAACCACGGGGAAGCCAGGCTCTCCCAAGAGATGAACTACCCCGGGGAGCTGAGGGCTAACGGGCTGTGGATCCTTCAGGAATATTCCCTTGGCTTCAGCATCCAATCTCCTGAGTAGTCGTGGATCTCGAAGTCGGTCCTGAAGAAGTGGCCTTTCAGGTTCCTTTGAAGTGACAGTATCAGAGGGTGTGTGATACAAAGAAGCAGCAAAAGATGTTGTGGCAAGTCCACTGTCCAGCCTGTTGCTGGGCAATCCACCCTGAGGTCTGGGTGCCTCCGGGGCAGTGGCTGGGGGATGGGTCAGACTCCTCTGTAGCACAGGCTTCAGTTTCAGAATCTTCATTGCGTCATGTCTATAGTTTGGGTCACAGGTCTTAATAATGGCCCCGCGCTTCTGAGCATCCTGAATCAGTTCATACCAATGTTGGTTTTCCTGAAACAAAGAGGAGGGGGGAAAAAAAAAAATCACACCCTACAGAAACACTGGAAAAGCATGTGGGCCTAACTTCCATTTGTGAAGGAATAAATATAGTCTGATAAATCAAACTCTCAAAAATTCACCACTCATAAGACAAGAAGGACGGACCAGCCTTAAGGAGGCATTATCAAAAGCCAGGGCTGGTGACAGCTGTAAGGAAACTTTACTCACATCCCTGCCATCCTTGCAACACAGATGTCCTCCTTCAGATCTAGCTCTGCCGGGCTATTTAAATTTATGTTACTTAAAATTAAATAAAATTAAAACTACAGTCCTTCTGCTGCATCAACCCCACAAGTGCACAACGACTCCATTTCTCTAGCGGCTACTGCAGTAAGCATCCTGCTGACCTACAGAGGGCATGGCTGACATTTTAACAGTTAAGACTTGGTTTCAGAAGGCAAATTCCTGACCACACCTGACTGCTCTTGAAGAAAACCCACAGCATTTATTAGCTTCCCAAACCCCACAGGACTACCTACTGAGGGAAGATTAGAAGAGCTCTTAACCCTGAGCAGTCCTCCAGCCCCTGAATCTTTCTATTATTTTACTCTTCGCTTGCTTAAATTGCATGCATGATGCTGGGGATGGACTCAGGGCCTTATACCTGCCAGGCAGGTGTTATATACCTCTGAGCTGTCCCCAGCCCCATCAGTAAGGGTTTATAATTTATTTCTGTGTTCTATGTGTTTATGTCAGTGAGCAAGACCTTTCAGAGACCTGGAGCTTGAGTTACAGGCAGTCATGAGCCAGCTAACATGGGTGCTGAGACCCAAACTCCTGTCCTCTAGAAAAGCAGCAAATGTTTTTAACCACTGAGCCATGTCTCCAGCCCCCATGACTATCTTAAAATGTCAATGTTTATGTTAGAAACAATCTTTTAGCAATATTTATGATAAAATTTCATTTTTCCTTATCAACTTAAAAAGAGACATCAAACAAGCTTTTACAGCTTCTTTTAAAGGGTACATAAACAACACTAGCTAAAAACCGCAATGTAGGTAAGAGATGGGAAGGAGATGCATTTGAATGTTCTTGCCTGCTATTAACAAAACAGGGAAGAAAAACAAGCAGAATTGGCTTCTCTCCTCAGAGGACCACTTTTTAAAACACCAAAAAGTTATTGGGTTGGCAAGAGAGCTCAGATTATTAAAAGATAAAGTTCACAGCAAAAACTTGGGAGAGCACCAGTCCACTGTAACCCCAGCCGAGCTGAGCAACAAGCACACGCCCCCTGCTCCTGCCGCTGGCATCACTCAGAGCATCCCCCACTAACAATACACAACACTATGCTTCATTCCAGGAACCTCTGCACAGAACAGCTCTGGGGCAGACCTCTCCTCGCAACCCACGTGCCCTAAGAAGGCAGTTCCCCACGTCTCTGCACTCTCTGAAGCCGTTCATATGGCCACACCATTGTTTGCTAAACTCTGTCCTGGCACTTTCTATGTAGATCTCACACCCTCTTTGGTCTTATCACTGATACACACCAGGGTTCGGACAAGTCACTTTGAAATCCTAGTGTATACACCTGAGCTTTGAGCTAAGAAAGAACAGTTTGTACATACACAAAAGCTCACAGTCAAGTTGATGAAGTTTTGATGGAAAAAAAAAATCCGTAATAGGCAACAACAGATAATTTTAAAACTCCCTGTAGTCCCCACAGAATGTACCTACCATCAGAGTCCTCAAATGTCCAAGGATAAAGAGGCTATACTTGGCTCGTGTAATGGTGACATTCAATCTCTGCAAACTTGCCAGGAATCTATGCAACAACAAGAAAGTTACTTCCATGAGCTCCCAGGGTATGCCTGTCTCTGGCCCAGGTGCCCAGATTATAAGACGAGAACCATCATGCATGGCTTTTACATGGGGACTGGACAGTCACACTCAAGTCCTTATGCTTCTATGGTAAGCACTTTACTAAACCAGGCCATCTTAATGGCCAAGCTAGTTCGTAGGTTTAAACCAGTGGTTCTCAACCTTTCTAATGCTGTGACCTTTTTATTCAGTTCTTAATGTTGTGGTGACCCTCAAACATAAAATTATTTTTTTTAATATTTATTTATTTATTTTGTAAGTGCACTGTAGCTGTCTTCAGACACTCCAGAAGAGGGCATCAGATTTCGTTACGGATGGTTGTGAGCCACCATATGGTTGCTGGGATTTGAACTCAGGACCTTTGGAAGAGCAGTCAGCGCTCTTACCCTCTGAGCCATCTCACCAGCCACCCATAAAATTTTTTTTTTCCCTAAAAATTTATTTATTTATTTATTATATGT
>NC_034592.1:16424063-16454878 GCF_900095145.1 Mus pahari | reverse complement strand
TACTGTTGTGAATCATAATGTAAATTATCTGATATGATGGATATCTGATATGTGACCCCTGTGAAAAAGGGTCATTTGACATCCCCCAAAGAGGGCGTGACCCACAGGTTGAGAACCACTATTTTAAACAAAAGGAGTAAAACAATGATGGCTAGGGCTAAGAGCAGTCACTGGTGGATCTAGACAACAGCTGCTTCTCAACAAGTGACGACGCAATGTGAGCTACTTACCCTATTGAGCCTTGTACAGCACTCGCCCTGACGCAGGTAACGATGATACAGTCTTTCTGTCGGCCCTGGAAGGCATCTACTGTGTCCACTTCTGCAGGTCTGTTTATAAAAGGCACAAAGTTTACTAAAACATTTAACTTATGAAATACATATACATAGGCAGTATTTAAAACTCTTCATTGGATGCTGGGCAGTGATGGCGTACACCTTTATCTTAGCACTTGGGAGGCAGAGGCAGACGGACTCTGAGTTTGAGGCCAGCCTGGTCTACAGAGTGTATTCCAGGATAGCCAGGGCTACAGAGAGAAAAATCCTGTCATGAAAACCAAAAACCAAATGTCCTGAGTTGTAAGGTTCATTGTATATTCCAGACAGGACAGTGTCTTCAGATATGCTTCTGAGGTCAGCACAACATCCTTTCTCCATTCTTTTCATGGCATCTTCTGAAACACAATTCTCAGTGTTTATGAAGTCCATCTCCTAGTCTGAGGCTATACATATTTGTATGTATGTTCCCTTAAGCCTTTCAGAGTCTTCTATAGCTTCATCAGCCTGACGACTTCTGTCAGAGGCGGGTGGAATTCTGGCAGACAAAGTACCAGTCTTCTTTGAGTACAGCCACTGGGACTGTGTCTTCTTATCCACGACCTTCTTTCCGTGTCCTGGATATTTAATTTTTTCTTGTAACATGCTTTGTAGTTTTCAGTGGATACATCTTATATTACTACTGGTCTTATTTACTCCTAAGTATTTTATTATTTTTGGTGCTATTATAAATAGAATGTTGTTACTTCCTGAGCAGACTATTCACCGACAAGCACTTTGATCCTGTATTCTACAAGTCTCTTAAACTCGAGTGTTAACCCTAAGAGTTTCTTTATGTAGCTTCATTAACTGAATCTATATATAACCATGTTGAATTATTTACAGACTTACAACCAAGTCTTGCTTTGGCTAGAGTGTCTATTGCAATGGACAACAGAAGTAGTAAGAACAAATGTCCTCCGTGGTCTACAGTAAAGCCTGCTGGGCCATGACAGGTCAATGTTACCTATGTGTTTTCTATAGACAATCAAGTTAAGAAATTTTCTCTGTACTACTAATAGTGTTTTCTGTTGTGAAATATGATAGGCTTTGTTAAGTCTTTTCTGTCATCTGTTAGATTGAGGTGACCTACATGCCATATTGTTTGTTCTTTAAGATACAATCTCCATTCAGTAACCTAGGGTAGCTTCAAGCTCATTATGTTTATCCTGCCCTGTATTCCCAAGTATGGAGGCTCCAGGAGTGAGCTGCCAACTCTTGCTTCCTTCTCTTATCCCACCAATATAGTAAGCCAACACTGCACTCTGGGATACATTTCATGTGATCATGATATACAGTCCCTTTAATATGCTCTGGATTCAGTCTGCAGCTGTCCATTTAGCATTCTTAAATCTGCAACCATTAGTGTTATCAGTCCTGTGTCTCTTGTAACACCTTCCCTGGTCTGGTGTCATAAAAAAAAAAAAAAAAAAAATTACAGTGTCCTTGGAACCGGCCACATGGTTCAAGACATAAGGCAGCTTGCCGCCAAACTCGATGACCGGAGTTCTATCCAGAACCAATTACTGGAAGTTGTTCTCTGACCACATGCAAACCATGGTGTGCCTGCCTTATATAAATTTAAAAAAGAAAAGCAGGAAGTGTTCTTAGGCTTTTGTCAAGTCCTAAGTATTACTGGCTTTTCTGTTGTTTTCACATAGGGTATTACCTATGTAGCCCAGGTTGGTTAAAACTCTAGATCCTCCTGCCTCAGACTCCAGAGTGCGAGGACTGCAGACACACAGCTGTTAGTGCTAATGGTGGATTGACATCTGGCAGAACTCAGCAGTCAAGTCTAACCTGTTTCTCAGGTTTTGGGTACTACACTGAGAGGTGTACTACTAGATAGATAGATAGACAGACTCTCCAGATTATTTTATTTTCTCTAAAGTCAGTTGTGTTTCTAGATTAAGAAACTGTAAAAGTTATTAATTTTGGTATTTTAAAAGATATTTGTGTGTATCTTTGGAGTAACAGTGCATGTGTGCATGTGAGGAAAGGCCATAAGAAGCTTAAAAGCACACGCTTTCTCAGACAGCCTGGAAGCCAGCAACCTGCAAAATCTCCCCATCCCTGCCTGAGTCAGAGCTGTGGTTACAAAGAAGCATACTGGACTCTCAGCTTGTTGTCTAAGTACTGAGATCTGAACTCTGATCTTTATGATTGCAATGCAAGTGCTCTTAACCACTGAGCCATCTCTCTCCAGACTGTTTTGTTGAGATGGGTATCACATAGCCCATGTTAGTCTTGAACTCACTATATAGCAGAATATAATGATTAGTGTTAATAGTCAACTTGGTAAAACCTGTACTAGCCTAAGAAATGGGTCAGGGGCATGTCTCTGGGGGTTATTTATTGATAGTGTTAGTTGAGTCGGGAAGACCCACCCAGTGTGGGTGGCACCATTCTCTAGGCTGGAGATCCCGGACTGTGTAACAGTGGAGGAAGCGAGCTCATCACTAGCATGCATACATTCACTGCTCTTCTGCTGCTGCTTGGATGCTTCAGAGTCTTGCTGCCTTGATTCCCCCATCATGATGGGCTGTAATAAACTGTGAGGTGAAATAAACCCTTTAATGCTGTTGTCAGAGTATTTTGTCACAGTAATGGGAAAAGAAACTATGGTACGAAGGATGACTTTGACTGATTGTCCTGCCTCCACCTTCCAAGTACTGGAGTTAAATGTTTCTCACAGCCGGGCATGGTTGCTCACACCTTTAATCCCAGCACTTGGGAGGCAGAGGCCGGTGGATTTCTGAGTTCGAGGCCACCCTGGTCTACAGAGTGAGTTCCAGGACAGCCAGGAACCCTGTCTTGAAAAACCAAAAAAATAAAAAATAAAAAATAAAAATGTTTCTCACCACACACCTGACACTGACTTTCCAGATTTTAATCTTTAATTTTAGTGTAGAGGTAAGGAGACAAAACCACAATCTTAGTAGGGCCTGGTGGCTGAGGCCAGAGGACAGCAAATGGGAAACTTACGGACATGATCACAAAAATAATAAAAAATACTGGGCAATATAACTTAGAGATGTTAGAGCACTTGCCTAGAATACAAAGACCCTGATTCAACCCCAGTCCCCTAGTCCTGTTAAGAAATAACCCAATTCAACCTAAATACCAGAAATACATGTAAAAATACATCACCCTTTCTTGTCAAATTCTTTCTCCAAATCCTTCTGGATCATCGTCTTCTGAGCCTTGTAATGGGTTATTATGCCAATATTTCGGGAGGAAATATCTTTTCTTTTCTCTTTAATAAGTTTAATTATTTCCATCACCAACTTTATTTCTTGAACATTTATATATGAGCTTTAAAAAGATGAAAAAAGACAAGGTGTCAAATGTCACAGCAGTCTAATTGCTCACTAGTTCTAGTTAGTTTCCCATTACAGTAAAGAGCATGCATAGGTGTTTCTCCCTCTAGTCAGGCAGCAATATCAAGAGGATATACAAGTGATTGTTCATGTACATATGAGTAACTAACTATAAATAACTGTCCAATCCATGAAGTGGTTGTAAGAAAGAAATTTGTAGTCAGGTAAGTTTAAACCAATAAACCACAAAGCTGAAAAGATGTCACCCAGACAGCTAAACATTAACAACATAGCCCACTAGGGTTGAATGGCATGAAAGCCACCTCATTATGCTCTCTGCTGGCTCCATATCCTGTTCTCACAGTCCACACCTCAATGTGTGTGTCCGTTCATTGCCAAAGTAGATCCAACCATTACCAACATGGGCCCCTGTTCCCCTAAGTCTTAACCACTGCCATGCTATCAGTCATGCTACACTGTAACATCCCAGGAAGATGGCTCCTTCTCCTAGACCTTGCTTATTTATTTGTCAGGTTAAGACTCTATCCAGTTCCTTGCTGCTTTCTAGTCCTGTAATATACTTGGGGCTAGGTTCTTCGTCTTCTGCTCTACTCTTTTTTTTTTTTGGTTTTTTGGTTTTTTGGTTTTTTGTTTTTCGAGACAGGGTTTCTCTGTGTAGCCCTGGCTGTCCTGAAACTCACTCTGCAGACCAGGCTGGCTTCGAACTCAGAAATCCGCCTGCCTCTGCCTCCCAAGTGCTGGGATTAAAGGTGTGCGCCATCACGCCTGGCTTTTTTTTTTTTTTTTTTGCTCTATTCTTGAAGACCATGTGAACCTCTTTTATTTTTCACTGCAAGGAATATTCTAGCCCCATTTCCTATTCTCATTTTAGAATCTGTGGGGTTTTGTTTTGTTTTTTTCACATTTTTCACATAACAGGGTAGTCTTTATGTACATGTTCATAAACAATACCTCCAGGCTGTTAAACTCCTTTATTCAGAGCAATCCTTGGCTCTTCTGATATATTTGCTACCTAGCAACAACACACCACCCACCTCCACTTTGCTAACATTTTCTAGGTACCCAACGCAATCCTTCACAACTCAAAATTTCAAGGACTATCTGGCTCATGCCTGCTTTCTTATGAAATCACAATCATCATCTTTTGATGGGGTCTCTCAGTTATGACCGTTCAAGGACTTACTGGTTACCTGAGAGTACCGACCAATTATACAGAAAAGAGGAAGCTATCAACACAGATACCTTGGTACTGGAGAGACATGTATGGGAAAAGCTTATAACCTAATGATTCTGAGACCATTACTGGAGAATGAAGGAAGACAAAAACATACTCATTATCCCGTCGTTCTGAACCATCTCCAACATCAAACACGAGGTAGGGCTGAAATGGCCACTCTGATGAACATCGAATGGCTTCAGTCAATCTATAGAAAAGCAATCATATTCAGAAAATATGCTCTAAAGCACACATTTTATCAATATCTTCTTCTTTTATTTTCTGTGTGAGACAGAACCAGGAAAAAGTTAAAGAGATTAAGAGGTCTTCTTTCACAAATGCATAGCAATGAAAAGTCTAAACTGGATTTTAGTTCCATTCTGGTACCAAGGAAGATGATCTATACAGTCATGACTCAAAAACAGCTCATAACAAAGTACAGGAAACATACATACAGGGCTAGAGAAACAGGGAGCAGCCTCTAGGGAGAGCAAATGCACAAACAAGGCTAAGAGCCTGGTTTCAGTCCCTAGCACCACAAGATAGGCCATGAAGCTATTATATTAACTTTTGTTGAAACAGCTTTCTCTGTGTAGAGCTGGTTAGGCCCTCAGATCCACCTGCCTCTGCCTCCCAAGTGTTAGGATCAAAGGTATGTGCCACCCTGCCCCTTCCCTTTTTCCCAATCTATCTGCATTTCATATAGTCAACATGGCACAATGTTAAGGTAAGTACCCTCTCTTCCCCTACCCACAAACAGGGTCTTACTCTGTAGCCTTGGCTGGCCTCTCAACTCTCAACAATCTTCCTGCTTCTGTCCCCAAGTAATAGGATTACCTGCATTGGCTAACACAGCTAGCCTGGGTTATGCTTTTTATGCCAAGACATTTTCATAAGCAGCTAAAGCTTCCCAAAGGACAAGCTTATAGGACACTCACCTATTTGTCTTCAGGTTTTTGTTATAAACGTAATTAGAAGGGAAAAGACATATGTCTGGGTGCATCCTGTACTGAATGGTAAGCTGTAACACCGGCAGCCTGCCAATCACGTTCTGCTCCACGTTCTCTTCCAGCAGCTTGCAGAATCGTGCCATCATCGACTGGTCATAGCCATACTCCTGTGCTTTCTGAGAAGAAAAAATCATTCTAAGAGTTTATACCTGGGGAGTTGGGAGGAGGGCTTTGGGCAGTGGTGGTGCACACCTTTATCCCAGTACTCAGGAGGCAGAGGCAGGTGGATATCAGTTTGAGGCCTGGTCTACAGAGTGAGTTCCAGGACAGCCAGGATACACACAGAGAAACCCTGTCTTGAAAAACAGTAAGAGATTTTTTGTTTGTTTTTGTTTTTAAACAAGTCCCCACTATTGCAAGAACTAATTTTCCAAAGCAAATGTGTCAAAGTTCAGGTGGCATGTTTCTGATGCTGATCCTGAGGGAGCTGTGACCCTTGACTGTAAGATGAGATGGTCTCTCTTTAGAAAAGTGCTATGAAAGAGGTGAGGACGTGAATGACCACACCCCAATGCTCTTCTGATAGGACCAAGAGGCCACCTGAATGAACAATAAAAGAAGCACAAAAACTTAACATAGATTTTTAACAAACCTTCATGCCCTCACAAACCTAAGTGTTGTGTGTCACTACAAGGAAGCCTGTGCACAGTGATTTCTTCACAGACCCGTGGTGCCAAGTACTAATACTGTAAAGTCAGGAAAGATCAAACCTAAACTACTGAATTGATTTTAAAAGCCAAGTAAAGGGTTATAACATCAGCATGAAAAAGTGACCAAACAAATGAGAAAAACTGTCCATGTTTTCAGTGTGCTAAAGAATTCTCAATGACAGTATCAGATTCAAATCACATAACCTGAAAGCTAAAATGTGCTCTAAAACCTGTACACCAGAATATGATCATGCTAACGGCGACACTCACCATGAAGGCGTGTACAGTAGTCAAAGTAAAGCATTGTGTACCCTAACATTCATGTACACGTTTATGTACATTTTATGTATACAAGCTTGTATAACCAACCAGTTGTCTGGCAATTTACTATATCTCCCAAAGTTTACTCAATTTAGCCCCAAATCCAATTTTCCAAATCCAATTTTAAATCTCTCTGGGAAAAGTAGAAAAAGAATTTATACAACATAATAGACCTACTTAAGAAGACAGAAAAACTGAGTCGAACTTACAAATTTGTACTTGATGGCATAAAAAAGGCTGTCCCTGAGGTGGATAGAAAAAAGCCAATTCCATATGGAGTTTTAATTGCTCTTTTAAATACAAAACCCCACATATATACAAAGGCATGCATCCATCTATCTATCTGTCTATCTATCTTAAAACCACTGCTTACTTCATTCTGTAACTCAATACTGTCTACCACCCACTAAGCCAGAAGCACCATGAGTATAATAAGGACTTTGTCTTTTTATCATCATGACCTCCACATCTACAATAGTGCCTGCCTGAGGCAGCTGTGGTAGTGTATCCTTACAATCCTAGCACTCAAGAAGCTGACTGATATAGGAGGATCACTGAGTTCAAATCAAGCCTGGGCTACAGAACAAGTTTCAAGCCAGCTCAGGCTACATAAGCAAAACTATCTCCACAGTAATTATCTCCAGAAAATAAGATGGTTTAAAAAAAAAAAAAAAAAAAAAGACAACTGCACTAGAATGCTGGCTCAATGGTTAAGAGCACTTCTTGTTCTTGCAAAGGGCCCATCTGATTCCCAGCACCCACATGGAAACTCATTACCTCCTTAAGCACTAGGCATGCTTATGGTAGAAAACACACAAATTGTGTGTGTGTGTGTGTGTGTGTGTGTGTGTGTGTCATTTCCTAATTTCTCCTCCAACAGGCAATGACAATTCAAAACAGAACGATTCCTTCAGAATAAAAACAGACCCTCTGACGTCATCAGAAATACTCACCATGGAGATGACTGTGGGGGGGAGTTGCTTGGGGTCTCCTACCAGGATAAGTTTATTGCAGCGGTGGATGAGTGGAGAAAGCGTCTCAACTTCACAAGACTGCCCAGCCTTGTTTAAAAAGGGTAAACAAGATAGAGCCTTAATTAAGTTCTTATCATCCAAAAAAGTACCAAATTTCTCCTATACTATAGCTAAACCTTTACTGTTATTGTTGTGGTGGTGGCAGAGATGATGATGATGATGGACCTCATACATGCTGGACAAGTGCTTTATTACAGTTATATCCCAACCTCCTCTACACCAGGTATCAAAAATGAGCACTTTTTTAAATGATCAAAGTATGCCATACTTGCATGAAAATGTCTATGTAAGACACTGTAGCCGGGCAGTGGTGGTGCACGCCTTTAATCCCAGCCCTTTGGGAGGCAGAGGCAGGTGGATTTCTGAGTTTGAGGCTAGCCTGGCCTACAAAGAAGTGAGTTCCAGGACAGCCAGGGCTATACAGAGAAACCCTGTCTCAAAACGACGACAACAACAACAACAACAAAAAAACCACCAAAAAAAGACACTATATCTATATCTCTGTGATTTCATCATAAAACAAATTATCTAAACAGTTATTGGTTTAACAGCTGAGCTATCTTTCCGGTCCCTAAACACACTTTTCAACAACCTAACAAGTATTGTGAACTCGACCACCACAGATGCCTTAGCTGTGGAATTAGATAGCAACAGAGGGCTTAGGACATCTTAAGTGCCTACCTCATTCCTGCTGAGCTGGAGCCTGGGAAGCTTCTCTAACAGCTGTTTTAGAACAGAATCTCTGAAATTCAGATGTTACTTGGGGTATGACAGTCTCCCGACTTTCTAACTCAGTAATGTTGTCTTTAATTATTTCATCAGATCTTTCATTTTATCACATAATTTATATATCTACAACAGGGTTCGGGATTTCCTGGAATGATTCATCATATCTAGTGAGACAGTTCTGTCTTCTGACTTTTCACTCTAGCCAACAATGTATACAATTAGTGTTCAGTAAATGGACAAGAAAGAAAAGATGCCAGCTAAAAATGCATCAGCCAAAGCTGTCCCAAGTCGCAAATTTGTATTTCAAAGTTAGCAGAGAAACTGCTGCAGCTCAGGAGGGAGAGTGCTGGAGACAATCGTGCCCAGGAGTCCTCCCTCTGGAGCAGGCTGTCAGCACCATGTTTCCCTGTCTGGGAACATGTGCAGATTAGCTAAGGGCTAGGATACAGAGGCCTCCTCACAAGCAAGGCTGGATGTTCGCTCTCCAGCACTGCTAGAGTAGTGATCACCAAATAAAAGCCCCATTTCACCCACACTTCAGCACCCATAATTCACCCACAACTTTTCTTTACAGTGCTAGTCACACCTGCACACCTGATTGTCCACTGACCTCATCTACGATGACACAACTGAAGGGGACACCCCCTTGCCCTCGAAAAGCAGACTCAAGCAATAAACCACCACTAGTGCTCAATGTGCAGCAGATGACATGGGACTCCAAGATGATGGTATTCTGTGCTCTCTGTGGGCGTCCCTGAACCTGGGATAACAAAGGATAACTATATTTAGATTTAGTTATATGCAAATCCTGTAACAGTCCTATTTTTACTAAAACATATCTACCTTTTTGGTTCATATGATATAAAAATATTTAATAAAAGGGGAAACCTCAGCTCTAGAGAACAAGAAATCCCTCTGTACAAATCCATCCTGGATTTCAAGGCAATGTATGTGAGTTTTAGAAGAGGTAGAAATCTGGCTCCAGTACTAAAACATAGTCAGGGTCTCTTCTCCTAGCCATAACTGTAATGAACGTTCCCGCAAATATGGCTAATTGAATAAATAGCCCACAGAAGACACAATGAGCAACAAAGCTCATAACCCAGACTAGCAATGCACTTCACCTGTAAGCATGAAGCATAACTGAGATGTTATTTACACTGTTGATGAAAATATACATACATTCAAGTTTGTCTCTGGTCAAAACCGCAAACTACCAGTTCCCCTTAAACTATCCTACTTACCATCTTACTGTGGGTGGGTGTCCCAGAACTGGGACCAACTGTACATGATACAGGATTCAAACAAAAACACAAAAAACTTATGCTCTAAGCCAAGAATTGTTGGGAGCAACCTTGTTTGAATATTAACTGCCTTGTCAGCCATAAGTGCTTATAAGCACAAAGTCTTGGCCTCTGTGGGAAAGTACTACCCCCAGTTGAGAACAAATAGCTATAGGTCTTGTGGACAGGTACCTAGCAACCCATTCTGTTGTTCTTCCTGCTGAACTTTTTACCCAGCCAATAGCCTGTTCTTGGGAACAGGTGCATTCAGGATCCCACTTATCCCATATCCTGAGTATATAGCCTGTGTAGGAACAATAAAAATGTGTCAGCTTGATCAGACCTCCTGACTTGCTGTCCATCCTTCGCCACCTTTTGTCCCCCATTCTCTCCACAGGTGATCCCCAGACCCTGTTCAACTATCCCACAGGTCGGGGCGAAGAATAGAAAAGAAGGGAGCTCTATGTTTTTATGCCTAATTGCATCCCACTGTCACTCAATTTATATTCCTAGTACATAGAGCACACGATAGTCCACAGTTGCTACCTTCTTACTAAATTTCAAATGTGGTTCATTCCTGTTTTTCTCTCTCACTATCCACAAACCTAGTCTCATGAACGACTCATGGTAGCAACTCTCTATTTGCAGCTGGTTACTACTGACCTATACTATACCTAAGAGGAAAACACTGATGTCTGTCTCCACTTCTGCAGGCGTCATTTTATGATAAATACTTCTTAAAACAAACCTCGGGCCTTCTGCCCTCTGAACTGTTTCATAAAGAAAGCCAACTGCTGCAGGTAAACGACTTACCTCTTTAATTTTCGAAGCAAGTTCTTGCCTTTCTTTTGAGACTATGATAATGTGTTCGTCTAATTCTTGCCTCTGAAAACAATTTTGAAATCACTGTGAAAACCAAGCACTTTAGAAAGCTCTCAGACACTTCATACCTTAGGAGAGTAAAAAGCATCTTACCCATGAACTCACTGAAACAGCGTGCTCTCTTCCCTACCAGTCAAGTCCCACACTGCTCTATCCACCTGATGGGCTCAATTATGTCTCCCACGTGCATGTTTGCTGTCTGCTTAGTATCACAAACCTCGGTGCTTCAATCCTTCATTCATGTCTAAGATGCTTTACACACAACAATCCTGCCACAGGGATGAGCGTGTAACATAATGCAGGCATGACACTCTTCCCCTAAATCAAATCAGAGATTAGATCTGCTTGGCAACCAGAGATTAACCGGAGTGTATCCTTGGAACACACACATGGTATTTTAAGCCAGAGTGATGGTGCCCAAAAATACTGGCACTTGACTTCTCATGGAAAAGGCTAAGATACATAAAAAAAGGAAAGCAAAAGGTGGCAAAATGTTGCCAGATAAGTTTCTTGATACAAACACACTAAAAACTAAGTCACTCTTGACTCTTGAGTCTATGAGCCAGTAAAATTCTGTCTAATTATAACTAATTATAAATGTTGGTTGTTTTTGTTTATGTCTACATGTGTTTTGTTTGCACTGTTTATCACATATGTACCAAGAGTCTGAGGAAACCAGAAGACACCATCAGATCCTTGGAACTGTAGTTTATTGTGAGCTGTCATGTGGAGGTTAGGAACCAAACCTGGGTCCTCTGGAAGAGTGGTCAGTGCTCTTAATCAGTGAGCCATTTCTGCAGCCTCTAAAATGGGTTTAACTCAACAGTAAAGTGCCTAATAAATAAAATATGCCATCTACTTTTATAAATAAATCTTAACTGCAATACAGTTGCATCTGTTTGTTTACATTGATCTAATGAGGCTTTGGAGCCACAATCAAGCTGAGGAGCTGTCACAGACACTACAGATAATAGACTATGGTCTATAAAACATACAGTATTTACAGAAGAGCTCACTAACCCTGACATTAGCCATTCTAATTCAGCATATTAAGGAGTCCCACCACAGCAATAAGAGCAGCATGACACACCCATCGACTGGTTCATGTCTAAGCCACTTCTGCAAGGTCCAAGTGGGGAGGTGTTCATACCTGCATCTCCCGCCCACCTCGACACAAAGCTCGCTGACGAGAAAGTTCATCAAGTTGAGCATCTAGAATTTCTTTTCTTCTAAGCATTTCTTGAATATGAGAAGGCAAGTCTTTTTCTAATATAAATTTAAAAATCACATGTTATTTCTAGCAAAATTCACACAGGCACAGACAAACCTAATGAGAAAGAAGCTAGAATAGTTGTGGGGTCCCCAAAATACCACTAGTGCCCCCATCATTATCATACAAATAGCAACAGAACACCAATGCAAAAAGGTCAGCACTTACTCATTCTATGGTTGACTTGGCTGTCCAAACTGAATTTTAGGACCTCTGTATTAATAGACTTTTCTGGACCCAGTCGTACTAAATTTATATCTCCACAGTTTCCTGTTGATAAAAAGACATAAAATTGCCAGGCGTGGTGGCACATGCCTTTAATCCCAGCACTTGGGAGGCAGAGGCAGGCGGATTTCTGAGTTCGAGGCCACCCTAGTCTACAAAGTGAGTTCCAGGACAGCCAGGGCTACACAGAGAAACCCTGTCTCAAAAAACCAAAAAAAAAAAAAAAAAAAATTAAGGACATTGCTAATAAATCCCATCTCCATAATAATCAGAGAAGGGCATCAACTGTCAACTGTACAGCAGTAACTATACTAAAGACTTGTCACACATTCTTTCTAGGTACTCTGGAAAACAACTTTATAACTTACAGATCAGTATTTATTAAACTGCAGGAAGTAGAAAGTGTGACTTTGAAGTGCTGAAAATGAGTGGGAGTGAAAGATACTTAAAACATTGGTTGGTTTCCCCTGCTTTGAAAGATGTGCAGATCCTAGCGCATGGCTCTCAAGGTCACATGGTAACAGAGCTCATACTGTTAGGCTGATGTTTCTCAAATTCTTCTCTATACAGTGTTCCATGAAGAACAAACTTGAGGAATGAAATGAATTTAGGTGCTGAGATTAAAGGCGTGTCACCACACCTAACTCTTTAAGTTTTCTTAACCATATATTACTATGTATTTAATTCACATAGAATCTTACTTGGTCATTCCCACCCCAAACACCCAGAATTAAGGTGTTTGAGAGAAGGTCTTGTATATAGTTCTTTCTAGCCTGGGACTCAATATGTAGACCAGTCTGGCCTTGAACTTCTAACAATCCTCCTGCTTGTAAGAATGGGGCATGTGTACCACACTTGGCACAAATTTTCAAACAAATATACGGAGAAGAAATGGCATATCTGTATAGTTACCTTTAATACAAGATTTTTAAAATCGTAGTTCACTTCCCTCTCCTAAATGTAAGGACATCTTCTCTAGCCAACACTTAATTGAAGTTTTCAAAATAGCCAGATTCACTGTGCATCCATCACAAAGATGGAAGCGATTATCTGGGATTCATCCTAAATATCCACAAACATTCTACACATTACAATGGGCATCCTTTGCACTATAGAATGAGCTTGTCAAAATGTAAGAGAGGAATTCCTAAAAGCCAAAAGCAGACAGAGATGACAACACACCTAGGAGGCAGGGAGTTCTGAGGGCTTTCCTGGATACTGGAGCAGGGCAGTAGAAGAGCGCTTACCTTGCTCTTTAAGTTATCATTAAGGTATAATTTACATTCAGGAAAATGCAGGCTTGAAAACCTGCTCTTAGAACAAGTTCCAGCCAGGACTGCCAGGGTTATACAAAAACCCTGTCTCAAAAAAACAAAAAATAAATAAATAAATAAATAAAAAATAAAAAATAAAAAAATAAAAAATTGCAATGACCCAACCCCTTAAAAACAAACAAACAAAAAACACAAACAAAAAACACACACACACAAAAAAACAAAGAACAACAATTCACAAAAACTTCTTGTCAAAAGGAACAAAATTGAAGTCACCACCAATAATAAATAAAAAACTGTATAAAATAGTCTGTTTTACAACAGAAAAATGTATGGGCTGTTCTCATTTATGACCACTATGGGCTGTTCTCATTTATGACCGCTATCTTTGAAGTGCTAAACTAACACATTAGCAATCAAGCACTGTGTCAAAGAATGACATTCACAAATTGGTACCATGATTTACCAAAGGCATAAGAAAAAAAAAAAAAAAAAAAGGCTGTACCACCTAAACAGATCTAAAAGAAAACCTGAAAATGTCTAATTTCTCCACTGACAGAAGTTCAGACGGTCTCTTTCTATCTTTCCCTTACTTGAACACACTTCAGTGTAGGTCTACTGTGGGGGACGCCCCCTCCCAACTCTGCTACTCCACTGCAGTTAAGAGCACACTGAGCACTACACATGCAGTTATGTCTATTGACTACACATGCAGCTCTCTTGGACACTGCTTGTCCAAACAGTGGCTTGAGAGCCAGTCAGTGGACCACAGTTAGCTTAGGGGTACCAGAGTTGGTATTACTTCAGAGAGTTAGAACAGAAGGATAGAAGGATAATGTCTCTGCTCACAACCACTAAAAATACATGGAAAAGGAAGAATTTGGCTACAGACTGACCGTGTATTAAGTTTTAGAGGAAACGAACCATATATTATTAGGTGTACATAGGACACAAAAGCAAGGATATATGTCATCTCTCAGAATACAGACATGTCCCACATAATTTGCAGTCAAAGGGAAATAAGGAGAGATGAAACTGAACATCTAGGAATCCTCCTCAGAAGAGAGCTCATTTGTTCCCTTTGTCACTTCACCTCTCCTCATTCTTAGTCATATGACTCACACTGCAGGTGCAGCAGCTATCCCTGACCAGAAGGTACACTAAGGAATGGAGATGACAATACAGGAAGGCACCACTTCAGAAAAAACCTGGTTTTCTAAAGAGTATACACCAGAGACTCTTGCCCAGACTGACCAGCTCCTAAGCTTTTGGAATTGGAAGCAAATGTCTGTCATGCTTATACAGCATCACTTGCAACAGACTCTGATCTTAACTGCTAAAAGGCAGTGTCAGACATTCTCAAGAAAAATGAAATGAAAAGTAACAAAAACAAGTATCATACCCAAAGGATTCTTCTTGTCTTTACATTTTTCTTTAAATTCGAGAATAATTTTTTTCATAAGTTCATCAACCGCTGCGTTGGAAGGTGCACACACGAGGACTCGATTTTGTTTGATTTTGGCATTGAAATTTTCATCTGAATGGCCCTTCCTCTGGTTCTACAATTTGTCATACAGAAGACAAACAATGAGTTATCACAATGGTTGAAGGAAAGCATCGATTCCTCCCACAATATGAGTAACTGTGACGAGCAGTTCAGCGGACACAGCATTTACGAGCACATACAAGATCCTAATCTTCACTCCTACATAAAACACATAAAAGCCTTCTCTGCCATAACGTTTATCACAACTGTTGGATGCACTAGGCCTTACATTTTATTACTATTACTCAATGAATATTCAGTCCAACCAAGAATACATTCAGAGCTGCCTCAGCAATAAAAAGCACTGGCTGCTCTTCCAGAGTACTCAGGTTCACTTGCCAGCACACACATCATGGCTCACAATTGTCTGCAGCTCCAATTCCAGGGAAATCTTATCTTTTTCTGTTCTATTTAAGTACTGTATGCAAGTTGTACACAGATATACATGTGAGCCAAATACCCATACACATAAAATTACGAACAATAGTAGTAATAAATCTTTTTAAATACACATGTAAAAGGGCAAAGGTACATCTCAATTTGGGTCAAAAAGAACCACATCCAGGCTAACAGTACCACACCTACCTCTGTCAGTAAGCGGTACAAGAGACCAACAATAGTTTTCGATTTTCCGGTTCCAGGTGGTCCATGAATCAGACAGATTTTGGCAACGGATGGTGAGTGCTTCACCATGGCATATGCAGTTTCTATGGCTTTCTTTTGGTCTTCATTAAAATCTTTTAGGTAGGCAACCTATAGAAAAGATGTATGTAATGAATTCTTTCTGTGGTACACATAGGAGAAGAACAGCATCTGTTCAACTTTCTTCCAGTCCATGTCAAACACAACATTATCTAAGGGACTGACCTTTCACAACTAGGGAAAACCTAATTGGACACTAATTACTAGTTAACATCCATACCCATTGGCCTATTTATAATTATACTTTAATGCTTTTTACAAATATGACAATAAATTTTCCTAAATAACTTTTCTTCAGTTATGCCAATATTTTCCATTTAATTCTCTGCTTCGACAGTGAAAGTTCTAAGAATTCTTTTTGTTTTGTTTTGTTTTTTTGGTTTTTTTGGTTTTTCGAGACAGGGTATATCTGTGTAGCCCTGGCTGTCCTGGAACTCACTTTGTAGACCAGGCTGGCCTCGAACTCAGAAATCCGCCTGCCTCTGCCTCCCGAGTGCTGGGATTAAAGGCCTGCGCCACCAGGCCTGGCAAAGTTCTAAGAATTCTTCTTTCCTAATAACAATGTCACAAGGAGGAAAACAGTTTTCATGGCCAGACCTAGTCTAAATTTAGTCTTTCAATTTAGATAGTTTAATGAATCAAGAGGTTAGGAGTATGGCAAGTCAACCCCTTCGAAGGTGCAAAATAACTGGATAATGACCCTGAAAGCTTCAGTACACAATGAGGGTTAAAAGTACTGGTTTCCTTTTGCACTTTTTGTTGATTTTGTAGACTATATGTACATTTTTTACAGTGGAAACTACAGGTTCATCTCTTCATTTGCAACAATCCCAAAATTCTCCACCAACTCTCTTCAAATACAAAACTCACTCCACAAAATCTGTCCAACCCCTGAAATGGTAGGCAGCCAGTAAACACTGAAGCAGACACTGGATAACAGCTAAGTGGCACTCTTTCAACACACCCTCTTTACTTTCTCATCTTTACCCTGACATAAGCTAACCACTTGTCCACTTTGAAAAACTGAAGGGAACTAAACACCGCTGTGCACAAGCATACAAGACCAGTAGCAGCTAAAATGTCCTAACACAAAGTTCTCTTACTTTCCTGGCTTCATTCGAATCAGCACTCACAATTCTTTCAGAAGTTGTAGTTAGTAGATCTTTGGTACAGAAGTCCATGGGGTTTGGATTTAGAACAGCTCTGGCCAACTGGTTCCGACTACTCAACAGAGACATGGCTTTCAATTTCCTCTGTGTAGTTACCAGAGAACTGATTACAATGCATCTTGTAAGTTCTTTTACACTGGCTGGCAAGTTATCTTGTGTCTGGATACATAATGAACACTCAGCTTTCCCACTGCGCACTATAATCAAAGAGGAGAGAAGCAAACATCAGTATAATATTATTCAATGGAAAAGATTTGTCACAAGTGTTTAGAACTTGTATTGTACATGATGTATAAGTCACTTATATTTAGTAAATTTAAAATTATTCTGATTTTTTTCCCCTTGTTCAGGAGTTGGTTTGGGGTTTTGTGGAGTGATTTTTACACTTGACTGGCTGGTGGAGCACTGTGTGGAACTGTTGCAAATGAAATAAACTTGTAGTTTTCACTGTGAAAAAACAATCTCTGAGTTTGAGGCCAGCCTGGTCTACAGAGCTAGTTCTAGAACAGCCAAGGCTACACAGAGAAACCCTGTCTTGAAAGTCCAAACACACAATAATGTTCCTGTCCTCTAGCGGAAGATACCAAATAAATATGTCAGAAAGTACTGAGTGCTCTGAGAAACAGAGACAGGATGAAGAAGGAATGGGCGCAGAGGTGGACAAGCCGGTGTCTTCCTAACAAGAGGATACTGAGTAGATATGAAAACTATGTCCTTTGAGGAGGAAAGAGCACAACAAACAGACTCAGCAAGCACAGAGGTGGGACAGAGAACTGTGACAGGAGGTATTTCAGATATAGTGAGGCAGAGCTCAAAGGAAAAGTTGGAAACTATGTATTACAAGACCCAAAGAGCAAAATGGAGTGTGTATTTTTGTAGAGTTCTGGATAACTCAGCAATGACTCAGAATGCTACCCAATTAGGAAGAAAGTCATATGGTATCTCTGTATAGGTAACAGGCTCTCCCTTACACATTAAAAAAGCAATCACTTCCTACTGCAAACCAAGAATTTAAAAAAAAAGCCAGGCACTGGGCATGGCGGCAAATGTCTTTAATCCCACCACTTAGGAGACAGAGGCAGGCAGATCTCCAAGTTTCAGAAAAGCCAGGGCTACACAGAAAAACCCTGCCTCAAAACATATAAACGAAAAGAGTAAAGTGCTATGGAGAAAGTGATAAAGATGATGATTAGATATAGGATGCAACACACAGAAACAATCAGTCAAACTTGCAATGAATTAGATGCTCTTATGAAAGATACAAATGACCAGAGATGACCACAAAGGTCTAAATTATAGCTTTTCAGATATAGAGGCTCAAAAGTTTTGCTCTATAAGGAGTCAGAAAAAGAACTTGCAAACTAGATAATTATAAATCAGCAACTATAATCATTTTCAAGAGCCAGAAACAAAAATTCAGCCACATCCTGCCATAAATCTTCCACATCAGGCCGAGAGTGGTGGCGCAGGCCTTTAATCCCAGCACTCGGAAGGCAGAGGCAGGCAGATTTCTGAGTTCGAGGCCAGCCTGGTCTACAGAGTGAGTTCCAGGACAGCCAGGGCTATACAGAGAAACCCTATCAAAAATCTTCCACATCAGATAAATTCATCATGGTGACAGAGTCTCAAGAGAATCAATGGTACTTTGAAGACATAATGAAGTAAGGATGAAAAATCAGGAAATCATCTTTTTATGCAAGTTAGTTAGAATACTAGTGTTTCAACTGCCAAAAAGCAGATTGATGGGTTGGTGAGATGGTTCAGTGGGTAAGAGCACTGACTTGACTGCTCTTCTGAAGGTCCTGAGTTCAAATTACAGCAACCACATGGTGACTCACAACCACACGTAATGAGATCTCCCTCTTCTGGTGCTTCTAAAGGCAGCTACAATGAATTATAGTAATAAATAAATCTTTGGGCTGGAGCGAGTGGGGCCGACCATAGTGAGCAGAGGTCCCAAATGTAATTCCGAACAACCTCATGAAGACTCACAACCATCTGTACAGCTACAGAGTAATCATATGTATAAAATAAATAAATCTTAAAAAGCAGATTGATATAAAAAACTTAAGACTTCACAGTAAACTGCAACCAGGGTTTAAACCATGTCTAGTGATACAACCTGTCTGTAGTAGCGGCTTCTTGAGAGGCTAAGGCAGGAGAATTATTTGAACTAGCTCAAAAACAACTGAGCAATATAGAAAGGCCAGACTAAAAAAAAAGATTCAATTCTGTCCTGCAAATTGATGTTAGCAACAACCTTGGCTATATTACTTTGTATCTCTGAGCCACAGCTTCCCTCGGTAACAAAGGATCAATCCTGACACCTCTGGGGAACACTACAAATGTGCAGAAGAGTGAGGCGCATTGCTTGGCAGACGTTCTTACCCTACAATGCAACGGCTGGAAGTGCTGGGAACAGTAAACTTCCAAGCGTAAGCTGCCTTATAACAACAAATTGTTTGTTCTTCTCATTAGTAATTAGTCAAAAAGCCAAGGTTATTAAACAGATTTAACTTGAAAGTGATACACAAAAATGACAGATGGAAGAAAGAATCAGAAGAGGACATTAAAACAAAGCCAGGCTGTAGCAGAGTCTGCCTATAATTCCAGCACTAGAGAGGCAGAGGCAGGCAGATCACTCACTGAGTTCAAGGCAAGCCTGGTCTACACAGTGAGGTCCAGGACAGCCAGGGCCACATAGACAAAACCTATTTCAAACCACCTCTCCCCTCTCCTCTCTCCTCCCTCCCTCCAGCCCCCCCCCCCCAAACACACAAAGGTTTCAGGCTGGAGAGATGGTTCAGTTGTTAAGAACATAAAAGATATTGTTTTTTCCAGAGAACCTGAGTTGGGTTTCCCAAACCTGAGTAGGGCTTCCCAATACCCATGATGCTGGGCAGCTCATAACTGCCTCTAACTCCAGCTCCAAGGGGATCCAGCATATCTGGCCTCAGCAGGCACCTGCACTTGTATGCATACACCTACATACACATAATTAAAAACAAAGCAATAAACTCAAGATCTTAGGTGGGAAAATAGAAAAAGAATTCTAATCGGAAACTGATCAACCTGGCATATAACAAAATACAAAGCTAAGCACAATGTACAACAAATGATCATCTCGCTGACCCCTTATTTACTTACTGACTGAAGTACGACGAAACTTATGAACATAGCCACAATAATAGTGATTGTGATCTTGCATGCCATGCCTATATTTCTTCTCAGGAACCAGAAACACCAGATCATTTTCCTTTGGGTGAAGCTGTTTAGCAAGTTCAGATTCCTCCAAGTAAACTATGAAACAAAAATTGGCATTTATGCAATTTTTAACAGATTTCAAGATCAATTTACAAGAAATTAAACCTTTGTACTAAGTTCCAAAGTATAAGGTCCTGATGAACTCTATATACTTGAAGGGTGACCTAAGCCAATAACAATGTACAAATCTGATGCAGAGCGAACAGTGGCAGCTGTGGTGGCCTGTATATGACCTGCCCAAGATCAAGCTGCTTCCAAGTCCAGCATGGAGAGTAGGAGGGCTGCACAGGTCCCACCACAAGCTTAGGAGTTACTGGCAATTGATGGTTAAAGGGAGAAAGGGTCACTTTTCTTTAGGAGAATGGACACTTGATAAGATTACACAGGTTCGCTGACAGTGGTGGCACACGCCTTTAATCCCAGCACTTGGGAGGCAGAGGCAGGTGGATTTCTGAGTTCGAGGCCGGCCTGGTCTACAGAGTGAGTACCAGGACAGCCAGAGATACACAGAGAAACCCTGTCTTACAAAAAAGGATTCCACAGGTTCCAGTGGATGACCCCACATGCAGGCGGCACAGAAAAGTAGCACCAACTGGGCTTAGAGAGAGTTCAAGGAGTCAGCTGGGTGGTGGCGGTGCATGCCTTCAATCTCAGGCAGATAAATCTCTTGAATCCTAGCCAGCCTTGTTTACAGAATTCCAGGACAGCCAAGAGCTGTGCAGAGAAACCCTGTCTCAAACCCCACTCTACCCTCATCACCCCCCCAAAAAAGTACAAAGTAACATGCACTGGCTGCTCTTCTAGAGGACCTGAGTTCAATTCCCAACACCCACATGACAGCTCACAAAAACATTTAACTCACTTTCAAAAATACAATTGTAATTGTTCATTACAGGATTCTATAAGGTATGAAAAACAAGGTAGGTGGTGGTGATGGAAGCCTTTAAAATTCAAGCACTTGGAAGGCAGAAGCAGGAGGATCTCTGTGAATTGGAGGCTAGCCTGATCTACAAAGTGAGTTCTAGGACAGCCAGGGCTACAGAAAACCCTGTCTTGAAAAGAAAACAATAAATTACAAAAGGAAGGAGGGTTGTAATATAGGGTTCTTTGGGGAGCTAGAGGGAAGAGAGTCCTGGAACTCACTCTGTAGACCAAGCTGTCTTCCTGCCTGTGTCTCCTGAGTGGTGGGATTAAAGGTGTGCGCCACCATTCTGCCCAGGCCTTTCTATTGGTTCTTAACCACAGAGTTCTCTCTTGTGTTCTCCAATTTCAAAATCACAGGCTCAAGAAACTCAGAAACAGATCTAAGTACACAAAGATACCTTAAATATACTAATGGTATTCCACACAAGGGATATAAAGTAAACAAGGCCAGGAAAATAAAGCAAGCACTACGATAAGAAGGTTCATCATCAACTGAGTCAGTTGAGCACTAAGAAACAAACTGATGTGAAGCACTAAGAATGGAGATGAGGCAGATGGAGCAAGTCAATCAGAACTATGAACAATCTTGTTATGTTAATACAAGCAGCAAAAGACAGGACACAAGTGCACAGACTGTAGAATTCCATTCTTACAATCTATAACAATGGCAAGAAGAGACAGCACACCTGCGACTCACAAGAACAAAGCCAGGAGGTAATAAAGAAGCCTGAGTCAATGTTTCAGGGAGTGGGGGTGGGGTGAGGTAGGAAGCCCCTCTCTTCAGTGAGGGAGCTCAACTCCTAAAAGAAGTAACTGTAACATATCATACAAGGGACTGGGGAGGGAGCTAGCTTGGTCAGCAAAGTGCTTAACCACTGAGGACCTGAGTTACAAACCTAGAACCCACATAGAGAGGCTGGGCATGTTGGCAGGGGGGGGGGGGGGCAGCAGATGGCTGCTCTTTTATAGGTCCTGGGTTGAAACCCCCAATACTCACATGATAGCTAATAACCATCTGTAACTCTAGTCCTAGCAATCCAACATCTTCTGCCTTCCACACCCATATACACACAATTTTGTTTTTTAAAGATTGGTCATGGTGATACACGCTTGTAATAATTTAGTATGGTCAAGCAGGAAATTGAGTTCCCTCTGGCTCACTGGCCTGCCAGTCTAGCCTAATTGGTAAGTTCCAGGACAATGAGATCCTATTTCAAAACCTAAGGTTGTTCTCTGGCCCCCATAGCTACACACACACACACACACAAACACACACACACACACACACACACACACACACGCTCGCGTGCTCATGAGGAAAATACTAAATAAACCTAACCATAGTTGGTTGGGGTTGTAAGAACTACTTCTAACAAGAAATTTACAGTGATGGAATACAAAGGTCCTAGGTTCTAATCCCATAATCCCAAAACAAATTATAAAAAACAAACAACAACAACAACAAAAAAAAAACAGGGAAGAAAAAAAAGGGGCACAACACAGATTGTGGAAAACAGTAACTTCACAGAAGATACTCAGCAATCAGGTGATCAGAGTCAGTTACTACCAAGAAAAGCTATTGGTCTATTTTTACCAAATGCACAAAACCTCAAGTCTAAAGCAACATCTAGGAAACAAAGAGTGTGTTCTTCAAACTAACTGGCATAAAAACATGCCGTGAAGACAGGCTGAGGAATGAACTACTCTAGACCACTGGGAACTGAGAAGTCAGCACAACTCCAGATGTTTGGACTTTAGATTGGATCCCAGGACAGAAAACAGACATCACTGGAACCACAGCTATGTTATGAATGAGGTCTCTCTCATACTCCGTACTATAGCAATGCTAACCCGATTTCATCACTGTTCCACGTATGTGAGATGTTAACATGTGAGAAGGCTTGCTGAAAACTATGTAAAATTTGAATGTGAAAAGTTAGTTCTTCCAACTCAAGTTCCAGGGTTTATCACCTAAGTCACTCTATAAACCCTCTTCCCATGAGAGCTGCTTCCTAACAGTATCAGTGTCTGCTTCATTCACAATCCACAAGAGTTCGAGAACTACAAAGCCATCTCTACCATAAATGTACTAGTATCTGTGGGTATATTATAGATTTGGCATGTAAGAGGCACTATTTCTATTGTATTTTACTTCTTTGTCACTCTCTGCTGATTTAATAGTACGAAGGTCAGGTGTGTTGTGTGCAGTGCGCCTTGAATCCCAGCACTCAGGGAGGCAGAGGCAAGCGGATCTCTGTGAAATGAGGGCAGCCTGGTCTACTACTGAGTCCCAGGCCAGCCAGGGAGACACACGCAGAAGAGTCTACCTCACACACACACACACACACCGGTCACACGCACGTGTGCAGTTCTTTTATCTGTTCATATTTCCTCTACATAGCACATACACATGCACTAAAATTACAGAACCTATTAACTGAATTTCTAACCATTTGTTTTTTGTTTGTTTGGTTTGGTTTTCCGAGACAGGGTTTCTCTGTATAGCCCTGGCTGTCCTGGAACTCACTCCGTAGACCAGGCTGGCCTCGAACTCAGAAATCTGCCTGCCTCTGCCTCCCAAGTGCTGGGATTAAAGGTGTGAGCCACCACGCCCGGCCCACTTGTTCTTTTTATCTCAAATAATGTTTTTTGCCTTAATGTCTCATTGTAACAAGAGCTAAACGAGATGAGTTTACACGGCTGTCGTCATCTGATCACTGGCTGCTGTCCGTAGTACTGGTGAAAGCTATACATGCTCGTCCCACTGGGTATTACCAGCCTCTGGCATCTCTCAAGTAAAAATTTCCAGTTATCATATCATATATTCCAAGTTGCGTATGAACTTACTCAGAAACTCCCAGTATTTTTTATAGTCAGCTGGAAATTTTCGTAAATGCAACTGATAGAAATTCTCTTTATTTGGAGAGCTCAGCCATTCCTGTGCCACCTACACAAAGCAAAAGAAGAAACTAAGAAATAAAGAACATGCTAAAAGCCACTACACATAGCAAAATGTTCCAAAGTGGGCTAAAGGACAAGCAGAACAGATCCCAAGTGAAAACCTAAGAATCAGTCTGTGAGGTTTATCAAGTTGTCCACAACTGTCCTGCCCAATTTAGCAGCCATTAGTCACATTTGGTTATATTCGTTAAGTAAACTTTTAAAGGCTAAAAAAAATACTACCCCTCAATTGAAATAAGACAGCTTTCATGTTCAGCAGTCACATGTGGTTCTGATACTGTTCATGTGAGGGTATCTTACTGGTAGTACCTACACTTCACAATGAGATTATCTGACCTACATTTCTCTCAGCCTCTGGGAATTGGCACAAGCACTCTTCCTGTTGGTTTCTATGTCACATATACTAGTCTTCCAAAGGCTCAAATCAAACCCAGAAGTATCTTTGAGATCTTTTGTGAGTTAAAAATGACTACTCCAAAGCCCAAATTTATGAAAAAATTACTAGTGTAAAAAGATACTTTACACTTTTTAAACAAGCAAACAAACAACAACAAAAAATGACCTTTGAGACCTTGTTTTGTTTTACAATAACTTTTTGAGTCAAGTAGCTAAATCTGCAACCGGCCCTCAGTTCCTCGTAACCAACAACTCTTAGTGCTGAGCTGCTTCTGCTCAAAGTTAACCAAGCAGTTACTCCTCATGGGGGGTAGGACGGGGACACGGACACACACACACACACACACACACACACACAACCCCATCGTCACACTCTGTATCATTTTTGCCTAGAAACATCCACAGGGGCTTTCCTGCCATATACTGCTCCAGCCTAGAAATCAGGAGAGGTGAACTCAAGTTCTACCTCACTCCTGGCAGACAGTAAACATTATAACATAACCAGGTTAAGCCTCCAAACAGAGTCATCTTTTCAATTTCCACTCATCAGTCATATATTGTAAAATGTACCCTATAGCCTTTCCATCTCCACAGCTGCCGCCCAAAGCCACTATCATTTTACCCCCAAATTGCTGTAACCAACCTGTAACTAGTCTACTAGATCTGTTAGCCTTTCCACCGTTTATTCTCTACCTAACAACCAAGGACGTTGGGTAAGGATAAGCTACTGTGTATTACTAGTCCCTGGTCTAAATACTGGCCAACTCCAAACCTTCCAATAACTTCTCACTGAAATGAGTATAGACTCAAACTTATAGAAACTTAGGAAGCTGGCTATATGCTTATAACCATTTCTTTATCTAAAGCAGGGGCAAAGAATTAAAGAATACTTACTGTTTCAAAAGCATTCAATATAATCAAAGGTAGAAAAACATTAAAATATTCTGTACAATCTTGAAATCGGACAGGCACAGGTCTTGAGATAGACTGACAGAGACTTGTTGGAGCACCACACTTATCAAAGTTCAAAAACATTTGGTATTTCCATTTTAAGACCTCTTTAATGAAGGTGTCAAAGATAGACTGCGATGGCAAGAGAATGTTCACTGGAGAAGCAGCTGATGTAGGCCTGTTCTCACGAAATGTAAGCTTGTAACTCTGTTTGCTGGAACTGCTTGGAGTCTGAAAATGAAAAATATTGCACAGACTTTTCACCTCAGCCACTGGCTTCTGAGAACCCGTGGAAGAGGGTGGTGTCACCTTCAAGTTAGGCTGTGCTCCACTTGACTTATTTTTTAGTGCTGACTGAAGTGTAGTACTTTCCAAAGACTTGGAAAGATTGGCAGTTCGGGAAGCGCTGCTTGAGCTAAATATCTTGGTAGTAGTAGGTCTCAAGGGCCTGGATACAGAAAGAGGCAAGCCAGGTTTACGAAACAGGTTGTCATCTGCTGCTTTTGCTTCAGTGTGTCTTGGGCAGTATTCACCCTGTTTTTTTGTAGTTTCGACACAGTCTTTGTATTTACACTTGGTGATACTCAAAGACTCCAACTGAGGCCGACTGAAAGAATCTTCTCTCTGAACTGTATCTTTTTTATGAGCCACAATAATGGTTTTATTTTCCAACTGTGAGCACAGATCCATATCTTGAGGATCATGTTGTGTTAGGAATAAATTATCATCATCTGTATCACTACTAGACTCTGGCTCTGCAGCTTTCACAGATGCCACCTCCCCAACTTGCACTGTGAGAGC
This sequence comes from Mus pahari, assembly GCF_900095145.1. Lineage (NCBI taxonomy): Eukaryota > Metazoa > Chordata > Mammalia > Rodentia > Muridae > Mus > Mus pahari. Next base: position 16,428,615 of record NC_034592.1, on the reverse strand, counting down.
ACCTCCATCCACAGGGTCCTCTGAAGCAGAGACCATCACCACATCTGTTGGCACTCCTCCACTTAACACTCTAGATTCACACTGGTTGACAAGACAAGTTATACCTGTCGCCCAAGGATCAGAAGAGGCTTCTGCTACTTCTGGTTTGGAAAGCATACATTTTGCTAACTGTTTTTCATTACTGATGGCAAGTGGTTCACTGGTTCTATGATCACCTGGCTCATCAGAGTCTGCTTCAAGTACATCCGATCCCTGTACTATGCGTGACACTGCTCTTACAGTATCAGTATTTTTGTAATCCAAGTCTCGTTTTTGATGTGATCTGGATCTCATAAGCCTTTGAAATTGAAGATCCTGGCTTGTCAGTAGCTTATTATTTTTGATAGAAAGAGTCTGAGGAGAAATTAATTTAGCTTTCTTGGGGGCGTCAACTACTCCAACAGTCTTCCCATGGTCACGTAATTGGACTATACACTCCAGAGACCTCTGGGACAACTCAAATGCCTTCCGAGGGGCTTTTTTCAGACCAAGTTTTTCAACTGTTGAAGTTGGCTCTGGACACTGACGAAACTTCTTTGGTGGCACAATAGCAGGAGAAGTTCTACAACTTATGTAACATGAACTCTTAGTCTGTCCTCTTCTAGTGTCTGAATGTGTTTTCTTAGTAGCCTTAGAGGCTGGAACTTTCCTAACAGGTTTTGAGTGAGTTCGAGACTTTGTAGACTTCTTCTGTACAACTGTAGAATCTCTCTCAGCACTTGAACTGAGAGTTGCCATCCCCATGTCTGCACTCTTTAAATCACTTTCAGTAAGACCTCGGTGATCAGTTCCAACAGAAGAGGAAGGCCTCTGAGGATCTTCAGCTGTAACTTTGTCACAGCGTTTCCTCTTGGGTTTTTTTACTCCAGTTTTACAAAATTCCTCAGCAGAAACACTACTATGTGGTTCTGCATGCTCTCTAACACCCTCTGCTTTGTTTCTAACAACCTCTTCAAACACAGAGTCTGCCCCACAACCCAAGTTATTGTTTGTACTATCAGCTACATGAGTTACACAGCTCTTTTGTTCCTCTTGAAGGAAGTTTTTGTTGTCTATTTTATGATCTTGCCAAACTGAAAAGACTTCAGATGAACTTTCAAACTCAAAAACCTGAGACTCAGAATCTTCAAATTCTTCAGGGCATGTCATTTCTTCCTCCTTTACAAGCTTCTTTTCCACACTGGTATTAACTACCAAACCTGGCTGCTCTGAACATTCTTTCCCTACGCATACTTTGCTCTGTTTGATGTTTTCCTCACTACTTCTTTCATCTTCATCATCTTCATCCTCATCCTCTTCGTCAGAATCTGAAATAACAATAACTTGTCCATGGCAGGTGGCAGCACTGTTTTGGTTAGCTGGCAAACATCTTTTATCATCTTTTTGTAGCTGAAACGAATTCTGTTTACTTAAACCAGATGGAAATTGAATAACAGTGGTTTGAGATATTAAAGTTATGTTACAGAGGTCTATTTGACGACCTGCGACCAAAAGCTTGCTACGGTCATGAGGCACCTGTCCTTCTACCAAGTTAGAAGTCAATACTGTACTCGCTCTCATTTCCTTATCTCTTGATTCAACTGCCATCTTTACGGGACCCTCACATGGCGTTTTCACCAGTGTATCAGTAACTTCTGTAAATGATACCAAATCATCGTCAGCATGGCCTTCCTGGATTTGAAGCTTGACTTCATCATCAGAACTACTATTATCCAACTCCTCACTCTTTATCTCTTTCTTCAACAATGAACTGTTTTGAGATTTTTGCTCTTCATGCTTGTCATTCAGAACAGGGTCTGAAGGCACATTGTGTCCAATGCTATCTTCCTTTAGAGCTCCTCTATCTGTTCCTGAACAGTTCTCAAGGTCAGATATAGCTGTATTTTCCTCTAGATCGATAATATTATCTACCAAAGTACTTTTCCTGTGTTGCTTCTTTATGACATGTGATAACTTTGCACAAATTTCATCTTTCTGTACTTTGAAACTTGGTTTTGAAGTTTTACCAACAGTGCCATCCTTTAATGAGACATCTTCATTTGATGTAGATACCTTTTCCATAAAATCACTGCTAGAATCGGTCAATGAATGTGCTGATATTATCACTCCTCTGTCACATCCCCATTCTGGACCATTTCTTGAAGTACTATTTGGTGGTGCATATGAAGAGCTTTCTTTTCCAGACTTCTCTGTGCTTATTTTAACTTGCTCTTGAGCACTTTCAGAAAAAAGAGCCTCACTTTTCTTCTTCAAGCACAACTCAGTTCCAACAGAAGAGGCTGGAAGAGGCTCTTCTTCATTCAAATCGATGTAATGCTGCTTGAAGTCCTCCTCTTCTGTAGTATTTACTTTCATCAATACTCGATGGCTGTCAGCTTTTATTGGCTCTTTAGAAGATATTGGGCTGCAATTTTCCAAGCAATAAATGTCTTTTTTAGGGTTCCTGTCTACTTGATCACTTTCTTCTTTGAAAGATGGAGGAGTTTTGAATGTAGAAGTTGAATCCCCAAAAGTGCTATATTGGGGCATTTTGAATTTTATGTTTCTAATTATTTGTTTCAAACACATTTGTAACTCATGGGTTTCTTGACCAGTCAATTGCCAACCCAGGGACAAATTTCCTCGAAGAAATAAGTTAAGTTTATCCCAGAACCGCTTACAGAGTGCTTGCTGACCAAGCTGATAACCTTCTTTGAGGAGACCTCTAATCAACTGTACACAAGCAAGCTGGACAGAGTTAGACGGCACTGAATGCAACGCCAAGGACATTATTGTTGCTCCTCTGGAGGTACTTCCAGGTGACTTCTCACAACTCCGTACAAATGCGGTTGTAGGAAGCTTGGCACACTTCACAACAGCTTCTACCCACTGCTGAGAACTTACCCACAACAGATGCAAACATTTTTTATTTCTATGTAGCTCAATCACTGATACTAGAATCAGAATAAAAAACTCAGTGACTTTGTCACACACAGCATCTGTCTGGTTGAGGACATCTTTGACTTCTGAGTATAGATGATGAATAACTTCTACTATATAAGCCACACCCAAATCCTTAAGATCCATGAGTGACTGAACAAAAGGTATGAACCACAGAAAGGTGCTGTTATGAACACGCATATCTTGACCAATATCTGACTGAAGTACATTGGCTAATGTTTCCATTTCTTCATACATGTTTGGACAATAATCTGGACAAATGGCTGATCTCCACCCAGAATCCTAAATGGAAAAATGATAAATATTCAGATAAACAAGTATCAAACAAGTACCCAATCTGTAGAAAAGGAATATAATCTGCAGCTTTGTTCTTCTGCTCTCCAATATGTTGTACTTAATGTCATTTGAATTATAAAATTGCTTCAAGAAAATGCAAATCTAAATCTTCACATACTTAAGCCTTCCTATCAGTTGGCTTGATTACTACTACTCCTACCAAGACATTCCCCTGCGGTTAGAGGTCATGCACCCATATGAAATGCATCAGCCGCACCAAAGGGCCTATATGAAACAGTGGATTCGGACTGACTAACCATCATAAAGCCAACAACCAATTACTACACAGAACACTGTCTCTACAGAGTCACTTCAGCTTTAAAAAATGTTCGATACCTTTTTGGTCTTTTCAGGATTAAAGTTATAAACAATCTGGCTGCACGTAACCATATCATCAAAATGTGGCTCCGGTTCTAACTTGGTCCTTAAATATCAAGAATAAAAAGAAATTACTGAAATGAAAGGGGTTGGAGAAGAGGGGGAAAAAAAATCTTAGAAAATCAGCAATGGTATGTTATTTTAAATTCTAACATTTAGCGAACCTTATGGAGCTGTTCCGTATATTCTGGATCTCTCTGTTGTAGCTCTCGTTGTTAATGATGGTTTGAAATGCTTCAATAGGGTCAATAAGCTGACCCCATACCTTAGATCCAAGGCGATCAAGAATCACCATGAAACAGTGTAATGCTGGCCAGAAAGGATCCATGCTGTCATCTGAAATAAAATAAAACAATTACTAAATTAAAAAACAGTAAGAAAAACATTCAAAGATATATTGGAGATATTCTTAGTCACCCAAAATAGCAAGAATGAAAGAAAATAGCAAGTAATATAAAGTGATGTCTAATTTAAAGTGCTTTGTTTTGTTTTCTGAGACAGGATTTCTCTGTATAGCCCTGGCTGTTTTGGAAGTCGCTCTGAAAACCCTACTAGCCTCCCACACACTTCTGCCTCCCAAGCACAGGGATTAAAGGCATGGGCCATTATACCTGACTTACAAATTTTCAAAAACTATAATCTCTTTGCAAAAAGTAAATAATAATTAATGAGAAACAAACTGATGATCAAGAAAAGTCTTCTCGGGCCGGGCGTGGTGGTGCACGCCTTTAATCCCAGCACTCGGGAGGCAGAGGCAGGCAGATTTCTGAGTTCAAGGCCACCCTGGTCTACAAAGTGAGTTCCAGGACAGCCAGGGCTGTACAGAGAAACCCTGTCTCGAAAAACCAAAAAAAAAAAA
>NC_034592.1:16408475-16423824 GCF_900095145.1 Mus pahari | reverse complement strand
AAAAAAAAAAAGTCTTCTCTCTCCCCACCCTTCTCATTCTAAGTACTGTTTAAAAGAGTAAAAGAATAAGAAATGGTATTTATTATCTAAATAAGGCCCAGAATCTAAAACAATTCTGTCCCATCAAGATCCTTAATTTTGCTTACTATGTAAAGCATTTTGTTGTTTCCAGGCTTAATTTTTCATACACCCAAAATCTGTTTGTAGCCGCCTTCTCTGTCAGCACTGTCTATCAAATTCCTAACCATGTTTACAAGATTCCATACTACATTAACTTTCCTAGGTGTCTGATTCCCAGAGTACTCTGTGGAGGCCAGCACTACAGCCTACTTTATTGCTCATAGTGGTTAGGCTTTACTTCTCACAGACCTTTCAAACTTTTGATTGACATTTGTTCTTCAGTGCTGGGGCAGAACCCAGGGCCTTGGGCACAGTAGGCAAGCACTCTATCACCCTCAACCAAAACGACTTATCTCTTGTGTAGATTTCCTTAGGCATCTTGTATCCTTCACAACATCTTATGGTGCCTTACATTTAGTAAGACCTCAAATAAGGAAGAAAATTAGTCATGTGAATGAAGACAATTATGAAAAGTTTAAGAATTGATTTACACTTGAAGACTATGGGCAGACACAGGGAAAGAAATAAACAATGTTCGTAATATATGCTGGCAAATCCATTATCAATAGCATAATCTAGCAAGAAAATGTCTGCCATCAGAAAAATAGTGTGGGGGCTGGTGAAATGGCTCAGTGGGTAAGAGCACTGACTGCTCTTCTGAAGGTCATGAGTTCAAATCCCAGCAATCACATGGTGGCTCACAGCCAACCATAATGAGATCTGATGCCCTCTTCTCATATGTCTGAGGACAGCTACAGTGTACTTATGTATAATAAATAAATCTTAAAAAAAAAAAAAAAGAAAAATAGTGTGATTTCTTCTAGAATCTCGATATAAATCGAGAAATAAACAGAGTTTTATCACCAAGCAACTTTCCAGAAGCCAAGTGAAGGATATTTTCATAGGTTCTGACACACTTGGTCTTTACTGATGCATTCTTTTTTCAGGTCTCCTATGATCAGTTTAGCACAACCATCAGCTTCACGACCCGGGAAAAGCTGGAGTCAAATAATGTGACTATATATTTCAGGCTTCCTTTTCTTTTGAGGGATGGGATGGAGTGGTGGAAAGCTGCTAAGTATTTTTGAGACAGTCTCACTATGTAATACAAGCTACCCTCAACTTCATGTTCTTCCTGAATGAATTTCCTAGCTTCATTTTCCAAGCATCTAGAGCAGACTGTCTGTGGTGATCAACAGGTTGTGGGTTTATGCTGTCTAGTACCCACTGAACCTTGAAAATATGGCTACTGGTAATGAAAAACTGGATTTTTTTTCTTTTTTAATTTATTTTCAGTCTGGTGGTTATTTTGGACAGTGCCACCCTAAAGAATCAAGAGATAAATGAGGGACTGGAGAGATGGCTCAGCAGTTACACTGACTGCTCTTCCAGAGATCCTGAGTTCAATTCCCAGCAACCATATGGTGGCTCACAATCATCTGTAATGGGACCCGATACCCTTTTCTGGTGTGTCTGAAGACAGCTACAGTGTACTCATACACATTAAATAAATTAAAAAACAAAAAAACAAAAAAAGGAAAGAGACCAATGAAGTAGTGGTCTCTTAAGATTGGCAAGGCTCAAGCCGGGCCAGCACACGCCTTTAATCCCAGCAGGGCTACACAGAGAAACCCTGTCTCAAAAAACAAAACAAAACAAAACAAAACAAAAAAAGATTGGCAAGGCTCTTCCCACTGTTAAATGACATGCTTTTTGCAAATCGATAATGGAAAATTAAACTTCTCTGGACTCACTTCCTCTAGCAAAGAGATAGGAGCTAAATTAAAGTGTAATGGGTCCTTTGCCATTTAAAGTCTGAATCTATGACCTAACTCAATCCCTGGGTCACACTGTGCTAGAGCACTTCCTCCGCATGCCTGCGGCCTCAAGTTCTTTTCTCCACACTCTTATAACCCTAATTCTTTCTTTGTTTGTTTTCTGAGTTTTTCGAGACAGGGTTTCTCTGTGTATCTCTGGCTGTCCTGGAACTCACTCTGTAGACCAGGCTGGCCTCAAACTCAGAAATCCACCTGCCTCTGCCTCCCAGGTGCTGGAATTAAAGGCATGCACAATCCACGCCCGGCATATTTTGGCTTTTCAAGACAGGGTTTCTCTGTGTATCCCTGGTTATCCAGGAACTTTCTGTGTAGACTAGGATGGTCTTGAACTCAGAGCTCCATGCCTGCCTCTGCCTTCTAGTGCTAGGATTAAAAGTGTGTGGCATCACTGCCTAGTGACAGCAACATTTTTAAAAATATATCATTGTAGTATTATTCAAAAGCATTTTGTAAGTAAAGTGTATTACCATCTGATTGTCTCTCCATGGTGTGAAGAATTGATTGCATAAAATCATTTTGCTTGTCTGAGCCCAACAACAGTGAATCCATGGCTTGCTCCTCAAGAATAGTCAACAACATGCAAATACCTGTAAGATTATTATGCAATTTACCAGATTGATGTTAACAGCACTATACTAAATAGTTGTTTTAGCTAGCAGAAAGAAAGCGGGGCAGAAAGTCAAGCAGCAGACTTCAGCTCCCCTCACAGCTGTTGAAGGCTGAGGTAACTACCACAAGCACCACTCCCCAAATAGCACTTGACACTTTCTCTGTAAAACAGGCAAGTGATGGGAGCCTTGGTAGAAGGTAATTTCTAAGATGACTACCACCCAACCTGAATTTCACAAAACTGAAGATGCCTTAAACATTCATACATGTTGTATAAATATAAAGTTCATATACCACTTAGAAAATCGCTACCAACCATGACATGGTTCCATCTGTATGGAAGGCATTTAGAATAAATGATATTTAATAAGATATAAAATACTTAAGCTAATTTAGCAAAGGAATAAGAACTGGGAACCATGAAAGTTTGTAATAAGAAAATTGTTCATATTGCTCTGTGCTCAGAACAGTAGGGAAGACATGTCCATGTAAGAATAATACTCACCTAGCCAATAGTTTTTGTAGTTGGTAGTATCATACATGTGTGCAGGCAAAAGGATCAGTTTGCCTTTTTCAAGCACAGAAGATGTGTAAATGTCTGGACTTTCCAAAAGCCCCAGCTCAATGACTTTAAAAAGGCAAGTTAAAACTTCCTGTAAGTCATAATAGTCATCTCTGTCCACCTTCCCCAGGTTTCTTGCCGTCAGAATAGCCCATCGCCGAACCTAAGTAATTGTATTATAAATAGCATTGTAGGTTTGTTGATTCAATGAACAATGAACAAAAGAAAATCCTGATTCAAATAAACTGTAAGTCATTTATTCATTTTCATTCATTTAAAGACTAGCAGGAACCTGTCCTATGTTAATATCTATTTAACATTATTATAAGCATTTGGTAATTTTTTCCATTTATTCCATCAATCTTTTGTGCTCACTTACATTTTAGATATGTCTATTAGAAGCAATCCACTTGGGCTGGTGAGATGGCTCATTGGGTAAGAGCACCCGACTGCTCTTCCAAAGGTCCAGAGTTCAAATCCCAGCAACCACATGGTGGCTCATAACCATCCTTAACAAGATCTGACTCCCTCTTCTGGAGTGTCTGAAGACAGCTACAGTGTACTTACATATAATAAATAAATAAATCTTTAAAAAAAAAAAAAAAAACAAAACCAAACAAAGCCTTTGGGGTTTTGTTGTTAAAAAAAAAAGAAGCAATCCACTTAAGACTTCTATAAGCCAATCTATTCTTTAGCTACTAAGTTCAGCTGGTTTGATAACACAGATTTGCTCAAACCTGTTTTTATGCATGAACTTTTTCCTTTAATACGTTTTAAAAAAGATTTCTTTTTTAAATATTTCTTTTTGTTTGTTTGTTTCTTCAAAGATTTCTTTTTTTTTTTTTTTTTTTTTTAAAGATTTCTCCAGGCAGTCTTCCTGGAGGCCAGAAGAGGGCACCAGATCTCACTACAGATGGCTGTGAGCCACCATGTGATTGCTGGGAATTGAACTCAGGACCTCTGTAAGAACAGTGTTCTTAACCTCTGAGCCATCTCTCCAGCCCCACTTTAATACTTTTTATTCTTTGAAAATTTCATAATTTTACAAATATATCTTGGTCATTTCCATCTACCACCATCTCCAAGTTCATTTACAGCATGCCTTCTTTTTTAAAAATAATCCACATTTGCCTCTGCCCTTAGGGAATGCCTTCTGCTTGTTTACTCTCTCAATCCCATTTACAGTTCGGGATACCTAAACCAAGTCAGTGACATGCACTTTCCTTTTACTTGGTCCACCCCCCAGACCCTGCCCCTTTCTACTTGAAACTTGGTTTGACTCTGTAACCTAAGAAGCCTGGAACTCACTATGTAGATCAGACTGGCCTCAGATGTGCAGCATCTCCATCCTTCAGCCTCCCAAGCACTAGGATTAGAGGCATAAACTACAAGCCCAACCTGAACTCTTGGTTTCATCTTTTTGTTTTGGTGTTTTTTTTGGTGTTTTTTTTTTTTCTTCAAGATTGTTTCATTTTTATACAAAGGCTTCTAACATCCACATTAACAATAATCAGCCAACTGTGTGTGTTTGCATTATCTCTCAGACTCCTCCTCTATGTGCTATTTAGGACAAGTCACTGTGTAAAACATCTTCAAGAACCTTGTATGAGGGCTAGAGAGATGGCTCAGCGGTTAAGAGCACTGACTGCTCTTCCAAAGGTCCTGAGTTCAGTTCCCAGCAACCACATGGTGGCTCACAACTATCTGTAATGGGATCTGATGCCCTCTTCTGGTGTGTCTGAAAACAGCAACAGTGTACTCACATATATAAAATAAATTTTTTAAAAGTCCTTGTCTTCTCTCACCCCATGTGAAAAAAGCATTTTTCACATATTGCTGTTTGTTTGTCATTGTGTGTGTCTGAAGACAGCTGCCTGTACTCATATAAATAAGAAAAGACTTTTTTTCAAGTTTGGCTTTGATCCCCCTTTACTACTCTGCACGTGTCTGGAGCTGCCTTTCTCTCCTGGTCGTCACAGTTCTCCATGGTCTTATCTGCTCCGTGACGTTGTCTCCACTATTTCCTTATTCTCTTTTGATCTTCTTTAGACTTCTTACATCTACTTTTAACACGACCATCCTTCATATGCATCTCAAGTCATTAAATTTCATCTTCTTTCTAGGATTTGCTCAATCTGGTCTTCACTGAATTTTCTGAAACATACATACGTACTCATTTTTATTATCACATATCCTAAAGCCCTTTTCTCTTAAGATAGGGTCTTCTGTTTATCCCCAGCAGACCTAGAACTTGCTGTATAGCTGAGAATGACCTCAACTTTTCCACTCCCAAGTGCTAACTAATATTATGTTAAGTGTGCACTACTACCATGGGTGGTTTGTGCCATGAAAGGGATCAACCTCAGGGGTCTATGTATACCAGACAAGCACTCTGACTGAACTATATCCCCAAGGACTTAGTGCCCAGGTCAGAAAGCAGTAGCAATCAGGTCAAGGCTGCATTTTCCCTCCATGAGCCTGAGGAGGTACAATATTAAAGTCATCAGAGGTGCTAAGCTGATCCCCAGATACCTATCAGTGTCTTAATCATGAGGACTCTGCACTGCCCTGATTACACTCCTATCTCTACTTCAACAGAACTTTGAATTCAGGAATGTGAGCAAGCAGTGCTTACCCATAGCAACATGAACAACTGAAAGCAAAACCTTATGCCTTTCCCATCTTATCTATAGCCAGAGAGCAAGGAGGGATCTTACCCTTTCATAACACAACCCAACAGACCTTTTCATCCCAGAGTTTGTCCCAGTTCTCTCAAGTTCTTCAGAAGTTGATCTTAACAGAGAAGCCAACAGAGCTGGTTTCAACAGTACATCTCAACAACTATTTTATGATTTTCAGATTTAGTTTTTAAGTTGTTAAATGGAGGGATTCTGTGTTCCCCTCACCTATACCCAGCCCCCTTTCTAGCTACACATTTGAGACTGACTCCAGCAGTATTCAGTCCAACTACATAACCAAGTTTAGCATCAGCAGCTTAGGATGCCTTGTCTTTGGTCACACAAAATGTCCTATGAACTCAGCCATCAAGCTGCAAGCGTTTGGCCCAGTACATGGCTATGATGAGACCTGTGTCTCAGAGTTTGGAACCTGAAATGTCCTCTAAAGATGGAGATGCTACAGAGCTTAGTTTATTTATAGGCTCAGTGACAGAGCATTGCCTAGTGTGTCTAAGGCCTAACAACAACAAACTCTTCAACACTATCAAGAGGTAGAGCCTGTAAACAACGGGGCCTGTAGGCAGTGCTTCAGGACATGCAGTACGCCTCCAGTCAGAAATGCAGGTCAAGGCTTCTTTTTCACTCTTACCATGAGATAAGTGGTTTTGCTCTGCCACATACCTGCCCCATCCATGAGGTACTACCACAGGTTCAAAGCTTCATGGGTAACTGTTCTTGGAATGAAATCTAACAGTGCCAAAAACCCCTCCTTTACAAAGTGAAATATCTCTACTATTTATTATAGTAGTAGAAAGCTAACATAGCTGCTTTTTTTCTGTAGGTACCTGCTTTTAAAATTAACTAGTAAGCTGGGCATAGTGTTCTACACCTTTAATGCCAGCACTCAGGAACCAAAAGCATGGTCTACAGTGACCATCTCTAAAAAACAAAAACCAAGCATCGATTAGCTTCTTGTATTTTTGTCAACTTTCACAGGGGTTCTGGCTGTCTTCTGGAGTATATTTCTAATACCATGTATATCAAATTCCTTAGGGTCTACAAGATTCTACCACTTATTATGCTTTTCCATTGCTGGACCATAGAAATAACAAGTCTGACTACCTCACTTCCTCTTTGGGGACTTTTCCTACCATTTCTTTAGAAAGAAAGAAACTGACTCAAAATGATAATTTTGACTAAAAGTCTATTGGTATGCTCCTTTTTCTTTCTCTGAGACAAGGTCTCACTGTGTAGCTGACTGTCCTGGAACTATATAGACCAGGCTGGCCTTGAACTCAGAAATCCATCAGCCTCTGCCTCCCGAGTACTGGGATTAAAGGCGTGCGCCACCACACCCTGCAGTATGTTCTTTCCTTGCTGCAGGTGTAAAAGCAAAACATCTTTTCTTGCCATTATTTTGGCAAAACAGACTTTTCAGCAATCGCCTTAAGTACTGACTACATTCTGACTGCTAGTGAATATGGAACTCCATGTGCGGGCTGCCTCACTTGGGGGTGATCTCTGCATCTCTTCTTGCCCACTCTCTGAGTTTTATCTTTCTTCATCTCTACAACCAAGGGGATTATTCTTGCTCCAACCTATCCCCTATTAATTGCACCCCTTCAGTCCCACTTATTGGCAAAATTAATAATATTTAAATGCCACTCCCATGTATCTCAGCAACAAAGTGAAAAAAGCAGGAATCTTCTATTAGTTCAGTTTGATACTATGCTGGTTAATTTTGTCAACCTAACACAAACCTAGAAATATTTAGAAAGAGGAAATCCCAATTTAAAAACAAAAAAAGCCTTCTTAAGTCTGAGGTACTGTTTTAATGATTGACAAGGGAGGGCAGAGCCCACTAAGGGTGGTATCTCTTCTCCCCTAGACAGATGGCTCTGGATTGTACATGAAAGTATGCTAAGAAAGCCAGAAAGTAGTATTCCTCCAAGGTATATCTGCTTCAGTTCCTGCTTCCAAGTTCCTGATTTCCTTTGATGGACTGTGATGTGGCAGTGTATTATGAAACACTTCCTTTCCTTCCTTCCTTCCAAACTTCCTTTGGCCAGTGCTTTTAATCACAACAACACAAACCCTGACTGGGACAGACACATTGAAAGACAAACTACTTTTCTTGTCATTTAAAATCAAGTATCACCTATGAGCAAGTATTCTCTTGCCCACTTAAATTCATGACACTCCCAAAATCTACCTAAATGAACTAATATAAAGAGTGAAAATCTTAGCCAATATTTTAAACAAAACACATACTAAGTCTGTAATTAAAGCTGTCTAACACGTACAAAGTAAAGCCAATACTAACACTGCCTATCTTGCACCTGGACTCACACTCACCATTTCATTGGGATGAACCAAAAACAAATAGATGCCTGGATATTTGTCAAAAACCTGAAAGGAGCAATTGTTTTGTTCCATTCGGCAAAGCGCTTCCACACACAGTTCATCTAAACAGAAAAATAATACATGATTAAATGTAGGGCTTCAAGAGGCTAAAAATGGCTCTTAGGTTGTTTTGTAAATAAACGTTAATCTTTTTTTAACAAGGCATAAAAAACTCTTATGGTGCAATTGTTGTTAAGACCAGTATTTACCTATAAATTTTATACACACACACACACACACACACACACACACACATGTATATATTCATACATGTGTATGAATATATATGTGCATATATATATGTATATATATATATGTATATAATTTTTTTTTTAAGTACTGGAAATCAAACCTAGTTCTTAAGACACGCTAGGCAAACTCTCTACTACTGAGTTACATTCCAGCTCTGAGAAACTATTCACTGTGATGATGAATGGAATGTTCCTCTTTTAAATTTACTAAAACAAGTACATATATTTTGGGTAATTATCTCCAAAATATCTCAGGAGCATGGTTACAGGTCCTGTATCTTGTACCTGGACTAAAGTTAGAACAAGGGTACGTCTTCTCCTAATGGATAGTCATCTCAATTACATTTATTTATTAATTAATTAACTTTATTAGATTTAAAAATCAATTTAAATCAAATTTAATTTTTTTAGTCAAGCTTCAAAAAATACTAATAACAGTAGCTAGCTTTGGAAGACGATTTTTTTTTTTCTTTTTGGTTTTTCAAGACAGGGTTTCTCTTTATCGCCCTGGATGTCCTGGAACTCACTCTGTAGACTGCCTGGCTTGAAGGATGATTTATGACTCGAACAGCTTACTGGGAATTGCTGCAATACTTTTTTATACATAAACATATAAACAATCTTCAAGCTTATATATATATATATATATTCACTTTTATGGATTTTTAAATTTTTAAAATATCTTTACGTATATGAATATTTTTACCTGCACGCATGTTTGTTCACCAAAAAGATCTGTGCCCACAGATATCAGAATGGGGTGGGATGTCAGATCCCCTGGGTCTGGAGTTACTGATAGTTGTGAGCTGCCATGTGGAAGCTGGAAACTGAATAGGTCTTCCACAAGGGCAGGAAGTGCACTTAACTGCGGGGCTCTCTCTCCAGCTCTGGCATTTATGGGTAATTTTTTTTTTGTTTTTGTTTTTGTTTTAAATAAATGTTTAAAGGGCATAAGGAATGGCTCAGCTGTTGAAAGCACTGACTACTCTTCTAGAGGTTTGGAATTTGATGCCAAGCACCTGCATGGTGGCTCACAACAATTTTTAACTCCAGTTCAAAAGGGTCAAACATCTTCCAAACTCCTTGGGTACTTGCGTATATGTAGTGGATAGACATACATGCAGGCAAAACATTCATACACATAAAAAATACTAAATGAAAATGTTTAGGGCTGGTGAGATGGCTCAGCGGGTAAGAGCACCCAACTGCTCTTCCAAAGGTGCAGGTTTCAAATCCCAGCAACCACATGGTGGCTCAAACCATCCTTAACGAGATCTGACTCCCTCTTCTGGAGTGTCTGAAGATAGCTACAGTGTACTCACATATAATAAATAAATAAAATCTAAAAAGAAAAAGAAAATGTTTAAAAGACCTTCAGTTGAAAAACCAAGTTACTTGGAATATAGTAATGTATCTAATCAAAAAGAAGAACTTGGTGACACAAGCCTATAATCCCAACATCCCAGAGGGAGGTGAATCTCTAGAGATGAAGGCCAGCATGATTTACATGGTCAGTAACCAGGGTAGCCAGGCTACTAGGAGAGACTCTGTTTCAAAAAGACTTTAATAATTAAAGGAAAATTAAAAATATCACAGTAAAGTAAAACCTGCATAAAGTGTGTATTTTGTAGTACACCTATGCATTCTCAAGTCACATAGCAAATAAATAAATAAATAAATAAATAAATAAAATAAGATGGGTCTCATGGCACAAGCCTGTAATCCCATATCTTGGGGAGGCTGAAGTAAGGATCTCAAATTCAAAGCCTGCCTAGGCTACACAGTAAATTCAAGGCCAGCCTGGCAACATGTGACATGCTGTCTCAAAATAGACAATACTAAGAAGGCTAGAGAGGAGCTGAAGAGATGGCTCAGCAGTAAAGATCACTGGCTGCTCTTCCAGAGGTCCTGAGTTCAATTCCTAGCAACCACATGGTGGCTCACAACCATCTGTAATGGGATCCTATGCACTCTTCTGGTGTGTCTGAAGATAGCTACATTGTACTCACATATAATAAAATAAAGGTAGCTAGGCATATAGAGTACTTGCCTAAGGTGTGCACAATTCTGGGTTCAATCCCCAGTACAACACCAAAACAAACACCCATATGTGTGCAAAGAGACTATTTTGAACTAAGAGAAAAATGTAACCCAACTCAATGTGTTGTCATAAGTCACTGTAATACAAATTGGCCACATACCACATTTGTAACTATTGAGCATACTATATGACCTAATGTGTTCTTTACACCTGGTATATATGTTGGCCCACACTTCTTCCCACTCAGGAGGCTAAGCCTGGACTTTGATTTTGAGGCCATCCTGGATGGACAGAGTCATAGTAAGAAATGCAAATATAAGCTGGGCGTGGTGATGCATGCCTTTAATCCCAGCACTTGGGAGGCAGAGGGAGGTGGATTTCTGAGTTCGAGGCCAGCCTGGTCTACAGAGTGAGTTCCAGGACAGCCAGGACTACACAGAGAAACCCTGTCTCAGAAAAAAAAAAAAAAAAAAAAAATGCAAATATAGCAAAACCTGCTTACTATAGAACCTATTTGGATGGGTATACCATGCTCACTCCAATTTGTCTGAAAACAAAATATTAAGTCTTCTTTTTTTTTTTTTTTTGGTAAAGAATTATTTTATGTATATGAGTACACTATCACTGTCTTCAGACACACCAGAAGAGGGCATTAGATCCCATTACAGATGGTTGTGAGCCACCATGTGGTTGCTGGGAATTGAACTCAGGACCTTTGAAAGAGCAGCCAGTACTCCTAACCTCTGAACCATCTCTCCAGTTCCCATAAAATATTGAGTATCCTAACTATATATTAAAGCCAACAGATTTTTATCTCAGATAAACAAATTTTAAAAATGTTTTTGTACCAAAGACCTCACACATATACCAAGCTAATTAAGTACTCTGCCAGTAAGCTATACTCACAGACTATTTTTTACATGTATTATTTTATGTGTTTGTGTGTGTGTGTACCAGTATATACCCAAGTACATATGTATATATGACTGTAGGAGCGCATACGAGCCACAAGAGGGCATTAAATCTCCTGGAGCTGTAGCTATGAGGTATGTAGTTGGTGATCAAACCCAGGTCTTCTGGGAAAGTAATAGGTGTCTTAACCACTAGGCCATGTCTCCAGGCCCAACAGACCCCAATTACGTTTAAATATTTGATGTGTATAAGTTTTTGTATGTCTAAGTTTGTGCACCAGGTGTGAGCCATCATGTGGGTGCTGGGAATTGAACCCAGATCCTCTGGAAGAGCTGTCATCTCTTAAATGCTAAAGTGTCTCTCTTCAGTCCCAACTCCAACTCTTAAACTTACACACCCAAGATACTCACTAACACGCTCATGCAGAAGCAAGTAAGGATACTTCAGTATTTCAAAAAGAGGAACTCGAAGCTTATTTTCAAAATCTTGGCCACTACAGTCAAACAGCTGTTCCTCTCCATTGTTGTCTACTATATATAAATCATCGTCATCTTCAGCTTCTGCCTTCATGGACTTCTCAAAGTGACTTACGAGGCGTAAGGTTTCTAGCTCCCATAAAACCTGCAGAAAGATGAAAACAGGCAATGTTTTTTACCCTAACAAAACACACTATGTGTGAATCTTTCCTGTGGAAAACTGCCTGGAGGTGCTGGCGCACACCTTTACGCCCAGCACACAGGAGGCAGAGGCAGGAGGATCTCTGTGAGTTCAAGGGAAGTCTGGTCTACACAGTGAGTTCCAAGACAGCCAGGGCTACACAGAGAAACCCTGTCTTGAAGAAGAAAAGAAATGAGAAGCTTGATGTAGCACCACATAACTTCGAAGTGAAGGTTTGCTTTCCACCACTGCAAGGCAATGAGTACTGAGGTGAGTCAGTCTCACCCGCTGTTGGGCTTCCCAATGCAGGGAAAAGTTGTTTACATGATTGCAGTCCAAAAAATACTAGATATATCTGCATTTAGTTTGAAAAAGCAAAGATGGTTTAAGAGCTGTGATGTAGCTCAGTAGTTAGGTACTCACTCACCTAGCTGGCATGAGGCTCGTGTTCCATGCCTAGCATAGATAAGACTTAAGTGTGAGAGTCCATGCCTGAAACCCAAACACTGGAGAGACAGAGGCAAAAGGACCAGAAGAACTCAAGATCATCACCAGCTCTACAGAGAATTTGAAGGCAGTGTTAGTTAAACACCCTATCTCAAACAAAAAAAGATTTCTCTTGACATCAACAACTTAGCTATATAAGTTTTGGTAATAAGGCTTAACTTTCAGCCTATCTTGGCTCTTACCATGCCTTCCTCACTAAGCACATCTAGATTTGCCTAAGATATGATATGCTACTCTTCCTTTTACTTGAACACTTTACACCACTATAGGTGGACTAACTTCACAATGGTTATCTCAGGAACTAAGGAAGCCTAAGGAGATGGAAAGAGACAGGAGCTGTCTTGTCAATGAAGCAGGCAGGATTCACACATTCACTGATTAGAGCACTCCTGCTTTACAAGTGTGATTCATGGCACTCCAAAACAGTTACAATAATAACTTCAGCAATGGGTGATCACAAATCACCAGAACACATGACAATGAGAAAGTTCAAAATAGGAGAAATACAAAAGGTAATACAGAAACAGGATGTGAGTCCATGCTCCTAGAAAAGTGTCATTGGTGAGGTTTGTTAATAAACCACCAACTTATAAAAGCCAAACAAGACACACATATATGAATTAAGTCCCCAAACATGGTCCTTAAGCCCATATACTGAAGAGAGTCACACATTATCCTGCCTTCCTGCTACACATCTACGAAGTAGAAGTTATTCCAAATGAAATGAGAAGCCTCTTGCTTTGTCAAACACATGAAAGTAGGCCATTCGTCTTGTGCATGCCTGAAATGCCAGTACTCACAAGGTGGAGACAAGCAGACAGGAGGTTCAAAGCCATTCTTGCCTACTTAGTATGAAGGTAGTTCTATTGGGGGGGGGGAGACACTTTTCCTTAAATTTAAATGTAAGTTTACACACAAATAGGTTGGAGAGTTTGAACATAAAAATTAGGGATGGGGCCAGGCATGGTGGTGCACGCCTTTAATCCCTGCACTTGGGAGGCAGAGGCAGGCAGATTTCTGACTTTGAGGCCAGCCTGGTCTACAAAGTGAGTTCCAGGACAGCCAGGGCTATATAGAGAAACCCTGTCTCGAAGAAAAAAAAAAACAACTAGGGATGGGAAGATGTTCAGTCAGTGAAGTGATTTCCTTGAGGATCTGAATTTATTTCCTGTCTTAGGGTTTCTATTCCTGCACAAAATATCATGACCAAGAAGAAAGGGGGAAAAGGGTTTATTCAGCTTACATTTCCAAATTGCTGTTCATCACAAAAGGAAGTCAAGACTGGAACTCAAGAAGGTCAGGAGGAAGCAAGAGCTGATACAGAAGCCATGGAGGGATATTTCTTATTGGCTTGCTTCCCTGGCTTGCTCAGCTTGCTTCCTTATAGAACTCAGGACTACCAGCCCAGGGATGGCACCACTCACAAGGGGCCCTCCCTGCTTGATCACTAATTGAGACAATGCTTTACAGCTGGATCTCATGGAGGCACTTCCTAAACTGACGCTTTCTCTGTGATAACTCCAGCCTGTGTCAAGTTGACACACAAAATCAGCCAGTACATTTTCCTAGCTTATATAAAAAACTGGGTCCACCAGCATATGTCTGTAATCCCAGTACCAGGCTAAGATAGATAGATCCCTGGAACTTGGTGGTCAGCCAGCCTACCTGAATTATTCGATAGAGACCCTGTCTCAAAAACTAAGGTGGAGCCGGGCATGGTGGCGTATGCCCTTAATCCCAGCACTCGGGAGGCAGAGGCAGGCAAATTTCTGAGTTCGAGGCCAGCCTGGTCTACAAAGTGAGTTCCAAGAGAACCAAGGATACACAGAGAAACCCTGTCTCAAAAACCAAACCAAAACAAAACAAAAAAACCAAAACAAACAAACAAAAAATCCTTAGGTGAAGCTCAATCAAGGAAGACACTCAACATCAATCTCTGGTTCTTTTTCTCCCTCCCTCCCTTCCCCCTCTTCCCCCTCCCACCCTCCTCACCCCCACTGGTTAGTGGTGGCGCATACCTTTAATCCCAGCACTTAGGAGGCAAAGACAGATGGATTTCTGAGTTTGAGGCCAGTCTGATCTATAGAGTGAGTTCCAGGACAGTCAGGGCCACAGAGAAACCCTGTCTCGAAAAACTAAACAACAACAAAAAAATTTATAACAAAATAACTGCAACTGACAGATCATGAAACTGTACTTTTAAGTTTCAATTCAAGCCCAAAGTATTCACAGCAACTGTTATATACTGGGATGCTAAGTGCTGGAGTTGTACTAGATTTCAAAGCTTTAGTTAGGATGATATTTCCCTGAATGCTTCCGACAGTAAGCTACACTTTGTCTTCCTGGTTAAGATCTACTGCAAATTACCTCATGCAAGAATGGCACCTCATCTCTGGCTCTATGGTACTCAGCCACACACTCTAAGCAGTAGCAGAGGTCTTCATCAGCTGTTTGAAATTCACTTGATCCAGTGCTAGATGCATAGCACTTTAGGACATCAATGGTGGAAGAACCACCTGGAGTACACCAACAGCATGTGCTCATTCTGTACCTGTAGCTAAAAAGAAAGGAACACTTAAAAGAGAAAATTTAACACTCAAGACTTGCTCTTTACAAAGAACAGGAATACTTTCTACTTCATCTAGAAACTAACTCCACAGCCAAAATGTTCTGTTGGCCCATCTTAACTGATTAAACCCAAATGTGAAAGCAGGGCAGAGGTGAAGCACAGTAGCAGACTAGGGGTCATGCAAAGGAGTTGAGGCTTGGCA
>NC_034592.1:16405917-16408105 GCF_900095145.1 Mus pahari | reverse complement strand
AAAAAAAAAAAAATAAATCTTTCACTAACTGCTCCATTGAGAGCATGCTTGCCGCCCACTCATCTCTGGAGCAGGAACCTCGGATCACCTTGTTCCTCTCCTCTGCTGCATCTAAGCCTACACTCCGCCTTTCTTCCTGAGTCTTCCAAACACTCTGTCATCATTTGCCTGAATTACTGAAGTACTCTAATCTCTGCCTCATCTCACCTGCCTCCAAACCTTCCTACAAAATGTTGCCAGAGACTACTGCACACATTAGACTTCTTTTAAAAAGAATTGTTTTTAAAGATTTGCTTTATTTATATGAGTACACTATAGCTATCTTCAGACACACCAGAAGAGGGCGTGTCAAGGTATGGACCTATGCTACATTTTTGTAACTCCAGTACTTATCAAATAACTGAAAAAGAAGTTATTGTTTAAAAAAGACAATTACCAGCTGGGTGTGGTGGCGCACGCCTTTAATCCCAGCACTCGGGGGCAGAGGCAGGCGGGTTTCTGAGTTCGAGGCCATCCTGGTCTGCAAAGTGAATTGCAGGACAGCCAGGGCTATACAGAGAAACCCTGTCTCAAAAAAACAAAACAAAAAAAACAAACAAACAAAAAAAAAAGGACAATTACCTTGACAAAGGTCCTACAGAGAAGTGATGCTCTTTGCGACTGCTGGGCTTATCTGTGAATAGATGTGGCTCTGCATTCAGATTGATTCACACTTTGGCCCCCAAAAAGAACATTTCTGAAATTAAAATAAATTAAAAACTGATAAAATGTCCCTTTCATTATGCATCTCACCTGGGCCTTGCACCAACCTTCTGTCATCTAATTAGTGTGTCATCTAATTGAGTTACCTCGGTCAGGTTAGACCACACACTATTGGTGCATGAAGGGGAATGACTTAACACTGATCCCCTAACTTCCCTAGGGGTTGATCACATCCGCTGTGGGCTGTGGGCGTGCGGGAGGCCGTCAACACTGCAACGCCTGGTAACAGCGGGGAGGGCGTCCCGGTGCCCACGCGGAAGCGACGCTAGGGCAGAGGGTTGCATCCGATCGGACCCTTACCCGGCAGGCCTCCCTCGCCCCGAAGCTAAGGGTCCTCGGCGTACATCGTAGCCCAGAGCCGGCGGTGCTGATGCCAGAACAGAAGAGATCCGGGGGCGGGCCTCGCTTGCAGGAAACACCAAGCGCTGCCCGCCCTTGGCGGGCCGCCGCTCTCGCCGAGCGCAGCTCCCCAGAAGGGTCACAGCAGGCGCCCGCTCCCGCAAGCCGCGCGCGAGGTCCCGGCGGCAGAAAGCCGCGCGCCCCTCTCCGCGCACGCGCTCTCCTCCCCTGCTCGTTGGCCCGCTCGCGGACTGCCCGCCGCGCGTCTCCCCCCGGCTAGGCCCGGCTGCAGCGCGCTAGCCCACCTCCATGCCCACGGCTAGCCGAGCAGCCGCACACGGAAGGGCAAGGCGGCGCCCAACGCCCAACCCGCCGCTGCCGCGAGAGCGGGCCCCGCCCTCAGCCCGCCCCCGCCATGGCCGGCTTGTTGTGGTGCGCCGAGGGGGCGGACCATGGGGGCGAACGGGAGGTGGCAAGTGCAGCGGCGGGGAACCAAGGGCCAGGCCGACCGCTGCGTGGCGTCACTTCCGGGATGGGGGGCGGAGCCTGTCCCCGCCCCTTTCCTCGCCCCGCCCCTTCCCTGACCCTGTTTGGGGAGATGCTCTCTTACCTGCTGTTTTCTTTTCCGCTCTTTCGCTTCCCAACGTCCGCGACGTCGGTCACCTTTCCGTTCGAAACCTAAACAATAAAATGTGTGCGTGAGACAGCAAACGGCCTCTGCAAGGGCGCCCCCGAGTAGAGGGTTCTGCAAAGCCTATACGGATTAATCCCCGTTTCCGACCCAGAACAGGCTCCGATAAGGGAACACACTCAGGCCAGATTTCCCAAAGGGCAGTTGGATGGCCCAAAACATCTCCTCCTCAAAAACGGCATTTAGAAAAAACAAGTCACTTTACAAGGCCGGCAGCCTGGAGTCCCAGCACTCCGAAGGCTTGAGCGCATCCAGGCCCAAAGGCCAGCCTCGTACCTAAAGCGATTTTGAGGCCTACATTACATACACCAAAATTTTAAAAATATTTTATTTATTTATTTATTTTTATTTTATTTTATTGTTTTTCGAGACAGGGTTTCTCTGTGTAGCCCTGGC
>NC_034592.1:16402927-16405747 GCF_900095145.1 Mus pahari | reverse complement strand
TTTTTTTTTTTTTTTAAAAAGGGTGTGATGAGGTTTCAAGTCCAGACCTGAAGGCCTCAAGGCTAACGATTTTGAGGCCTAAATTCACCAAAATTTAAAACTTTTTTTTTTTTTTAATTTTAAAGGAAAGGGTGCAAGAAAGTAACTGAGGAACACTCACCTACCCCACTGTATCACTGGGTTCCATTGCCTACGCCACAGAAAAGAACAAGGCTCTTAGAGGTGGCAGGTGGCTCAGAGACCTCCTACCCTGGAGAACCTTTAAGGCAGAATGAGAAGTCAGCGCCGGAAGCACGAGGGAAAAGCTCTAAGGAACGTTCCAGAAAAGGGGGTGTGGTTTTTAAGGCAGCAGACGACCGTTAGAGGGGCTTTAGCCAATCAGGAAGCGGCAGTTGAGGCTGACCGTTATTTTCTTGCCCCCCCTTTTTTTCATTTTGTCAAAGGTTTCTATCAAAATCAAAGTTGCAAAACAGTGTTTCAAATTAGAAGCACTATATGTATGAATGGTTTTTAAACACATTTATGATAGTTTTTTTTTTTTAAATCAAGACTCTCGATGGCTAACTGAAATTTTCAGAAATGAGGGGAAATGATAGAAACTACCTGTAGTTCCATGTCCCTGATGATACAGATCCTTAAAGAATTCATAGCCCATATTTCAGACTTCAGCAATATACCATGCTTTATTTGTGAAAGGACATAAATGCTAAGTTACTTTTTGGGGGGGGAGGGGTTCTTTTTTGGTTTTTGTTTTTTGTTTGGGTTTTTTTTTGTTTGTTTGGTTTTTTGAGACAGGATTTCTCTGTATATCCCTGGCTGTCCTGGAACTCAGCTAAGTTACTCTTGAATGTCAAAACCACTAGTCTGACGCTGGACTAAGATCTCAGCAGTTATGAACACTTACTGATCTTCCAGAGGACCCAGACGTTTTCTAGCGCCACATTGCAGTTCACCTCTGTCTGAAACTTCGATCCTAAGTGATCAGAACAGATGCCTTTCTGTGGGGACCAGCAAGGGGTACACATACAAGCAGGCAAAACACTCCTACACATAAAGATGAAATAAAAAGCAGATGTATAATAAATACAAATAAGTATTACATTATATTTTTAGAATTATATAACATAAAATATAAATAATATATATACATATGACTTGCTATAGAATAACTTAGGCCTGGAGATCCTCAAAAATAGTTATAAAGGTGCACAAAAATGTTTTGTCTTATGAAATCAGAACAGAAAACAAAAAAAAATATATAGACTAGCAAAGATGTTTTCCATGTAATAGTATATTTGCCCTTAAACCAACAGTCATAAACATGGTCTTTGCTACTTCTCTGGATTAAAATGAACACAGATTTTCTGCAGAACACAAAATGTGTACTTTCATCCAAGCCTCTTGGCTCTTTTTTTAATATTCCACCCTTGTTTTTTCTACAAACAACAGAACAAGTTCAACAAACTTTTAACTTTGCATGATTAGATTTTAGATTTTACCCTCAATGTAGCACTTGGGAGGTGGAGGCAGAAGGATGACCAGGAGTTCCAAGCAAGCAAGAGCTATAGAATGAATTCCAAGCCACATAGGATGCAGAAAGAAACCTTATCTCAAAAAGCCAAATAGGAGTTTGCGGGGCCGCATGCCCCAGTCCCACAGAGAAGATTCATACCGCTCTCAGCCTTGGCTGGGGGGGCTTCTTTTTGCAGTGGGTAACAGTTAATGGAGAGACTCATAACTGGTCAAAGTGCCCGGTATGAATGAGTTCTCAGGTTCAGGGAGTCATCTGCATCACCCTCCCTCTCGCTGAGCTCAAAGAAGGCAAAAAGAATGCAAGAACCAGCAGACAGGAAGGAGAGCTATGATGCTGACTTCCGGACATGACTGGTGGATGCACGAAATCACAGCATATGTGCTTACCAGCACAGCATCAAGCCAGTCAGAATTCCAGCACTGAGGTGGGTGGGTAGGGAGGGAAAAGCCCCACCCTTATCAGAGGAGCTACTGGCAGTTGATGGCAGTTGAAGAAGAGAAGGTTCACTGTCCTTTGGGAAGATGTGACTGTTGGTAGCTTGCTCTTTCCCTGGTGGATGGCCACACACCTATGTGAACGAGGGTGGCTCTAACCGGCTCGGGACGATTAATAGCAACAAATAAAAATAAAGAAGATATGAATCTGGGAAGGAGAGGGCAATAGGGAAGTTGAAGGAAATGGTGGATGAAATATCAATATTCATTAATGTGCAAACCATTCAAAGAATAAAATATATTATTTTCCAGCCACATATATAAAGTTGACCCCAAGGAGATGAAAAGCCCAAACCATGTACAACTCCTAATGTCAAAGTGGGAGGAGAAAACCACCGACCCAAATCATCATAGACAAATTAATTAAAGCAATTAAGGCAAGCTTATTTATTCGTGTACACAGGCTGCCTCCCCTTAAGGTGGGGTTCAATAGGTTAGCATTGGATGTGAGGAAGACTAGGGTTTTTTTAATAGCTCAAGGATAAGGCATGTCCAAATGGTATATGGGATTTCCAGATAAATGGGGTTACATAAGCAGAACAAGGTAGTCATAATAGGTGGTCATAATAACCTTTTGAAAAAAAGGTAGGGTTGCAAAATGGTATACCATTTTGAAACAAAGACATGGCTGCTATTTCTTTTTGTTTTGTTTTTTTTGTTTGTTTGTTTGTTTTTTGTTGTTGTTTTTTGTTGTTTTTTCGACACAGGGTTTCTCTGTATAGCCCTGGCTGTCCTGGAACTCACTCTGTAGACCAGGCTGGCCTCGAACTCAGAAATCCGCCTGCCTCTGCC
>NC_034592.1:16395146-16402180 GCF_900095145.1 Mus pahari | reverse complement strand
CAGCTGCGAGTGATACTTTTACCTCACTCTTAAAAAAAAAAAAAAAAAAAAAAAAAAAAAAGAATACCATAATAAAACCATAATATGTGGTCTCACATGTAATAACAGCAACCATCCGTACCGTAAGGAGATCTGACACCCTCTTCTGGAGTGTCTGAAGACAGCCACAGTGTACTTACATATAATAAATAAATAAAATCTTAAAAAAAAAAAAAAGCTTCTGGAAGACATCATACCCAGGTATGGTTTGCCTACCCTGGTTGGGTCTGACCATGGACCAGCCTTCATCTCTCAGGTAACTCAATCTCTAGCACATTTTCTTGAAACCAATTGGAAATTACATTGTATATACAGACCCCAGGCAGGTAGAGAAGATGAATAGGACCCTGAAGGAGGCCTTAACCAAATTAATCCTTGAAAGATACCCAGTGACTGGGTATCTTTCCTACCTTATTCCTTGCATAAGGCCAGGAATACCCCATATACCTTGGGTCTTACTCCTTTTGTGATCCTTTATGAGCGACCCCATCCCCTGCTGTCTAACCTCCAGTCTGACATTTTAGCTAACTATGACAACATACGTTCTTGAGATCCCTGGAAGCTCTTCATAAGTCCAGGAGCAACTCTGGCCTGCTGTCCATTAGGTTTGTGCGTCTGTTCCTCCCCCTAACCACAATTGCTTTGAACCAGGTGACCAAGTCTAGATGAAGAGGTATTACCACAAAACCGTAGAACCTCTCTGGAAAAGACCTCACATTGTGATTCTGACTACCAGACAGGATCCGGACTTGGAGCCACCACTCCTACATCAAGTCTGCCAGAAGAGTCTCAGGACAAGTACCAGATGACAAGTCACCAGAGTGATGTAAGGCCACCTCCCCTCTACACCCCCCAATTCCATTAATCACTGAAGCTGCAACTACAACGTTTGTAATTCTCCTCATTCCATACCTGCATCTTTCAAACTTTACTGCCAGTCCCTGTCAGCCCCTCAACCTCACTTGAATGATTACCAGCCAAGGAATAGTCATTCATCAGGTGTGATGGTTTGTATATACTTGGCCCAGGGAGTGGCACTGTGATGGTTTGTATATGCTCAACCCAGGGAGTGGCATGATTAGAAGGTGTGGCCCTGTTGGAGTAGGTGTGTCACTGTGGGTGTGGGCTTTAAGACCCTCATCCTAGCTGCCTAGCTGCCAGTATTCTGCTAGCAGCCTTCAGGTAAAGATGTGGAACTCTCAGCTCTACCTGCACCATGCCTGCCTGTATGCTGCCATGTTCCTGCCTTGATGATAAGGGAATGAAACTCAGAACCTGTAAGCCAGTCCCAATTAAATGTCCTTATAAGAGTTGTCTTAGAAATGGTATCTGTAAAAAAAAAAAAAAAAAAAAAAAAAAAAAAAAAAAAAGAGTAGCTGGAGCAGCTTTCACAGGAGCTTCAGCACTCAGATTGCAGGATAAGAATTATAGAACCTAGGGGCTGGAGAGATGGCTCAGCGGTTAGGAGCACTGATTGCTCTTCCAGAGGTCCTGAGCTCAATTCCCAGCAACCACAGGGTGGCTCACAACCATCTGTAATGGGATCAGATGTTTTCTTCTGGTGTTTATGAAGACAGCGACACTGTACTCAAAAAATAAATAAATCTTTAAAAAAAGAATTATAGAACCATATACATTGCAATAGATACCAATATAAGAGAAATAGACAAATCTATTAATGCTCTACAAGATTCCCTTTCCTCTCTGGCTGAAATAGTTAAAAAACATTGAAGAGGCTTGGAGTTATTTCTTCAGCAGGGTGGTTTATGTTCAGTTCTTGGAGAAGAATACTGTGTTTATGCTGATCACTCCAGAGTAGTCAAAGAAGATATGGCTCAGCTTAGAAAAAGATTAAATGACAGGAAATTACAAAGAGCACAGTCTCAAGGCTGGTATGAGTCCCTCTTTAACCAGTCCCCTTGGTTGGCCACCTTTGTCTCGGCTTTGACTAGCCCACTCTTCCTTCTGAGGCTGGCCCTGATTTGTAGACCCTGTGCAATTAATGCTTTAGTCAAGTTTGTTAAAGAACAGATTTTCACTGTTGAATTGACGGTTCTCAAACAGCAATCCCAGCTCCTAGAAGCATTTTAGGAATCCAAGCTGCCCTAGCAGTCAAAAGGGAAGCTTTAGTCCTTTTCTTTGTCTTCTCATTACTTCAGATCTATTACAATGATATCAGAAATTAAAACTGTTAGAGGGTTACATTAAAAGGTTAAAAATCACTAGCTCTTTTTTTTTTTAATATTTATTTATTATATGCAGGTACACTGTAGAGCTGTCTTCAGACACTCCAGAAGAGTGTGAGTTTCTGAAACTCACTTTAATTCAGTCTGGGTTCATCCTGAGAGGTGGGCTGGCTGAAATGGAATGTGCGAGAGGAAAATGGAGCCAGGACAAAATTTTCTGTTCGAGGCTCAAATTTTACTGAAAGGGCTCAGCTTATATAGTGTGGGAGAAAACCCCAGTCCCCAGCCCCAGTCTTTGAAGGCTCCAATGAATGTCCGTGGGTAGGCGGGTCCAAAGATCAAGGCACAGGTGAGTGTCCATAGGTAGGTGGGTCCTCTCGGCGGGCGGTGGAGACAAGGTGACAGTAGAGCTGCAGTTCTGGTGGATCTGAAGGTTACTGCCGGTGAATTTCAGCACCTGCAGGGAGCTGGGTTTAGAAGAACAGTGATTAGTAAAGCTCGCCAGATCTGAATATTATAACTACAGGTGGTCCAGTGGCAACCGAGAGCTGGGAGGCCCCAACAGAAGAGGGCATCAGATTTCATTATGGATGATTGTGAGCCACCATGTGGTTGCTGGGATTTGAACTCAGGACCTTTGGAAGAGCAGTCAGCACTCTTAACCACTGAGCCATCTCACCAGCCCAAAAATCATTAGCTCTTAAAATCCACCCCCTCCTTTCAGTTTGCCTTAACCCTGGCAATGCTACAGCAACTCAAATAAGAGTTCTCTCAGCCAAGGGAGTAGCAGCTTCCCAACTTTTTTTTTTTTTTAAGATTTATTTATTTATTATATGTAAGTACACTGTAGCTGTCTTCAGACACTCCAGAAGAGGGCATCAGATCTTATTACAGATGGTTGTGAGCCACCATGTGGTTGCTGGGATTTGAACTCTGAACCTTTGGAAGAGCAGTCGGGTGCTCTTACCCGCTGTGCCATCTCATCAGCCTGCTTCCCAACTTTTTAACCTTTTCCTGTCCTGAGACTGGTTTCAGCCTAAACTAAACCATATGGGAAATGGTTGTGTTCTGTTCTGTAAGTCTCCTTATGGAGTATATTTTTGGATTAAAAAGTTTTATTTTAATACTAGAAGAGCTTCAATTCAAATTGACTTTTAAGGCACAACCTTAATAGGGATGGGTAGTCAGGCTAAAAACTGACGCAGTTATTTATGTGTTAAAGCTTTATTTAGTTTCCTGTTTTATGTTTGCAAGGTAAAGTTTAGAATAAAATCATGGTTTAACTCAAATGTGCTAAGTAGATACTAGGCCTCAAGTGAAAATGGCATTTCTTTTTTTTTTTGAGACAGGGTTTCTCTGTGTAGCCCTGGCTGTCCTGGAACTCACTTTGTAGACAAGGCTGGCCTCGAACTCAGAAATCCGCCTGCCTCTGTCTCCCAAGTGCTGGGATTAAAGGCGTGCGTCACCATGCCCGGCATTTTTTTAAAAAATATTTATTGATTTATTTAGTGTACACTGTCCCTCTCTTCAGACACACCAGAAGAGGGCATCAGAACTCATTACAGATGGTTTTGAGCCACCATGTGATTGGCGGGAATTGAACTCAGGACCTCTGGAAGA
Source organism: Mus pahari (assembly GCF_900095145.1). Lineage (NCBI taxonomy): Eukaryota > Metazoa > Chordata > Mammalia > Rodentia > Muridae > Mus > Mus pahari. The sequence continues at coordinate 16,398,335 of NC_034592.1, read as the reverse complement.
GCAGCCAGTGCTCTTAAATGCTGAGCCATCTCTCCAGCCCTCTGTTGACTTTTAAAATCAGGCAAAAGTGTCACTGCTACCCAACTTTACTTTTTTATTATGATTTTATTCTTTTGGGTGTGTGAATGTTTTGCCTGCACATATGTATATGCACATGAGAGCAGTGCCCAAAACATCCAAAAGAGGGCAACAGATGCCCCTGGAACTGGAGTTACAGGTGTTAGTGAGTTGCCATGTGTGTGCTGGGAATTAAACTCAGGTCCTCTTCAAAAGCACCTAGTATTCTTTTTGTTTGTTTGTTTGTTTGTTTGTTGTTTTTCGAGACAGGGTTTCTCTGTATAGCCCTGGCTCACTTTGGAACTCACTTTGTAGACCAGGCTGGCCTCGAACTCAGAAATCCGCCTGCCTCTGCCTCCAGAGTGCTGGGATTAAAGGCAGCACCTAGTATTCTTAACCACTAAGACATCTTTTGTGTGTGTAGTACCTGAGGAGGTCAGATGAAGAGTGTCAGAGCCTTGAAATCCCCCAACCATACTCCTGTATGTAACTCCAAGAAGCTCACTAAGGTTCTCTAAGCTAGACCTGAGTGGAATTCTTTCTTTGGTCTAATGCAGGCTCTATCTAGGGTGAATAGATAGTTATTCACATCTCCCCAGGGGAATTCACCCCAACAGACTTCAGTGAACCTCCTTTAACTATGATGACATCAGAGAGGGCATCCAGAGGGAGGTTGACAGGGTAGAGCCCTGACTCTGAGCTGCTTCTGCCTCTGAGCTTCCTTCCCACATTTGTGCCTGCTCTGCTCTGCAGGGCAGTTGTCTCTACTTCCTCTCCAGTCAGCTTTCTGTTGACTTCCACTGCAGAGCACTGGTCCAATCTTTACCTGCTATATAAGGGAAAGATTCCATAGGAACAAATTAAAGGCCAACACAGTAGGACACCTAGATGAACAAACTCCTCGAAATACTCAGTGGAGAAGACACAGAAAAATCTGTGGAGCAGTGTAACAGGGACTGATTCAGTAAACAGAGACCCAACACCCGAGAGGCATCCAGGTCGGCAAGTATTCAAACGGTCACTGTCCTGGTTAGCTTTTGTTGACTCAACTCAAACCTCAACTGAGGAATTGCCTCCATCAGATTGGCTTGATGTCTGTGGAGCATTTTCTTGATTGCTAATTGATGTAAGAGAGCCCAGCCTATTGGGAGCAGAATCATCCATATATATACCATGTGTGTGTGTGTGTGTGTGTGTGTGTGTGTGTGTGTGTATCAGCAGAAAGCAAACTAGGACAAACACACATTTCACAGACTTTCCTTCAAGTGAGAAGGAGTGACCCAGGAGCTGCTTGCTGACAGTAGGAAGGGAAGAGAACCTATGACAACTGCAAGCCATTCCTTCACATATGCTGCGGTGAGAACTAAGGTCACTCTAGGGGCTAACATAGCACAGCCTGGAGCATCAAGGAGGATCAACGGGAGGACTTGTAGCTGGCTACGAGATAACCGAACTAGACAGAGAGGAGGAGAGCAGCTTTCTAGGCCAGCAGCAGCCCCTCCCCCACACCCCACACCCAGTTTACACTTCCAGTTACACCCAGTTACACTTCCAAAAGAGGACTTGTGTAACACTCTACAGTCCTCCCTTATCTTCTTGCTTTGCATGCAGCTAACATAACTAAATTACAAGTAAACTGAGGACACTACATCCAACCACCTTCCAGACTAGGCGCTGAGTATGAGGGAGTTGTATCTTGATGACTGGGATGGAGTTAAACTCTGCCCCTGTAAAGACACAGGCTGAGAGAACAAAGAGGCTCACTGTAATTAACACCTGCAAGGTCAGAGGGTGGTGATGGCCTGCCAAATGTCAAGCAGCTAGCTGACTTCAAGGTCAAAGCTGGAGTCAGTAGTGAGCAGAGGGGCCTTCAACCACCCCTAACTGTGTGGGCACACAAACAAAAAGTCATCTCTCTGAACAGCTCCCTAGGGAAGGCCCTCCACTGGCTCTGCCCATGATGGCCAGGGAGTTCATCTCTAATCTCAACAGAGACTGTCTCAGCCTTTGTGCAGTTTCTGCCATGGTCCAATTAAAAAAAATGTTTTAAAGTAATTTGAAGGCTTCTTCCTGTCTTAGAAATCCTTCCGGGGCTGGTGAGATGGCTCAGTGGGTAAGAGCACCCGACTGCTCTTACGAAGGTCTGGAGTTCAAACCCCAGCAACCACATGGTGGCTCATAACCATCCATAACAAGATCTGATGCCCTCTTCTGGAGTGTCTGAAGACAGCTACGGTGTACTTGCATATAATAAATAAATAAATAAATCTAAAGAAAAAAAAAGAAAGAAAGGAAAGAAAATCTATAGAAATCCTTCCTACTCTTCCTTGGAAGTTTCTCTCACACCTTGATTTTCCTTACTCTTATTTCTCTGTAAAGCTTCTTAAGAAAGTTTGATTTGCTTCTGAATGCTGCTGTCACAGTCTGTGCCCTTAACACAGTGGAGCTGGCCCTGATGGTGAAAGCAGGGGTGAGCTAGCCCGGAGTGTGTAAGAGTGAGAGAGCTAGGCCAGCCCCTCACAAGCTGCAGCACTTGAGAGAGTGGGCCCTGCACCTTGACCGGGCAGCACAGTGGAGCTGACTCTGGAGGCCCAGAAGTGGCTGAGCTGGCCCTGAGGGCTGGAAAGCTGACCCTGCCTCCTGCTGATGGTGGCACTGGTGGCCTAGCTGAGGTAGTGCTAGAGAGCTCACCCTGGTGGTAGATAAAGGAGAGTCCGTGGGCTGACCAGCTCTGCTATCACCCAGGCCCAAGTCCAGGGTTCTGAGTTGGCCCACATAAAATCTATATCATCTGCGTATGTTTTCATTCACGAAAGGGCCAGTCCTAATGATCCAAAACTGAAGGATCTCCATGACACTGGCCAACAACAGGATAACGGGGGTGAGTTTCAGGGAGGATATAAATGTTATATATACTACACACACACACACACACACACACACACACACACACACACACACACACACACACACACGGTGTCACAGAAGCCAGAGAGCTTGAACTAGGCCAATGACTCATTGCCTCAATGAACATTTGCAAGTGAAGATTTGTGGACAGAGGAATATCCTGTGGGAAACACTGTAAAATAGCACAGGTTCCATGACGAGGCTGTTTTTTGTTTTTTTTTTTTT